>NC_139995.1:36040209-36481927 GCF_964263955.1 Coregonus lavaretus
AACTGTCAGAAACCGTCTCAGGGAAGCTCATCTGCGTGCTCGTCGTCCTCACCAGGGTCTTGACCTGACTGCAGTTAGGTGTTGTAACCGACTTCAGTGGACAAATGCTCACCGATGGCCACTGGCAGGCTAGAGAAGTGTGCTCTTGACTGATGAATCCCGGTTTCAACAGTACTGAGCAGGCGGTGTCGTGTGGGCGAGCGGTTTTCGGATGTCAACATTGTGAACAGAGTTCCCCATGGTGGCGGCGTGGTTATGGTATGGGCAGGCATAAGCTATGGACAACAAACACAATTGCATTTTATCTATGGCAATTTGAATGCACAGAGATACCGTGACGAGATCCTGAAGCCCATTGTCATGCCATTCATCCGCCACCATCACCTCATGTTTCAGCATGATAATGCATGGCCCCATGTTGCATGGATCTGTACACAATGCCTGAAAGCTGAAAATGTCCCAGTTCTTCCAGGGCCTGCATACTCACCGAACATGTTACCCATTGAGCATGTTTGGGAACCTCTGGATCAACGTGTACGAAAACATGTTCCAGTTCCCGCCAATATCCAGCAACTTCGCACAGACATTGAAGAGGAGTGGGACAATGTTCCACAGGCCACAATCAACAGTCTGGTCAACTCTATGCAAAGGAGATGTGTTGCGCTGTATGAGGCAAATGGTGGTCACACCAGATACTGACTGGTTTTCTGATCCACGCCCCTACTTTTTTTTTAAAAGGTACCTGTGACCAACAGATATCTGTATTCCCAGTCGTGAAATCCATAGATTAGGGCCTAATTTATTTATTTCAATTGACTGATGTCCTTATCTGAACTGTAACTCAGTAAATCTTTTAAATTGTTGCATGTTGCGTTTATATTTTTGTTCATTATAGAAAAAAAGGTGTTATCTAGAACCAAAAAGTGTTCTTCGGCTGTCCCCATAGGATAACCCTTTGAAGAACCCCTTTCCGTTCCAGGTAGAACCCTTTCCGTTCTAGGTAGATCCCATTGGGTTCCTTTCCACAGAGGGTTCTACATGGAACCCAAAAGAGATTTACCAGGAACCAAAAAGGATTATACTTGAAATCAAAAAGGGTTCATAGCAACAGCCGCAGAATACTTTTTTTCTAAGAGGGTCATTTCCATGTAAAAGGACCCATGAGCACCAACATGTGAAGTTCATACAGATCTTAATTTGAGTCCGTTTTCTACAGCAGGAAAATAATCCTGCAGCAACAGGAAATGTCAATTATTATGTACACTGAACAAAAATATAACACAACGCCACAAATGTCTCAAGTTTTGAAAGGGCGTGCAATTGGCATGCTGACTGCAGGAATGTCCACCAGAGCTGTTGCCAGATAATTGAATATTAATTTCTCTACCATAAGCAGCCTCCAACGTTGTTTTAGAGAATTTGGCAGTACGTCCAACCGGCCTCACAACCGCAGACCAAGTATATGGCATTGTGTGGGCGAGTGGTTTGCTGATTTCAACATTGTAAACAGAGTGCCCCATGGTTGCGGTGGGGTTATGGTATGGGCAGGTATAATCTACAGACAACGAACACAATTGCATTTTATCGATGGCAATTTGAATGCACAGAAATACTGTGACGTCAACTAATCGGAGGGTCAATGGCGCCGGAGGGGATGGCTGCCAATTTACGGGCTCCTAAGCAATTGTGCTATTTAGTGTGTTTATTTCACATTGTTTATAACTTAATTTGTACATAATGTTTCTGCTACCGTCTCTTATGACCGAAAATAGCTTCTGGATATCAGAACAGCGATTACTCACCTCAACTGGACAAAGATTGTTTTATTTTAATGAGTCTGACGCGAAGGATATACTGTTGCTCCCGGACCAGGCCCAAATGCCTGTCATTCGCATGAAGAAAAGACGGAGATACAGGGAGCTCCGTTCGAGACTCTCCTACCAATGGGACATTAAAAACTGTAATATCTTATGTTTCACAGAGTCGTGGCTGAACGACGACACGGATAATATACAGTTGGCTGGGTTTTCCATGCACCAGCAAGACAGAACAGCGACCTCCGGTAAGACGAGGGCTGGTGGTGTATGTCTATTTGTCTATAACAGCTGGTGTGTGATGTCTAATATTAAGGAAGTCTCGAGGTATTGCTCGCCTGAGGTAGAGTACCTCATGATAAGCTGTAGACCACACTACCTACCAAGAGTTTTAATCTATATTTTTCGTAGCTGTCTATTTACCACTACAATGGCCGATGCTGGCACTAAGACCACACGCAACGAGCTGTATAAGGCCATAAGCAAACAAGAAAATGCTCATCCAGAAGCGGCACTCCTAGTGGCCGGGGACTTTAATGCAGGCAAACTTAAATCCGTTTTACGTAATTTCTACCAGCAGGAAAAAAACTCTAGACCACCTTTACTCCACACACAGAGACGCGTACAAAGCTCTCCCTTGCCCTCCATTTGGAAAATCGGACCATAATTCTGTTGTCCTGATTCCTGTTTACAAGCAAAAACTAAAGCAGGAAGTACCAGTGACTCACTCAATATGGAAGTGGTCAGATGACACGCATGCTACGCTACAGGACTGTTTTGCTAGCACAGACTGGAATATGTTCCGGGATTCATCCAATGGCATTGAGGAGTATACCACTTCAGTCACCGGCTTCATCAATAAGTGCATCGACGACGTCGTCCCCACAGTGACCGTACGTACGTACACTACCGTTCAAAAGTTTGGGGTCACTTAGAAATGTCCTTGATTTCGAAAGAAAAGCAATTTTTTTCCCATTAAAAGAACATCAAATTGATCAGAAATACAGTGTAGACATTGTTAATGTTGTAAATGGCTATTGTAGCTGGAAATGGCTGATTTATAATGGAATATCTACATAGGCCTACAGTGGCCCATTATCAGCAACCATCAGTCCTGTGTTCCAATGGCACGTTGTGTTTGCTAATCCAAGTTTATCATTTTAAAAGGCTAATTGATCATTAGAAAACCATTTTGCAATTATGCTAGCACAGCTGAAAACTGTTGTGCTGATTAAAGAAGCAATACTGTCACGCCCTGACCTTAGATATCCCTTTTATTCTCTATTTGGTTAGGTCAGGGTGTGATTTGGGTGGGCATTCTAGTTTTTCTATTTCTTTGTTGGCCGGGTATGGTTCCCAATCAGAGGCAGCTGTCTATCGTTGTCTCTGATTGGGGCTCATACTTAGGCAGCCCTTTTCCCACCTTAGTTTGTGTGATCTTGTTTTTGTATGGTTGCTTTGTAGCCTACAGAACTTTGTATTTCGTTGTTTTGTCTGTTTCATTTAATAAATTAATATGTTCGCCTACCACGCTGCACCTTGGTCCGAGCCTTCAATCAACGAACGTGACAGAAGATCCCACCACAAACGGACCAATCAGCGTGGCCGGGAGGAGCAGACGTTTTGGACATGGGAGGATCAACGGCGACTCCAAAGTTCACGACCACGACAGAAGCCTGAGAGGCAGCGGCCACATTTTTTTTGGGGGGGGCACACAGGGTGGTTGGCGGAGCCAGGTTTCAGACCAGAGCCAACTCCCCGCACTCGCTTTGTGGAGCGTGTGACCGTTCAGGCGCCATGTTATGCAGTGATGCGCACCGTGTCTCCAGTGCGTCTTCGTAGCCCAGTGCGTCCGGTGCCAGCGCCCCGCACTTGCAAAGCCTTCGGTGATGATCCATGGCAGAAAGCCTCCAGTGATGATCCATGGCAGAAAGCCTCCAGTGATGATCCATGGCAGAAAGCCTCCAGTGATGATCCATGGCACGAAGCCTCCAGTGATGATCCATGGCACGAAGCCTCCAGTGATGATCCATGGCACGAAGCCTCCAGTGATGATCCATGGCACGAAGCCTCCAGCGACGGTCTGCAGGTCAGAGTCTCCAGCGACGGTCGGCAGTTCAGAGCCTCCGGTGACGATCTACGGTCCGGTTCCTCCGGCGACGATTCACGGTCCGGAGCTTCCGGCGACGATCCCCGCACCAGAGTCGCCAACGAAGATGGCGGATCCGCGAGCGGAGCGGGGTCTACGTCCCGCACCAGAGCTGCCACCGAGGCTAGATGCCCACCCGGACCCTACCCTAATGAGTCAGGTTTTGCGGCCGGAGTCCGCACCTTTGTGTGTGGGGGGGGGGGGGGGGGGGTACTGTCACGCCCTGACCTTAGATATCCCTTTTATTCTCTATTTGGTTAGGTCAGGGTGTGATTTGGGTGGGCATTCTAGTTTTTCTATTTCTTTGTTGGCCGGGTATGGTTCCCAATCAGAGGCAGCTGTCTATCGTTGTCTCTGATTGGGGCTCATACTTAGGCAGCCTTTTTCCCACCTTAGTTTGTGGGATCTTGTTTTTGTATGGTTGCTTTGTAGCCTGCAGAACTTTACATTCGTGTGTATTTCGTTGTTTTGTCTGTGTTTCATTTAATAAATTAATATGTTCGCCTACCACGCTGCACCTTGGTCCGAGCCTTCAATCAACGAACGTGACAAATACAACTGGCCTTCTTGAGACTAGTTGAGTTTCTGGAGTATCAGCAATTGTGGTTCGATTACAGGATCAAAATGGCCAGAAACAAAGAACTTTCTTCTGAAACTCGTCAGTCTATTCTTGTTCTGAGAAATGAAGGCTATTCCATGTGAGAAATTGCCAAGAAACTGAAGATCTCGTACAACGCTGTGTACTACTCCCTTCACAGAACAGCGCAAACTGGCTCTAACCAGAATAGAAAGCGGAGTGGGAGGCCCCGGTGCACAACTGAGCAAGAGGACAAATACATTGGTGTCTAGTTTGAGAAACAGACTCTTCACCTCTTCACTGTTGACGTTGAGACTGGTGTTTTGCGGGTACTATTTAATTAAGCTGCCAGTTGAGGACCTGTGAGGAGTCTGTTTCTCAAACAAGACACTAATGTATTTGTCCTCTTGCTCAGTTGTGCACCGGGGCCTCCCACTCCTCTTTCTATTCTGGTTAGAGCCAGTTTGCGCTGTTCTGTGAAGGGAGTAGTACACAGCATTGTACGAGATCTTCTGTTTCTTGGCAATTTCTCGCATGGAATAGCCTTCATATTTGTTTCTGGCCATTTTGATCCTGTAATCGAACCCACAATTGCTGATGTTCCAGATACTCAACTAGTCTCAAGAAGGCCAGTTTTATTGCTTTTTTTAATCAGCACAACAGTTTTTAGCTGTACTAACATAATTGCAAAAGGGTTTTCTTATGATCAATTAGACTTTTAAAATTATAAACTTGGATTAGCAAACACAACGTGCCATTGGAACACAGGACTGATGGTTGCTGATAATGGGCCTCTGTACGCCTCTGTAAATATTCCATTAAAATCAGCTGTTTCCAGCTACAATAGCCATTTACAACATTAACAATGTCTACACTGTATTTCTGATAAATTTGATGTTATTTTAATGGACAACAAAATTGCTTTTCTTTCGAAAACAAGGACATTTCTAAGTGACCCCAAACTTTTGAACGGTAGCGTACATATCCCAACCAGAAGCCATGGATTACAGGCAACATCCGCACCGAGCTAAAGGCTAGAGCTGACACTTTCAACGAGCTGGACACTAATCCGGACGCTTACAAGAAATTCCGCTATGCCCTCAGACGAACCATCAAACAGGCAAAGCGTCAATACAGGACAAAGATTGAATCCTACTACACCGGCTCAGATGCTCGTCGGATGTGGCAGGGCTTGCAAACTATTACGGACTACAAAGGGAAACCCAGCCGCGAGCTGCCCAGTGACGCGAGCCTACCAGACGGGCTAAATGCCTTATGCTCGCTTCAAGGCAAGCAACACTGATGCATGCATGAGAGCACCAGCTGTTCCGGACGACTGTGTGATCACGCTCTCCGTAGCCGATGTGAGCAAGACCTTTAAACAGGTCAACATTCACAAGACCACGGGGCCAGGCGGATTACCAGGACGTGTACTCAGAGCATGCACGGACCAACTGGCAAGTGTCTTCATTGACATTTTCAACCTCTCCCTGACAGTCTGTAATACCTACATATTTCAAGTAGACCACCATAGTCCCTGTGCCCAAGAAAGCGAAGGTAACCTGCCTAAATGACTACCACCCCGTAGCACTCACGTTGGTAGCCATGAAGTGCTTTGAAACGCTGGTCACGGCTCACATCAACACCATCATTCCGAAAACCCTAGACCCACTCAATTCGCATACTGCCCCAACAGATCCACAGATGGCGCAACCTCAATTGCACTATACACTGCCCTTTCCCACCTGGACAAAAGGAACACCTATGTGAAAATGCTGTTCATTGACTACTGCTCAGCGTTCAACACCATAGTGCCCACAAAGCTCATCACTAAGCTAATGACCCTGGGACTAAACACCTCCCTCTGCAACTGGATCCTGGACTTCTTGACGGGCCACCCCCAGGTGGTAAGGGTAGGCAACAACCCATCTGCCACGCTGATCCTCAACACAAGGGCCCCTCAGGGGTGCGTGCTTAGTCCCTTCCTGTACTCCCTGTTCACCCATGACTGCGTGGCCAAGCACGACTCCAACACATTTACATCATTTAGCAGACGCTCTTATCCAGAGTGACTTACAAATTGGTGCATTCAACTTATGATAGCAAGTGGGACAACCACTTTTTTTTAATTCTTTTTTTTTTTAATGAGGGGCTAACACCATCATTAAGTTTGCTGACGACACAACGGTGGTAGGCCTGATCACCGTCAATGATGAGACAGCCTATAGGGAGAAGGTCAGAGACCGTGGTGCCAGGGAAATAACCTCTTCCCTCAACGTGAGCAAGACAAAGGAGCTGATCGTGGACTACAGGAAAAGGAAGTTCAAACATGCCCCCATTCTCATCGACTGGGCTGTAGTGGAGCGGGTCGAAAGCTTGAAGTTCCTCGGTGTCCACATCACCAACGAACTATCATGGTCCAAACACACCAAGATAGTTGTGAAGAGGGCACGACAATGCCTATTTCCCCTCAGGAGACTGATAAGAGTTGGCATGGGTCCCCAGATCCTCAAAAAGAGTGTAGTGCGTACGGCCCAGTACATCACTGGGGCCAAGCTTCCTGCAATACAGGACCTCTATACTAGGCGGTGTCAGAGGAAGGCCCAAAAAATTGGCAAAGACTCCAGTCACCCAAGTCATAGACTGTTCTCTCTGCTACCGCACGGCAAGCGGTACCGGAGCACCAAGTCTAGGTCCAAAAACAGCTTCTACCCCCAAGCCATAAGACTGCTGAACAATTAATCAAATGGCCACCCGGACTATTTGCATTGACTATGCATAGTCACTTTACCCCTACCTACATATACAAATTACCTTGAGTAACCTGTACCCCGCTCATTGACTCGCTACCGGTACCCCCTGGATATACAGTGCGTTCGGAAAGTATTCAGACACCTTCACTATTTCCACATTTTGTTACGTTACAGCTTTATTCTAAATTGGATTTAAAAAATCATCCTCATCAATCTACACACAATACCCCATAATGAAAAAGTGAAGAAAAAAAATACATTTACATAAGTATTCAGACCCTTTGCTATGAGACACAAATTGAGCTCAGGTGCATCCTGTTTCCATTGATCATCTATGAGATGTTTCTACAACTTGATTGGAGTCCACCAAGGCACACACCTGTCTATATAAGGTCACACAGTTGACAGTGCATGTCACAGCAAAAACCAAGCCATGAGGTCGAAGGTATTGCCGTAGAGCTCTGAGACAGGATTGTGTCGAGGCACAGATCTGGGGAAGGGTACCAAACAATTTCTGCAGCATTGAAGGTCCCCAAGAACACAGTGGCCTCCATCATTCTTACATGGAAGCAGTTTGGAACCACCAAGACTCTTCCTAGAGCTGGCCGCCCAGCCAAACAGAGCAATCGGGGGAGAAGGGCCTTGGTCAGTGAGGTGACCAAGAACCTGATGGTCACTCTGACAGCCCTCTTGGAGTTTGCCAAAAGGCACCTAAAGACTCTCAGACCATGAGAAACAAGATTCTCTGGTCTGATAAAACCAAGATTGAACTCTTTGGCCTGAATGCCCAAATCAAATCAAATTGTATTGATCACATACACATTTAGCAGATGTTATTGCGGGTGTAGCGAAATGCTTGTGTTTCTAGCTCCAACAGTGCTGTAATATCCAAGCGTCACATCTGGAGGAAACCTGGCACCATCCCTACGGTGAAGCATGGTGGTGGCAGCATCATGCTGTGGGGATGTTTTTCAGCAGCAGGGACTGGGAGACTAGTCAGGATCGAGGGAAAAATGAACGGAGCGAAGTATAGAGAGATCCTTGATGAAAACCTGCTCCAGAGCGCTCAGAACATCAGATTGGGGCGAAGGTTCACCTTCCAACAGGACAACGACCCGAAGCACACAGCCAAGACAATGCAGGAGTGGCTTCGGGTCAAGTCTCTGAATGTCCTTGAGTGGCCCACCCAGAGCCCAGACTTGAACCCGATCGAACATCTCTGGAGAGACCTGAAAATAGCTGTGCAGCGACGCTCCCCATCCAACCTGACAGAGCTTGAGAGGATTTGCAGAGAAGAATGGGAGAAACTCCCCAAATACAGGTGTGCCAAGCTTGTAGCGTCATACAAAAGAAGACTCAAGGTTGTAATCGCTGCCAAAGGTGCTTCAACAAAGTACTGAGTAAAGGGTCTCAATACTTATATAAATGTGATATTTCAGTTTTTTATTTTTAATACATTTGCACACATTTCTAAAAACCTGTTTTTACTTTCACATTATGGGGTATTGTGTGTAGATTGATGAGGGGAAGAAAACTATTTAATCCATTTTAGATTAAGGCTGTAACGTAACAACATTATGAAAAAATCAAGGAGTCTGAATACTTTCCGACAACAATATATCCATAGGAAAGTATTTTTAAACCAACTTGTCAAAGTGCTGGTAGTGCGTTCAGATTCCTATCACATGAAGCATGTGCACAACCATGTAAACGTGCACGAGTGTCACGCCCTGACCTCTAGAACTCTAGTTAGTTTGGTCAGGGTGTGCATGTTTAGTTCTATGTTGTATATCTATGGTTAGATTCTAGTTGTTTGACTTCTATGTTTGGCCGGGTATGATTCCCAATCAGAGGCAGCTGTCGCTCGTTGTCTCTGATTGGGGATCATACTTAAGTAGCCTGGTTGCAGTCCTTGTTTGTGGGATCTTGTTCCGTGTAGGCTGGTTGTTGTATAGCCCATAGGACTTTCACGTCACGTTGTTTTTGTATGTTTATTCTAATAATTAAACATGTACGCATACCACACTGCACCTTGGTCTGACCCATCTCTCAACGTCCGTGACAACGAGTTTGGCAAGTATGCATGTATTTACATCGTGTGCACATGCATCATGTGATATAAATATGAACGCGCTACCAGCACTTTGACAAGTTGGTTTAAAAATACTTTCCTGTGGATATATTGTTGTACTTGGTACAGTAAGTACAAATATAATTGTATTCAACATTCCGGCTTGGAGGACCTGAGAAGACCATTTCCAGAATCAAACACTGTAATGTCCCAGATGTTGGTGGATTTAGAAATTCACCCATCTGGTCTCCAGGCAAGACACCATTTTCAACTTTACATATCATTGGTCAATAACCATAATTGGATTGGTGTATTCGTCTCTCTATTTGATCAAAAGGGGAATAACTCAATTGGTGATCTTGTGCTTGCATGTTTTATACCTACACATGGTTATACATTGATCTTTTATAGTCATTGAATTACCAAGTTGTTGACTAGATATAGGATAATTTCATACATTGATTTACTTTGATCTTTACTCCGCTGATTTACTGAGTTAGACTTTTTTCTGAGAGTTGGCGTGCAGCTACATTTCGTAGACACTTTTAGATTCGCGATGTGTTAAGAGTGATTTACGTCTTGGATTCATTAGGTCAACGAGAGGGCATAGAGAGGAATTACAGAAGTCATCTCTAAAGCCATAAGGAATCCTTCTAGTCATGTAGCTAAAGTATCTCTGAACCAGGGTTTCCGTTAGCCGGCTTTTGTCAGATACATTTTTTAAAAATAGAAAAGCCGATAAATAAAATTGGCGCCAGCCAATTGTCCAGGAGAAGAAGAAAAAATCCCATTGTGAAATAATGCTTTTTAGCCTATTTATTGATGGGAATACCAGTCCATGGAAATACACTACATGACGTAAAGTATTTGGACACCTGCTCGTCGAACATCTCATTCCAAAATCATGAGCATTAATATGGAGTTGGTCCCCCCTTTGCGTCTATAACAGCCTCCACTCTTCTGGGAAGGCTTTCCACTATATGTTGGAACATTGCTGCAGGGACTTGCTTCCATTTAGCCATGAGCATTCATGAGGTCGGGCACTGATGTCTGGCTTGCAGTCGGCGTTCCAATTCATCCCAAAGGTGTTCGATGGGGTTGAGATCAGGGCTCTGTGCAGGCCAGTCAAGTTCTTCCACACCGATCTCGACAAAACATTTCTGTATGGACCTCGCTTTGTGCACGGGGCATTGTCATGCTGAAACAGGAAAGGGTCTTTCCCAAACCGTTGCCACAAAGTTGGAAGCACAGAATTGACTAGAATGTCATTGTATGCTATAGCGTTAAGATTTCCCTTCATTGGAACTAAGGGCCATAGCCTGAACCATGAAAAACAGCCCCAGACCATTATTCCTCCTCCACCAAACTTTACAGTTGGCAGTATGCATTGGGGCAGGTAGCGTTCTCCTGGCTTCCGCCAACCCAGATTCGTCAATCGGACTGCGAGATGGTGAAGTGTGATTCATCACTCCAGGGAACGCGTTTCCACTGTTCCAGAGTCTAACGGCGGCGAGCTTTACACCACTCCAGCGGATGCTTGGCATTGCACATGGTGATCTTAGGCTGATCTTAGGCTGCTCAATTCATGAAGCTCCCGATGAACAGTTCTTGTGCTGACATTGCTTCCAGAGGCAGTTTGGAACTCGGTAAGCTTGTGTGGCGTACCACTGAGCCGTTGTTGCTCCTAGACGTTTCCACAATAACAGCACTTAAAGTTGACCGGGGCAGCTCTAGCAGGGCAGAAATTTGACGAACTGACTTGTTCGTCCTATGACGGTGCCACATTGAAAGTCACTGAGCTCTTAAGTAAGGCCATTCTACTGCCAATGTTTGTCTATTGAGATTGCATGGCTGTGTGCTCAATTATATACACCTGTCAGCAACGGGTGTGACTGAAATAGCCGAATCCACTAATTTGAAAGGGTGTCCACAAACTTTTGTGTGTGTGTGATATATATATATATATATATATATATATATATATATATATATATATATATATATATATATATATATATATATATATATATATATATATATATATATATATATATATATATATACAGTGAGGGGGAAAAAAGTATTTCATCCCCTGCTGATTTTGTATGTTTGCCCACTGACAAAGAAATGATCAGTCTATAATTTTAATGGTAGGTTTATTTGAACAGTGAGAGACAGAATAACAACAAAAAAATTCAGAAAAACGCATGTCAAAAATGTTATAAATGTATTTGCCTTTTAATGAGGGAAATAAGTATTTGACCCCTCTGCAAAACATGACTTAGTACTTGGTGGCAAAACCCTTGTTGGCAATCACAGAGGTCAGACATTTCTTGTAGTTGGCCACCAGGTTTGCTCACACCTCAGGAGGGATTTTGTCCCACTCCTCTTTGCAGATCTTCTCCAAGTCATTAAAGATTCGAGGCTGACGTTTGGCAACTCGAATCTTCAGCTCCCTCCACAGATTTTCTATGGGATTAAGGTCTGGAGACTGGCTACATCACTCCAGGACCTTAATGTGCTTCTTCTTGAGCCACTCCTTTGTTGCCTTGGCCGTGTGTTTTGGGTCATTGTCATGCTAGAATACCCATCCACGACCTATTTTCAATGCCCTGGCTGAGGGAAGGAGGTTCTCACCCAAGATTTGACGGTACATGGCCCTGTCCATCTTCCCTTTGATGCTAAAGTTGTCCTGTCCCCTTAGCAGAAAAACACCCCCAAAGCATAATGTTTCCACCTCCATGTTTGATGGTGGGGATGGTGTTCTTGGGGTCATAGGCAGCATTCCTCCTCCTCCAAACACGGCGAGTTGAGTTGATGCCAAAGAGCTCAATTTTGGTCTCATCTGACCACAACACTTTCACCCAGTTCTCCTCTGAATCATTCAGATGTTCATTGGCAAACTTCAGACGGCCCTGTATATGTGCTTTCTTGAGCAGGGGGACCTTGCGGGCGCTGCAGAATTTCAGTCCTTCACGGCGTAGTGTGTTACCGATTGTTTTCTTGGTGACTATGGTCCCAGCTGCCTTGAGATCATTGACAAGATCCTCCCGTGTAGTTCTGGGCTGATTCCTCACCGTTCTCATGATCATTGCAAATCCACGAGGTGAGATCTTATATGGAGCCCCAGGCCGAGGGAGTTTGACAGGTCTTTTGTGTTTCTTCCATTTGCGAATAATCGCACCAACTGTTGTCACCTTCTCACCAAGCTGCTTGGCGATGGTCTTGTAGCCCATTCCAGCCTTGTGTAGGTCTACAATCTTGTCCCTGACATCATTGGAGAGCTCTTTGGTCTTGGCCATGGTGGAGAATTTGGAATCTGATTAATTGATTGCTTCTGTGAACAGGTGTCTTTTATGCAGGTAACAAACTGAGATTAGGAGCACTCCCTTTAAGAGTGTGCTCCTAATCTCAGCTCGTTACCTGTATAAAAGACACCTCGGAGCCAGAAATCTTTCTGATTGAGAGGGGGTCAAATACTTATTTCCCTCATTAAAAGGCAAATCAATTTATAACATTTTTGACATGCATTTTTCTGGATTTCTTTGTTGTTATTCTGTCTCTCACTGTTCAAATAAACCTACCATTAAAATTATAGACTGATCATTTCTTTGTCAGTGGGCAAACGTACAAAATCAGCAGGGGATCAAATACTTTTTTCCCTCACTGTATATATATAGTGTACATTTAACTGGTCATTATTATTGGTCTATAGGTTAATTTGCATAATTTAGGGGAATTAAATTGGCTAGAGTTTAGAGTATATTATTTATCACACGTGTACAGCATACAGATACAGAGCCTTTGAGTGGAAAATTTGCACTTTGAACATGTTAGAATACATCAGAATTCGATAACGACCGCATATCGTTCCGGTAAATTTCTCAAATGTCCAGTAAATTAATATGTTGCCGGTCAAATGTACGGCGCCACATTTTCCTAACGGAAACCCTGCTCTGAACCTTTTAGGAGATCCAATCAGGTACTGGCGACGCCATGGGGAAATCTGTTGAACTCAAAACTACCATCTGTGTTGGATGGAGACATTTCGATACATGTAACATGGCTCAACTTTGACCTGCTTTCAAGCCAGACTTGGTTCCTCTATTCTGACTGCCAGCTTGTAAGGTCCCAAAAGGCACCCTATTCCCTATGTAGTGCACTACTTTTAATCAGAGTGAAAAGTAGTGCACTAAATAGGGAATAGGGTGCCATTTGGGACACCGTTGTTTTCAGATGGAATGTCGCCAGTAGATCCTCATACACAATTATACCGCCAACATGACCTTGTTAGAAACCAATGTGTTTGATATGTAGGGTAAAGTGAGTATCAGACCAGTCAGTTGAGCAGGCCAATACTCAGACACACTCCCACGCATCATTAGCTCCCTCATTACCCTAACAGACACAAACTCAGGTTGCCGCGTTGCTAAGCGTCAGCCAATCGCTGGTTGCCTCTCAAACGATAAAAAAGGGAATCAGAAATGAAAAAATGAGAAAGCAATTTAATGTGAGCTCCTTTGATTTCGTCTCACTTTGATGTAAGTGTGGTTGTCAGGGCTGGGGCTTGCATTGCTATAAATGGGGAACATCTGGTGTGAGCACTATGGAGTGCCCCCACCCCCCATCATGGCCTAGTGCTGTGAAATTTGTCAGTGTGCAGATCCAAACTAATTGGGGTTTCACTTTATTTTACAAACCTATTCTCTCAATGCACTGTGAGCCATCTTGAATACTGATTGGCTGAAAGCCGTGGAATATCAGACCGTATACCACGGGTATGAAAAAACATTTATATTTACTGCTCTGATTACGTTGGCAACAAGGCACCTCGGGTGTTTGTGGTATATTGCCAATATACCACAGCTAACGGCTGTATCCAGGCACTCCGCGTTGCGTCGTGCTTAAGAACAGCCCTTAGCCGTGGTATATTGGCCATATACCACACCCCCTCGGGCCTTATTGCTTAAATACCTATTTCGTTCTGCTAATAGATTCAGCCCAACCAAATCGCCCCCTTTCGTCAGTTTTCCTTCACTGTTTTAAGATTGTTTTAGGGATCTTAGGGAGATTTATGTAGGCAGAAATCGGATCGTTTGGGTCAAGATGGTTTTAGTGTCTGATTTATGTGATGTTTAGTGTATTAAAGCTGTCTGATCTGTGCTTGATCTCTACTGTCTCCTGTGATGTAGTCTCAGTGTCAGTTTGTGCTGCATCAGTATTTGGCTTTGTTTTGGGTCTCCTAGACAAGGTGCTCCCACAGGGTGCAGTCCGCTTAAATCGAGTGCAGGATTTCAGCCTTGATGATTAGGGACATTTAAACCATTTTCAATGTGATCTACTGTTTATCAAAAGAGATTGTTTGCTGTCTGCCCATATGTGTGAAGTGTTATCCCATTGTTGAATGCAAGGATTGTTCTTATTTAGGGCTGGCGCGGTAATTGTATAACCGTATATAGGTTTACCGACGATTATGGATTAATACCGTGAATAAAATAACCGTACTAATACATATATTTACTTAAAAATACAATAAAATGTATCAATATAACCAATAGCAGTAGTGTACATTTATTATTATAAACAATTGTTTTTGTACCTTAATCCGTCAAACTGTCTCCATCTCCTCCCTCCAATGTGCGCTCTGTCCTTAAAAATGTGCTCGCTTTGTTGATGCTGTAACATGATCTTTATCTTTACTACCTTTAGCTGACTAAACTCCACAGTGAAGGAAGTTTCTGCTGAACTCCACCAATGGAGTGGAGCAGAGACCAGGCTTTGGAATTCAGCCCCGACTACATCGATTTCGCACAAGATCAATTAAACAAAAATGTGTATTATGAAAAACTAACCTTGTACCTATGTTTGTCCTCTGTAGTTGCATGCCTTTCTTTGGTTGCTGAAATCCATACTTTATCATATAACGTTAATCAAATACAACCACTGACTGTTGAGATTCAATTGGCACATGCGCATTTGTGCTATGTTGCCATCTTAAAGCAACATTAATGAGCAAACATTCAGTGGTTGTATTCAGTGGTTGTACATTTATTGAGAGTATGGATTTCAGCAAAGAAAGGCAAGCAACTACAGAGGACAAACATTGGTGCAAGGTTAGCGTATTGATCTTGGGCGAATCGATATAGTCTGAGCTGAAGTGGAGTTTATACTATACTACCTTATGCATAGTGCTCTGGCTATAAATTTTTATTTGGTTTGTAAAGATGCAAAAACTATGCTAAAAGCCACCATCTCTACTGAATTAACTACCAAATGTCATTCTTGGTGAGTGTGGACATTTTATAAGTGAATATGAATCCGAGACAAAGTGATGAAAACCGAAGTCGAAATCCATGCTAGGCTAGCAAGCATAATATATGTGTGCAACAGCTACACACCGCAACTGCATGACCACTGCTTTATACTTTTTTACTGTGGGGTGTGCTGCTGGAGAGGGGGCGAAAACGCTACGTCGGGGACCGCAGTTGTAGCCTCTTACAAACCATCACGATCTAGCGAAACAATGTAAACTTGCGAGAACAGGATGGTTCATACAAGGCTACCGCAGTTGTGCCTCAGCAAGGTGTCGTAATCGCGGCAACGGCAAAGGGTCATCTAGCGACAAATCAAGGAGCCAATAGCGATTCTCACTGAAAAATAGTTGGCAACACTGGCTATAAACGGTGACGGTGGACATTTGCCTGATAAATAATTCCATGACCGTCACAGCCCTATTCTGATTAACACACAAGCATGAATACTCTATATAGACTGATTGTACAAAACATAGCATCCTAATATTGAGATGCACCCCCTTTTGCCCTCAGAACAGCCTCAATTTGTCAATGCATGGACGAAAGCGTTCCACAGGGATGCTGGCTCATGGTGACTCCGATGCTTCCTGCAGTTGTGTCAAGTTAGCTGGATGTCGTTTCGGTGGTGGACCATTTCTTGGTCCACACAGGAAACTGTTGAGCGTGAGAAACCCAGCAGCATTGCAGTTCTTCACACACTCAAACCTGTGCGCCTGGCACCTACTACCATACCCTGTTCAGAGGCACTTCAATATTTTGTCTTGCCCATTCACCCTCTGTATGGCACACATACACAATCTATGTCTCAAGGCATAAAAATCCTTCTTCAACTTGTCTCCTCCCTTTCATCTACACTGATTGAAGTGGATCAATAAGGGATCATAGCTTTCACCTGGTCAGTCTGTCATGGAAAGAGCTGCTGTTCCTAATGTTTTGTACACTCAGTGTAGATTCTGTGCGCTTTCACATGCCATTCACAGCTGGTGCACCATAGAGTGGAATTGGTTTCTATATTCTCTCCTCTCTCCCTTATCTGCAACTCTTTTCTAATCCTGCTAAAATCCCAAATCCTGCTTAAGGGATCTGCCCCAGCCCTCGACCACAGCCCTCCCTGCCGCCTGTTCAATGGCCTGGGTGGGATGGATGGAGTGAGTGGATTTTTTTGTTGTTGTTCAAGAGGTTTAGTCAAACCAATGGTTGATTTTCTTCTCATACTGAAGGCACGCGATAATGTCGACCTGTAGTCTGTGTTTTGAAAGGGTTCTCTCTTCCAGTGTATGAATATGTAGTCCAGAAAGTAGTGCACTATGTAGGGAACAGGGTGCCGTTTGGTACGCACACATACTCTCTCCGTCGACATGGTGGTCACAATAATGAGGTCAGCTGAACTGATCAGAGGGTTGTTGAGATAAATGTTCTCCATGGGCTAGCTGCAGACAGATCGAACTTTTAGCCTCCTGTGCTAGCTTGAGAAAATCCACGACAAAATTGAATGTCATCACCCCATCCTATGCATGTGGGATAGCAGAGCTTGATTTAACCACAGTGGGCGTTATCATTCAAAACATTGGTTACTGGTTTTGTAAGTAATTTGCAATACTGAATGGGGTCTTGTCAAAAGTTCAAATGTATGTATGTCTGTCAGCCAGGGCACTTTGCACACTGAATCATCTCTTGTCAGGGTTTGTAGTGAATGTGAGCAGAAATTTGAATTTGGCTTACAGCATGCTTGGTAATGTAACAGACTACATTTCTGACTTAACTTTATAGGAATGTGCTTTGTTTAGCCGTGACTCAATAAATCATCCTCATAGTCCAGCAGCCATGTTGGATGAGCCATTCCATGAAATATCACATGCAACACCACCACATCTGCTCTGCACATTTCCCTGAGAACACGTTTGAACACGTGTTCTCAGTGACTCTATCGCCTGTTGGATATTTCATATGAAATCAATCAGCACATCCACTGGCTTCATCCATTCGATCTCGCGTGTGGAATGTGGAAGCTGCATTATTGGAGGGTGGCAAGGCAATGGAGTTGTGCTCTGCTCTGTCCCCAAATAGAGGTTTCCTTTGGTCAACTAGCAGGGGGCTGATGTGAAAGACCAAGGCCTTTGATTACAACACTGGTTGCCTCCTAAATGGTACATTATTCCTTACATAGATCCATATGGGCCCTGGTCAAAAGTAGTGCACTATATAGGACCCTCAAACTCAAATCTGTACCTCAAAGCCAGTTCCACTGTGTTATGTCATTGTTCCCCTCTAATCAGGGACTGATTTAGACCTGGGACACCAGGTGGGTGCAATTAATTATGAGGTAGAACAGAAAACCAGCAGGCTCTGGACCTCGTAGGGTAAGAGTTGAAAAACCCTGATATAGGGAATAGGGTGCCATTTGGGAAAATGGGGCCTGGTCAAAAGTAGTGCACTATATATAGAGAATAGGGTGCCATTTGGGACGCAACTCAAATCTCTCTCTGCCCAGCTCCATCACATGCCAGGTTACACATCATAACTAATGTATATTTCAAAGTCTTTCTCTGCTCATCTTTTATTATTAGTGTGTGTCTTTCTCACCCTGGAGCTGCTGTGCTGTTACATAAGGCTGTGTGAAACGCAAAGCGACCAGAGTTATTTATAGACAGGGTTTGTTGTTGATGTGCCGAAACCACTGTGTGTGTTGACACCTTTTAGAACATCATCCTTTGATATTCATCATCCTTTGATATTCATCATCACTAGATGTGCATTAGATGTGGTCATAAATAGCCTTTGATCAGCTTTGTTTCTCTATGCGAAGAGCCTGGTTGCTTCCCAAATGGCACCTTATTCCCTATATAGTGCACTGCTTTTGACCAGAGCTCTATAGGTCCTGGTTAAAAGTAGTGCACTACATAGGGAATAGGGTGCCATTTGGGACGCATCTTCTGTTTCTTAGGCTGCACATCGAGGACAGACACAACCTAGTAACCTCTAGTTTAGGTCAGTGGTTCCCAAACTGTGGGGTGAGGGGTCGGCAGGGGGGGACGCGGGGTCCCCCCCCCCCCCCCCCCCAAAAAAAAGTATCAAAAAATATATAGGTTTTTTAGCCCATAGATTTTGTTGTAATGTTTGAGTCACTTAAATATCAAATGAATACACATTAGACATGGCAAAATGGATAGAATTGCAAGAAAATTTGCTTTAAAACTGCGAAATGTTCTCTCCGCCAACAACAGTGAACAGTTTGTGTCATGAACAGTGCTTGTGCCCATAGAAATAGACGTGGCGCACGCAAGGGGGGGGGCTCGAGATGTTCCCCAATGCTGGAAGGGGGGGCATGAGTGGAAAAGTTTGGGAACCCCTGGTTTAGGTGACAAAATGTCCATACAGGTCTCTTGGCTTCAGATGGTTTGACCTTCAGTGACCTTTTTAAATAAACCAAGTGGTCAATCCCATTACATCTCAACATTTTACAGTATGTGTGTGTCCCAAATGGCACCCTATTCCTAATGTAGTGCTGAACTTTTGAGCAGGGCCCAAATGGGTGCCATTTAGGACACAACATACAGTGCATTCGGAAAACATTCAGAGACCTTGACTTTTTCCACATTTTGTTACGTTACAGCCTTATTCTAAAATGGCTTAAATTATTTTTTCCCTCATCAATCTATACACAATACCCCATAATGACAAAGCAAAAACAGGTTTTTAGAAATGTTAGCAAATGTATTAAAAATAAAAAACAGAAATACCTTATTTATTCAGACCCTTTGCTATGAGACCTGTTTCCATTGATCATCCTTGAGATGTTTCTACAACTTGATTGGAGTCCACCTGTGGTAAATTCAATTGACTGGACATGATTTGGAAAGGCACACACCTGTCTATATAAGGTCCCACAGTTGACAGTGCATGTCAGAGCAAAAACCAAGCCATGCGGTGGAAGGAATTGTCCGTAGAGCTCCGAGACAGGATTGTGTCGAGGCACAGATCTGGGGGAAAAAATGTCTGCAGCATTGAATTTCCCCAAGAACACAGTGGCCTCCATCATTCTTAAATGGAAGAAGTTTGGAACCACCAAGACTCTTCCTAGAGCTGGCTGCCCGACCAAACTGAGCAATCGGGGGAGAAGGGCCTTGGTCAGGGAGGTGACCAAGAACCCGATGGTCATTCTGACAGAGCTCCAGAGTTCCTCTGTGGAGATGGGAGAACCTTCCAGAAGGACAGCCATCTCTGCAGCACTCCACCAATCAGGCCTTTATGGTAGAGTGGCCAGACGGAAGCCACTCCTCAGTAAAAGGCACATGACAGTAAGCTTGGAGTTTGCCAAAAGGGCACCTAAAGGACTCTCAGACCAAGAGAAACAAGATTCTCTTGGTCTGATGAAACCAAGATTGTACTCTTTGGCCTGAATGCCAAGCATCACGTCTGGAGGAAACCTGGCACAATCCCTATGGTAAAGCGTGGTGGCAGCATCATGCTGTGGGGATGTTTTTCAGCGGCAGGGACTGGGAGACTAGTCTGGATCGAGGGAAAGATCAACAGAGCAAAGTACAGAGAGATCCTTGATGAAAACCTGCTCCAGCGTGCTCAGGACATCAGACTGGGGCGAAGGTTCACCATCCAAGAGGACAACAACCGTAAGCACACAGCCAAGACAATGCTGGAGTGGCTTCAAGACAAGTCTTTGAATGTCCTTGCGTGGCCCAGCCAGAGCCCGGACTTGAACCCAATCGAACATCTGGAGAGACCTGAAAATAGCTGTGCAGTGACGCACCCCATCCAACCTGACAGAGCTTGAGAGGATCTGCAGAGAAGAATGGGAGAAACTCCCCAAATACAGGTGTGCCAAGCTTGTAGCCTCATACCCAAGAAAACTCGAGGCTGTAATCGCTGCCATAGGGGCTTCAACAAAGTACTGAGTAAAGGGTCTGAATATTTATGTAAATATGATATTTCCTGTTTTGTTTTTTTAACCTGTTTTTTTACTTTGTCATTATGGGGTATTGTGTGTAGATTGATGAGGGGGAAAAAACTGTTGAATCCATTTTAGAATAAGGCTGTAATGTAACAACATTTGGAAAAAGTCAAGGGGTTTGAATACTTTCCGAATGCACTGTATATTTTCTGCTTGTCCAGAATGGCAGTGTTTTGATTAATCCTGCCAACAGATTGGTGGGCAAAGCAGTTTGTAATGCACTGACAATGGCAGACTCAGAGTATTTGAACTAATTCACCCTGGCACAAGGAACCCACTGGAGATTTTTTACGTTGGTATGGAGATTACACACTTTTAGATTTAATTCCATTTTGCCCATGTCCTCCTTAGTTACCCTCCTCCCCATACTCTGCTTGTCTGCAGTGAAAAATACCCTGTTCTCCGCAGAGCCATCCCTAAAAGAGAATTGAACGGGAGCTCACAGGTGTCAAGAGAATATACACTGGCAGAAATGGCTCAGATGAATAAAGATGGGGACAGTATGAAAATCACAGCCTCTTTGTGCCTCTATGTTGACTAGGTCCTCAGTATAGTACAGTCAGGGGGAAAAAATGAAAATGTTATCCCAAAATTATGCAAAGCTGTACCCGAGAGGCTAGAGATTGGCTGAGGAGTCTGGCTGATATTTAAACACGTGTGTGAAATATATGTGCATAGTAATGGAGCTGTAATGGGGAGGGGGCGGGAGATGTGCACTGATCAATTTGGTTACTTTGAGGGGTCTCCCACATACAGTAGGGGATGGCTTCTAGCCACCATTCCTAATTTTCACAGAGGCAGGGATGAGGGAGGGGGGTGTTCGCTACAACCTAACCCCCCTGATTTTTTTCACCACGGGTGGTATGAAAGGCTGACAATGTCACAGCAAATGTTATTTCGATTGGTGTGTTTTAAAGAAGCTGCTACTTGTCGATTTTCACATTCACTTTGACTTTGCTACTGCGGGTGGCAAGGAGGCACGTTAAAATATTTAGCTGTTTGTCTCTAAAAAGCCTCATGTTGTTAGATGCTAAATATGGAGGGTGCAAGATTACAGCTTTGTTGCCACTGCAGGTCTTGGCTGGGGTATATAAAGGGGTTATATACCCAAATCTCGACTTAACAGTCACCTCTAAGTAAATACAAAGACCTTAGTGGATTGATATCGCTAATCAAATCAAATCAAATTTTATTTGCCACATGCGCTGAATACAACAGGTGTAGACATTACCGTGAAATGCTTACTTACAGCCCTTAAACAACAATGCATTTATTTTTTAGTAAAAAAGTAAAATAAAACAACAACAAAAAAGTGTTGAGGAAAAAAAGAGCAGAAGTAAAATAAAATAACAGTAGGCACCAGCTAGTTGAGGTAATATGTACATGTGGGTAGAGTTAAAGTGACTATGCATAAATAATTAAGAGTAGCAGCAGCGTAAAAAGATGGGGTGAGGGTGGGGGGGCAGTGCAAATAGTCCGGGTAGCCATGATTAGCTGTTCAGGAGTCTTATGGCTTGGGGGTAGAAGCTGTTGAGAAGCCTTTTGGACCTAGACTTGGCGCTCCGGTACCGCTTGCTGTGCGGTAGCAGAGAAAACAGTCTATGACTAGGGTGGCTGGAGTCTTTGACAATTTTGAGGGCCTTCCTCTGACACCGCCTGGTATAGAGGTCCTGGATGGCAGGAAGCTTGGCCCCAGTGATGTACTGGGCCGTACGCACTGAGGCCGAGCAGTTGCCATACCAGGCGGTGATGCAACCAGTCAGGATGCTCTCGATGGTGCAGCTGTATAACTTTTTGAGGATCTGAGGACCCATGCCAAATCTTTTCAGTCTCCTGAGGGGGAATAGGCTTTGTCGTGCCCTCTTCACGACTGTCTTGGTGTGTTTGGATCATGATAGTTTGTTGGTGATGTGGACACCAAGGAACTTGAAGCTCTCAACCTGTTCCACTACAGCCCTGTCGATGAGAATGGGGGCGTGCTCAGTCCTCTTTTTTTCCTGTAGTCCACAATCATCTCCTTTGTCTTGGTCACGTTGAGGGAGAGGTTGTTATCCTGGCACCACACAGCCAGGTCTCTGACGTCCTCCCTATAGGCTGTCTCATCGTTGTCGGTGATCAGGCCTACCACTGTTGCGTCGTCGGCAAACTTAATGATGGTGTTGGAGTCATGCCTGGCCATGCAGTCATGGGTGAACAGGGAGTACAGGAGGGGACTGAGCACGCACCCCTGAGGGGCCCCCATGTTGAGGATCAGCGTGGCAGATGTGTTGTTACCTACCCTTACCACCTGGAGGCGGCCCGTCAGGAAGTCCAGGATCCAGTTGCAGAGGGAGGTGTTTAGTCCCAGGATCCTTAGCTTAGTGATGAGCTTTGAGGGCACTATGGTGTTGAACGCTGAGCTGTAGTCAATGAACAGCATTCTCACGTAGGTGTTCCTCTTGTCCAGGTTGGAAAGGGCAGTGTGGAGTGCAATAGAGATTGCATCATCTGTGGATCTGTTGGGGCAGTATGCAAATTGGAGTGGGTCTAGGGTTTCTGGGATAATGGTGTTGATGTGAGCCATGACCAGCCTTTCAAAGCACTTCATGGCTACAGACGTCAGTGCTATGTGTCGGTAGTCAATTAGTCAGGTTATCTTAGTGTCCTTGGGCACGGGGACTATGGTGGTCTGCTTGAAACATGTTGGTATTACAGACTCAGTCAGGGACATGTTGAAAATGTCGGTGAAGACACTTGCCAGTTGGTCAGCACATGCTCGGAGTACACGTCCTGGTAATCCGTCTGGCCCTGCGGCCTTGTGAATGTTGACCTGCTTAAAAGTCTTACTCATATCGACTACGGAGAGCGTGATCACATAGTCATCCGGGAACAGCTGGTGCTCTCGTACATGCTTCAGTGTTGCTTGCCTCGAAGCGAGCATAGAAGTGGTTTAGCCCGTCTTGTGTCACTGGGCAGCTCGCGGCTGTGCTTCCCTTTTGTAGTCTGTAATAGTTTTCAAGCCCTGCCACTTCCGACGAGCGTCAGAGCCGGTGTAGTACGATTCAGTCTTAGTCCTGTATTGACTCTTAGCCTGTTTGATGGTTCGTCGGAGGGCATAGCGGGATTTCTTATAAGCGTCCGGGTTAGAGTCCCGCTCCTTGAAAGCGGCAGCTCTACCCTTTAGCTCAGTGCGGATAACCAGGTGGCGAATCGCATCTCTGCATGTCTGGCAGACATATCAGTATGGATGACGGATCACCACCTCAAGCTGAACCCTGGCAAGACGGAGCTGCTCTTCCTCCCGGGGAAGGACTGCCCGTTCCATGATCTCGCCATCACGGTTGACAACTCCGTTGTGTCCTCCTCCCAGAGTGCGAAGAGCCTTGGCGTGACCCTGGACAACACCCTGTCGTTCTCCGCTAACATCAAGGCGGTGACCCGATCCTGCAGGTTCATGCTCTACAACATTCGGAGAGTACGACCCTGCCTTACACAGGAAGCGGCACAGGTCCTAATCCAGGCACTTGTCATCTCCCGTCTGGATTACTGCAACTCGCTGTTGGCTGGCCTCCCTGCCTGTGCCATTAAACCCCTACAACTCATCCAGAATGCCGCAGCCCGTCTGGTGTTCAACCTTCCCAAGTTCTCTCACGTCACCCCCCTCCTCCGCACACTCCACTGGCTTCCAGTTGAAGCTCGCATCCGTTACAAGACCATGGTGCTTGCCTATGGAGCAGTGAGGGGAACGGCACCTCCGTACCTTCAGGCTCTGATCAGTCCCTACACCCAAACGAGGGCATTACGTTCATCCACCTCTGGCCTGCTGGCTCCCCTTCCTCTGCGGAAGCATAGTTCCCGCTCAGCCCAGTCAAAACTGTTCGCTGCTCTGGCACCCCAATGGTGGAACAAGCTCCCTCACGACGCCAGGACAGCGGAGTCACTCACCACCTTCCTGAGACATTTGAAACCCCACCTCTTTAAGGAATACCTGGGATAGGATAAAGTAATCCTTCTACCCCCCCCCCCCCCCCCCCCAAAAAAAAAAAAAAAAAATTGTAAAGTGGTTATCCCACTGGCTATAGGGTGAATGCACCAATTTGTAAGTCGCTCTGGATAAGAGCGTCTGCTAAATGACGTAAATGTGCCCTTGAGCAAGGCACTTAACCCTAATTGCTCCTGTAAGTCGCTCTGGATAAGAGCGTCTGCTAAATGACTAAAATGTAAATGTAATGTTGCCTGTAATCCATGGCTTCTGGTTGGGGTATGTACGTACGGTCACTGTGGGGATGACGTCATCGATGCACTTATTGATGAAGGCAGTGACTGATGTGGTGTACTCCTCAATGCTATCTGAAGAATCCCGGAACATGTTCCAGTCTGTGCTAGCAAAACAGTCCTGTAGCTTAGCATCTGCGTCATCTGACCACTTTTTTATTAACCGAGTCACTGGTGCTTTAGTTCTTGCTTATAAGCAGGAATCAGGAGGATAGAGTTATGGTCAGATTTGCCAAATGGAGGGCGAGGGAGAGCTTTATATGTGTCTCTTTGTGTGGAGTAAAGGTGGTCTAGAGTTATTTTCCCTCTGGTTGCACATTTAACATGCTGGTAGAAATTAGGTAGAACGGATTTAAGTTTCCCTGCATTAAAGTCCCCGGCCACTAGCCACTAACATGGCTAGATGGCAGTCAACCGGCATCTCTTTTAACTTTTCTATAGGGGATTCAAATGAGATGAGTTCTCAACAGGCAACTATTGCACCAGAAGAGAATAGTATAGAGCAGGGGTCTCCAACCTTTTCTAGCACGAGAGCTACTTTTAAAAAATGAAACCTGTCGTGAGCTACTCATTTTCTTCTAGCTTTCAAATTGGCTAATTCTTCTTCTTTCCCCTGCAACTCTTCCCTGGGTCCATAGTGCACTACTTTCTCTTGTACACTATGTTTTCTTTCAGTATACCTGGTAAAATAATGGTTAATAATCAACTCTAAGGGTGGTTCAATAAAATCTGAAAAAAAAAAAAAGAATCTCCCAAATTCTGTATTCTCAGTTTTATTTTTCCTGGTTTTAATTATTATAAAAAAACTATTCTTTGGTTCTATATTTGGTGGCATATAGAAACGATTAATCAGTGGTAGTCGTAGAAACCACATTTACAAATCTTTAAGATCACCTCTGATATCACAGTACAAGTCTTCAACTGACAAAAAGTCGCAGTTTTGGCATATTTGCACATTTTGCAGCATGTGTAAGGAAAAAGCATGAACATTGGAAAAGCAGGTACAGTAAAAGGAAAAATGCCTTACTTTCTCAATACATTTCCTGAGCACAGTTCATAAAAGCATCAACAGTGTTGTGCTTTGATTGTTACAGGAAAGGGGGACAGTTTTCTGACCAAACACAATTGTTATATAAAGAGATGGTGGGAATTTGGAAACGTAAAATTGTATATTAGTAGTCTGAAACGTTTAAACGTTCAGTTTTATTTTTCCTGCTTTTAATTATTATAAATTTTACTCTCAACATTACAATTGTTCATAGAGAAACAACAAAATTAGATTTTCTGAGTCCATGTCAATGCTTAAATCACATCAGAAGCAAAACATTTTTTTGACCTGCAATAAAATGAACAAATGGATTTGAGTGTAATTCCCCTTTTAGTTGTGCATCTAGCAAGTGAGGAATGTCAACCCATAAGACTGTTATCACATCAACTGGCTACATACTGAGTGATAGACAAACGCGTGCACTACACAGACCAATGAGGGCAATATTACGTGAAATGAATTGGAAGATATTGTCTGTTTTGGCTTTTTAAGCCAATAGTGGCCAACCAGGGGTGGAAACTGTTTGGCACCCCAATGGTGGAACAAGCTCCCTCACAACGCCAGGACAGCGGAGTCACTCACCACCTTCCGGAGACATTTGAAACCCCACCTCTTTAAGGAATACCTGGGATAGGATAAAGTAATCCTTCTACCCCCCCCCCCCCCCCCCCCCAAAAAAAAATAAAATAAATAAATTGTAAAGTGGTTATCCCACTGGCTATAGGGTGAATGCACCAATTTGTAAGTCGCTCTGGATAAGAGCGTCTGCTAAATGACGTAAATGTGCCCTTGAGCAAGGCACTTAACCCTAATTGCTCCTGTAAGTCGCTCTGGATAAGAGCGTCTGCTAAATGACTAAAATGTAAATGTAAATGTATGGATAATGTCATGTTGCGTTGATTAGGTGGTAGTAGTAGCTGGTAGCTTGCGGTGTCTGATACTTGTGAGATTTGTTTATGACAGTTTGCAGTGGAACACGTCAAAATTGCATGTACTTTCAGAATTGTTTGCCGAGCTACTCATAGGTGGGCTGCGAGCTACTGGTAGCTAGTGATCGACCTGTTGGCGATCCCTGGTATAGAGTGACATAGGGATGCTTGAACTGTTGTTTCAGCGTTCTCTATGTGTTTTTTTTGTCAGTCCTGGCAGAAGATGTTTACCTCTGTCCTATATAAAGACGCCCTATGGAAACGGTGGAAACAGCAGGTTGTCACAACGAGTCGACGCATGAGACACGCACACATACACAACATACACACAGCCAACAGTTTTGAACCCGACCTCCTGTCCCTCTAGGCTTCCTCTCTCTTAGCTTTTCTCTTCTCTTCCCATCTCATTCTCTCTCCTTACCCCTTTTATCTAAGTACGATTGCCATGGCTCCTCATCAGAGCAGCAGAGATTTTGTTTGGTTTATTTCTGGGTGGTTTTGGGTGTGTAGAAATATTAGGTAATTACTACCAAGAGCTGGGTATAGATGACTGGAATCACTAGGGGAAGGAAGAACACACACACACAGGAATGAGCTGAAGGATGGGACTAATAACAACAACTAATAACAACAAGATAACTAATGTAAAGCATACTGTGTCCATAATAAGTATACATGTTATAGGTTGAGAGCTTTTGTGAAAGAGCACAGTTAGAAAAATATGGCATATAGAAGCAAACCAGATGGACATCATGAAAATGATCGGAGGAAGTTCAGGAGTAAAAACGAACAAAATATAATTATTGTAGAATTTGACTGTGTCCATAAAATGTATATAGTATGTATGGGCTGGAAGTAGAGGCCTAAGTGTTGTTGTTCACTAGTTTACTCCAATTGATTTCCACACCCTGACTTAACATACAAGAGTCCCATAAGTCAGGGTGTGACAGTACCCCCCCCCCCCACCCCAAAGGTGCGGACTCCGACCGCACAAACCTGACATAACAGGGTAGGGTCTGGGTGGGCATTCCACCTCGGAGGCGGATCCGGCTCCGGGCGTGACGACCACATTCTCTCAGCCTCCCCGTTGCGCCCCTGGTCTGGTCTGGACCTCGGCGCGCTGCTTCCCCTCTCCTTCCTCCCACGATGTACGAAGTCC
The DNA here is from genome assembly GCF_964263955.1 of Coregonus lavaretus. Lineage (NCBI taxonomy): Eukaryota > Metazoa > Chordata > Actinopteri > Salmoniformes > Salmonidae > Coregonus > Coregonus lavaretus. The sequence goes on from NC_139995.1 coordinate 36,068,244, forward strand.
TGTCTGGACCCTGGTGTGGGAGACCCCGAACCTGGAGAGGGGCTGACGTCTGAGTCTGGACTGGAGCCGCTGACCGGAGCTGGATTGGGCACCGGTGGAGCGGACTGATCTGGCTCCGGAGTGGAGTTGCTGACCGGAGCTGGACTGGACCCCGGTGGAGCGGACTGTTCTGGCTCCGGAGTAGAGCAGCTGACCGGTGCCAGACCAGGCACCGGTGGTATGGGCACGGGCCGTGCCGGACTGGACACACGCACCACTGGCCTGGTGCGAGGAACAGTAACGGGCTGGGCCGGACTGGGCACATGCACCACTAGCTTGGTGCGAGATGCAGGCACGAGGTGTACCGGACTGGGAACTGACGTTAGAGATCTCCGACTGTACCAGTCTTTCACTCTCCGCGCCCAGTCCTCCTCCCGTGAGGACTCCTCCCTGATCCCCGACCACCCTTTTAGCCCCACCAAAACATTTTCTTGGGGCTGTCTCTCGGGCTTCCTCCTCGGCTGGCGCCTTCTGCGTTGCCGTTGCTCCTCTCTAAACCGGGCATCCACTGTCTCCTCCCAAGGACGGCGATCCATCCCAGCCTAAATCTCCTCCCATGTCCAGGATCCCTTTCCGTCCAGGATCTCCTCCCATGTCCAGGATGTCTGCTCCTGGGCACGCTGCTTGGTCCACTTTTGGTGGGATCTTCTGTCACGCTCGTTTAAGGACGGGTCAGACCAAGGCGCAGCGTGATATGCATACATGTTTATTTACAACGAATAAACACACGACAAAACAACAAACCAAACGTGAAGTCCAAAGGCTGAACACAAAACTAGCCTAAACACGGAACAAGATCCCACAACTAATGATAGCAAACAGGCTACTTAAGTATGATCCCCAATCAGAGACAACGAGCGACAGCTGCCTCTGATTGGGAATCACACCCGGCCAAACATAGAACCACAACAACTAGAATGTGAACATAGAATATACAACAGATTTCCACACCCTGACTTAACATACAATAGTCCCATAAGTCAGGGTGTGACAATGACTTAGTACTTGGTGGCAAAACCCTTGTTGGCAATCACAGAGGTCAGACGTTTCTTGTAGTTGGCCCCCAGGTTTGCACACATCTCAGGAGGGATTTTGTTCCACTCCTCTTTGCAGATCTTCTCCAAGTCATTAAGGTTTCGAGGCTGACGTTTGGCAACTCGAACCTTCAGCTCCCTCCACAGATTTTCTATGAGATTAAGGTCTGGAGACTGGCTAGGCCACTCCAGGACCTTAATGTCCTTCTTCTTGAGCCACTCCTTTGTTGCCTTGGCCGTGTGTTTTGGGTCATTGTCATGCTGGAATACCCATCCACGACCCATTTTCAATGCCCTGGCTGAGGGAAGGAGGTTCTCACCCAAGATTTGATGGTACATGGCCCCGTCCATCGTCCCTTTGATGCGGTGAAGTTGTCCTGTCCCCTTAGCAGAAAAACACCCCCAAAGCATAATGTTTCCACCTCCATGTTTGACGGTGGGGATGGTGTTCTTGGGGTCATAGGCAGCATTCCTCCTCCTACAAACATGGCGAGTTGAGTTGATGCCAAAGAGCTCCATTTTGGTCTCATCTGACCACAACACTTTCACCCAGTTCTCCTCTGAATCATTCAGATGTTCATTGGCAAACTGCAGACGGGCCTGTATATATGCTTTCTTGAGCAGGGAGACCTTGCAGGCGCTGCAGGATTTCAGTCCTTCACGGCGTAGTGTGTTACCAATTGTTTTCTTGGTGACTATGGTCCCAGCTGCCTTGAGATCATTGACAATATCCTCCCGTGTAGTTCTGGGCTGATTCCTCACCGTTCTCATGATCATTGCAACTCCACGTGGTGAGATCTTGCATGGAGCCCCAGGCCGAGGGAGATTGACAGTTCTTTTGTGTTTCTTCCATTTGCGAATAATCGCACCAACTGTTGTTACCTTCTCACCAAGCTGCTTGGCGATGGTCTTGTAGCCCATTCCAGCCTTGTGTAGGCCCTTTAAGAGTGTGCTCCTAATCTCAGCTCGTTACCTGTATAAAAGACACCTGGGAGCCAGAAATCTTTCTGATTGAGAGGGGGTCAAATACTTATTTCCCTCATTAAAATGCAAATCAATTTATAACATTTCTGACATGCGTTTTTCTGGATTTTTGTTGTTGTTATTCTGTCTCTCACTGTTCAAATAAACCTACCATTACAATTATAGACTGATCATGTCTTTGTAAGTGGGCAAACGTACAAAATCAGCAGGGGATCAAATACTTTTTTCCCTCACTGTAGATGTCCTAACCGACTTGCCAAAACTATAGTTTGTTAACAAGACATTTGTAGAGTTTTAATGACTCCTACCTAAGTGTACAGTGGGGAAAAAAGTATTTAGTCAGCCACCAATTGTGCAAGTTCTCCCACTTAAAAAGATGAGAGAGGCCTGTAATTTTCATCATAGGTACACGTCAACTATGACAGACAAATTGAGAAGAAAAAAATCCAGAAAATCACATTGTAGGATTTTTTTATGAATTTATTTGCAAATTATGGTGGAAAATAAGTATTTGGTCACCTACAAACAAGCAAGATTTCTGGCTCTCACAGACCTGTAACTTCTTCTTTAAGAGGCTCCTCTGTCCTCCACTCGTTACCTGTATTAATGGCACCTGTTTGAACTTGTTATCAGTATAAAAGACACCTGTCCACAACCTCAAACAGTCACACTCCAAACTCCAAAGGACACCAGAAACAAAATTGTAGACCTGCACCAGGCTGGGAAGACTGAATCTGCAATAGATAAGCAGCTTGGTTTGAAGAAATCAACTGTGGGAGAAATTATTAGGAAATGGAAGACATACAAGACCACTGATAATCTCCCTCGATCTGGGGCTCTACGCAAGATCTCACCCCGTGGGGTCAAAATGATCACAAGAACGGTGAGCAAAAATCCCAGAACCACACGGGGGGACCTAGTGAATGACCTGCAGAGAGCTGGGACCAAAGTAACAAAGCCTACCATCAGTAACACACTACGCCGCCAGGGACTCAAATCCTGCAGTGCCAGACGTGTCCCCCTGCTTAAGCCAGTACATGTCCAGGCCCGTCTGAAGTTTGCTAGAGTGCATTTGGATGATCCAGAAGAGGATTGGGAGAATGTCATATGGTCAGATGAAACCAAAATAGAACTTTTTGGTAAAAACTCAACTCGTCGTGTTTGGAGGACAAAGAATGCTGAGTTGCATCCAAAGAACACCATACCTACTGTGAAGCATGGGGGTGGAAACATCATGCTTTGGGGCTGTTTTTCTGCAAAGGCACCAGGACGACTGATCCGTGTAAAGGAAAGAATGAATGGGGCCATGTATCGTGAGATTTTGAGTGAACACCTCCTTCCATCAGCAAGGGCATTGAAGATGAAACGTGGCTGGGTCTTTCAGCATGACAATGATCCCAAACACACCGCCCGGGCAACGAAGGAGTGGCTTCGTAAGAAGCATTTCAAGGTCCTGGAGTGGCCTAGCCAGTCTCCAGATCTCAACCCCATAGAAAATCTTTGGAGGGAGTTGAAAGTACGTGTTGCCCAGCGACAGCCCCAAAACATCACTGCTCTAGAGGAGATCTGCATGGAGGAATGGGCCAAAATACCAGCAACAGTGTGTGAAAACCTTGTGAAGACTTACAGAAAACGTTTGACCTGTGTCATTGCCAACAAAGAGTATATAACAAAGTATTGAGAAACTTTTGTTATTGACCAAATACTTATTTTCCACCATAATTTGCAAATAAATTCATAAAAAATCCTACAATGTGATTTTCTGGATTTTTTTTTCTAATTTTGTCTGTCATAGTTGACGTGTACCTATGATGAAAATTACAGGCCTCATCTTTTTAAGTGGGAGAACTTGCACAATTGGTGGCTGACTAAATACTTTTTTCCCCCACTGTATGTAAACTTCCGACTTCAACTGTATATTGAACCTTTTCAGCCTTTAATGAATTCCAACCAAATGTAAACCCCTGCTGATCTAATCAATGTAGAACATAAATATTCTTATGCCAGATTCATATCTGCCAACTGCCATAAATCGTAACATGCTCCTCAATTTATTATTTTCCTTCTATCATATTTCAATGCTTACGGAAATTGTGTTTCAGAAGGAATGACTCTATGTCCTCCAGTCAGATATGGAATGTCTGTGTGTGTCTATGGCAGAATGAAAAGGGGGTTGTCTGTCAGAGCGCAGTGGTCTGGTAATCAAGGCTAAAGCATTCCCATAAGAAGATTACCAGCCTCTGGTTTCTCCCCCGCCTACCCCACCGTTAATACCCACGTCTCTCTGCAAAAGGGGGTTACTGTGCTTTTAAAACAACAGGCCCGCTAATCCAGCCCACAAGCATTCACATACTATAGATTATTACTTGCAGATGTAAGAGGAAAGCACTGTTTCTCTCTCCCTCCTCCGCCCCTCCCCCTCTCCTGCCTCCATCATCCTGGTCAACAGTGTACAAGCGAAGGGAATGTTTGTATAGGTGTGTGCCATGACTTAAGGGGTGGAAGGAAGGGTGGGGTGGGAGAGCAGTGCAATATGGGGAGTTCTCTCAGATATATGCTCATTTCGGGGAGAATATCCCTTCTTTGTTTCTTTGGTTCTATATTTGGTGGCATATACAAACGATAAATCAGTGGTAGTTGTAGAAACCACATTTACAACTCTTTAAGATCACCTCTGATATCACAGTACAAGTCAACTGACAAAAAGTAGCTGTTTTGACATATTTGCACATTTTGCAGCATGTGTAAGGAAAAAGCATGAACATTGGAAAAGCAGGTACAGTAAAAGGAAAAATGCCTTACTTTCTCAATACATTTCCTGAGCACAGGTCATAAAAGCATCAACCGAGTGTTGTGCTTTGATTGTTACAGGAAAGGGGGACAGTTTGAGACCAAACACAATTTTTATATAAAGAGAGTGAGAATTGGGAAATGTAAGATTGTATATTAGTAGTCTGAAACACTGTGAATCTCTAATAGAGTTTAGGCTATTGCGGTTATGAACAATAGCTGTGTAACAGTAAGGCAAGCAGTCTTTTGGATGTGTGACCGACCGTTGAGCCCCACGGTATTTTAGCCCAGCTATGACTGCTTGCTCAGAAACAACCGATTTGATTTAGTTGACTTGGCGCACGCACACATTGCCTGCTCCACTACACCTTTTAATATGAGTTGCAGGATTGTGACTTACCTTCACATGTTAACTTTCACACTTCACAGACTGTAGGCTAAACACTGCAGAAGCCACATCACATGACCCCAACCTTCTGTCATATCACCTTTTGATGCGTAGCTGGATGTGACAGAATGTGTGTATAAGAAACAGGACAGGGTTTCGAAACCTGTGTGTGTGTGTGTGTGTGTGTGTGAGCGTCCGTGTGTGTGTGTGTGTGTGTGTGTGCGAGCGTCCGTGTGTGTGTGTGTGTGTGTGTGTGTGTGTGTGTGTGCGAGCGTCCGTGTGTGTGTGCGAGCGTCCGTGTGTGTGTGCGAGCGTCCATGTGCGTGTGCGAGCGTCCGTGTGTGTGTGCGAGCGTCCGTGTGCGAGTGAGCGTCTGTGTGTGTGTGTGTGTGTGCGAGCGTCCGTGTGCGAGTGAGCGTCTGTGTGTGTGTGAGCGAGCGTCTGTGTGTGTGTGTGTGAGCGTCAATATGCATGCATGCGTGTTGGTGTGTGTATGTTTCGGTGGGGGCTAGCTCAACCAGATTAAAGGGCATTGAAGCACACTCAATGCCAAGTCGCAAAGTCTGCCATACAGATGTGCCCAACAGTCTGTCCCTCTGTCAAGGTACTTCCTTCTCTCTCCCTTTTTCTTGTGTCTTACCCTGACTCATTCACTCCTTCACTCTTTCCCCTTTAGCTCTCTCGGACCATGTCTTTCCTGAATGCATATGTGTGTGTATACACTGAGTGTACAAAACATTAAGAACACCTTCTCTTTCCATGACATAGACCGACCAGGTGAATCCAGGTGAAAGCTAGGATCCCTTATTGATTGTTAAATCCACTTCAATCAGTGTAGTTGAAGGGGAGGAGTCAGGTTAAAGAATGATTTTTAAGCCTTGAGACAATTGAGACATGGATTGTGTATGTGTGCCATTCAGAGGGTGAATGGGTAATACAAAATATTGAAGTGCCTTTGAACGGGGTATGGTACTTTAGTAGGTGCCAGGTGCACCGGTTTGTGTCAAGAACTGCAGCGCTGCTGGGTTTTCACACTCAAACATTTCCCGTGTGTATCAAGAATGGTCCACCACCCAAAGGACATCCAGCCAACTTGACACAACTGTGGGAAGCATTGGAGTCAACATGGGCCAGCATCCCTGTGGAACGCTTTTAACACCTTGTAGAGTCCATGCCCAGACAAATTTAGGCTGTTCTCAGGTTCGATTCCCACGGGGGACCAGTATGAAAATGTATGCACTCACTACTGTAAGTCGCTCTGGATAAGAGCGTCTATTAAATGACTAAAATGTAAAATGTTTGGTATACTCAATGTATATGGAGTGCATGTAATGTATTACATGTGGTCATAATCATAACGCAGATGCTCTAATTTAATATAGGCAACAGTCAAAAAGCCATATGGTATCTTGTATTAGCCTTGGGAGAGTGGAAGAAAGCATTGATTAATTATAATACCAAATGGTAAAGAGTGGGGATCAGTGACAACTTGACAAGTCTCTGGTGTTGCTGCAGGAATATAGGTCATAGAAGATGCTTGGGTACTTGATCATGCATTCATTGCCTGCAGGGAAGAGCGTTGCGTTGGTGGCAGTGGGATGGAGAAAAAGAGGCAGAGCGAGAGAGACTCACATTGGTTTACCAGATGGATAAACTGGTGCTTGATAGCAAGACTATTCACAATCCTGTTTTTTTTTATTTATTTTTTTACAACGGTCGAGAAGCAGACAAAACAGTAGTTATTATCATCTTATTTTACCAGTTACACAGCCTAAAGGGCGTTTGAAGTGTCGCAACTGGTTTGCACAGGGATTTTTCTTCAGGATGTGGATTCTCACAGGAAACGTGGAGTGAGGCAAAGCAATGTTCAAGAGCTTAATGAAGTCTTTGGGCTAAATGGAAAACCAGACGTGGAGGGCGTGAAGGTTGCTAACTGTGGACCTCGTCTTTTTTTGGTCTCTTCCTCTCAGGGTTCGGCTGGACACAGTAGCTCCACGGGTCAACCGGAAGGCCACAGCCAGCTAGCTCCAGGTGTCTCGTAAGTTGGGTTCCTGGTCAAAGGTCTTGGGTGGTCATGACCAGGGTGATCCTTTTGGTCCTTTTTTGTTTTTAAATTACGCGTTTTGGATTGGAGACGGACGACGGTGTCACCTTTTGGTTTATTAATGAGGAGTGAAGGCAGAAGATCATTAGCTACTGGTAGAGATACATGAGCTTTGTGTTCGAAAGGCACCCATAGGATGTTGTTGTGGTAATAGTCTAAATCAAGCAGGCTCACACTCAGTTGACATGAGTGAGTGTGTCAGGCTGAGGCGAAGTGTACAGGTTATGTCTTCCGATCAGCTGACTGACGGTATATGTAACTGTTGTTGTATTGTATTGACTTTCCTTAAACAGGAACTGTATAGAAGATATTGATCAGCTGAGCAGTGTGTGGTGTTGAATTAAATAATCTGAACGAATAATGCTGCAGGCTATGTCACTTCTTTGGCTAAGAAAGCACAAAGGAAATAATTTGCAAACCTAGGTTTTGCGTGTTTAAAGATGGCATTTCCATATCCTTGTGCAATGGTTCTTGGAAGTGATGGTAATTTATTTACATAGACATTCCTATTCAACTGTGAAATCATCAGAGCCTGAGGTATCGGCAACTTCCATACCAAGAAATGATTGCCAGCGTTGCAAATGCTACATTTATATCAATTCTGATGCCAGCAGGCTGCCTACTGCCTCACTTTTTGGGAAATGCGCATTCTTCATAAATAGGCCATAGAGTGATTCATCTATCTCTCTTTGTCAACAGGATTCACACCCTCCATCTTCCCTGGTGATTCAATACGGTATGATGTGATACTGGAACATCAGTGAGCCAGTGGCGCCTGCTGGAAGAGTGGGATAGAGCATGGGATTGGCCCCCTGAGACAGGAAACACACTCTTATTCCTGAGGCGCTGAGGTCCCTGGCCCCTTAGGGCCACACGATAGACTGCGAGCAGCTCTGAGGTGAGTGGACTAATTGATGTGTGCCACTGCTATCTGCAATGCTTCTACTCTGCGTAAATGGTGAAATGAACTGTTAATAACAAGTGTGTTACTGGTGGGTAACCTTTTTCAGGTAGCTTTTAGTGTAGTTTTCGCGATGTTGCACACATGCTCCTATTGGTTAATGTCGACATCCACTTAGCAGGGCCTGTCATTGCTCCCTATAGAGAAAGTGGTCAATTGAGGACATGTTATTTGTTCAAATGGCATAAAGTGATTTGATCAAATCCTTTGTTTGTTGAAATTGGGGTTTACAAGGAGCACAATGGGAGCATTTTACAGCTAATATTGAGAAGGAGCTTTTCCTAGCTAGCTGATGTTGACCATTAGAATTAGCTAGCCTGACATATGTGCCGTGATCTTGAGTGTGTCCAGTTAATGACTTTCCATTGGTGTTGGTTACAACAGTGGGCCATGCCCAAGAGTTGAGTGTCACAGTGCTACAGGCTTAGCGGGATTAGACCCTCCAAGCTCATGTTGATCTGGGATATTTACTGACCACTGAGCCCCTCTATTGCATCTCCATTGAGGCTGGCCCGTACAGGAGAGAGTGAATGGAGTCGTCTGTCCAGGGTTCCAGGGTCAGTCCCTCCACTGTTGCACGGGGAGAGGAGTGGGGGGCAAAGCAAGGGGCTTCTCTGGTGACACGCAAAGCCAAAAGAAGAGCAAGATTGAGTGAAGGATAGAGCTCGGAAGTGAAGAAGGTAAAGAAACAGGAGTAATAGAGAGACCATCTGTTGATTAAATTATTTTCCATTTGAGATTCTCCTTGATGAATTATTCAAGTTTTCTTCAAAAGTAGGCAGTTTTTTTCTGCCTCTTTGTCTTTATTTGCTCTTTCCTTTCTCTTCTCTCGGCTTTCAGGAGTATATTATTGCTCTGGGCAGTTTACTCTCTCCCATGTTAATTAATGGACACTATTGATGCCAAATGGCACTATTCTGCTGCGGTTGTAATCTGCTGTGAGATTATTTAAATGCATGAGAGGAGGCTAATGTCTGTTTGGGGAAATGCTGTTTCATCAGCGGGACGGTCTATTTCTGGCGCCGAGGTTAAATTACTTTTTAATTTTCCTTTGATTTTAGATACATCGCTGTGCAGGATTCTGATCCACTCGGCTGTCGATTTGACTTAGTAGTTAATGAATATATTTTCAATCCATTCTTGGAATTCATGTGGAGTTCTTGGTTTTCATTCAACAGAGGTTTTACTGAACCACCAAATGATTTTAACAATGTTTTTGTTGCCGTTTTGGAAAAGAGGTAAAAAACTGGACAGAATCCACTACCCGTCTTCCTTACCAGCAGTAACGGGTGTAAAGGGATATTTTGAAAAATGTCTTGTGTCTTTGGGACTCAATTTCGGACCAGGTGCACAAACAGCACTGGCACTTGCAGCCACACATGCCTGCTAACAACTGCTAGCCCCCCAGGATGGCAAACATTCCAATGGAGAGAGGAAAGGGGTGGATGACTAATGTTGCTTTACACCACGGTGACCTGATTTTGGAAATCAAAATCGGGGAAACAGTCCTCACCACATTTTCGCTATAGTCCTTTCAAATAGCCAACTTTTAGTAATGATAACATAGGCTAGGAGAAGTAATCAATTTCTATCTAGTAAATGTCAAGTTTGGTAGCCTATGCTGTTGCATTAAACACTTTCTGGCCTTGGGCATGGTTCATGCAGTGGTTTCAATGTATCACTGATTCAACGTTTGCCTGAACATTCAAGGTATGCGGCAAAGCCGCGGGAGCAAACAAGTTTGGTACAGGGACAGACAATTTTTCCATGCAAATCTGATTGGATATAGCATTTTGATTATTGAAATATCAGACTCAATTTAACTCCTTTCTAAGGGCTAATGGGGACACCTCTAGCAGGGGACAGGCCACCAAAATCGGGGACTGTCCCCGGAAATCGGGGACATCTGGTCTCCCTACTCTTCACCATCTTCCAAGTCAGGGAGACTAGGAAAATGAAGATGTAGGCTAGGTGACCTAATGTGATATGAGTTCAATACTCTGTGACTTGACTACCACACTTTTTGTCAAGTTAGTTTCTGTAGACATTGGTTAGTTTAATATAAGTTCTCTAACCCGAGGCAAAGATAATACACTCAAAATATTACCATAAAAGATGAAGGAAGGAAAAAATCTTGCTTGTTATCAGACCTCCATGACATTATTATTTTCACAACCATATCCCATTAGAGGGTGTCTACTGTATGTGAAACTGTGCTCTGATTCTCCATAATGGCCGTCCCTGTGGGAGCCCCTGGAGGGTCCCTGTAGCACATGCTACTCTTACTGTGTGGGTGTTCATGAGGATTAACTTCCTATGACAACTGATCTCACATTCCTCAACTCTCTGGGGACAAGTGTGTGTAATGTGTATGCATCTGTCTGTTTGTGAGTGTATACTATACACTATGAGGGGGGAGATGAGGGGTTTGTGGTGTTTGTGTGTGTGTCTATGTGTATGCACATTCGTTAGTGTGTGTATGAGGGTGTGCTTGAGAAATTGCTCTTTGCTAAGACGCACATGTTTTTCTTTTTGACCATTTTAACTGAAAACAATCACAGTAAGGTACATAATTGTTACCCAGAAATGATTTGATATTGAGATAAAAACGGCTGCATTGGACCTTTTAAGATGACAGAGAGATGGGTCAGGTATGCTTTCACACTGTCTGCTTGAGTTCTGTGTGTGTGTGTGTCTATTACGCATGAGAACTCCTTGGACACTAGCCATCTGACATTTACACATTCACACCTCATTGTTGGGCTGCTTCCTCACAGTAACTCACGAGGATATTTGATTACATTCCACTTCACACAGATGAGGTAGTCTGTTGACCTAAATCAAGCTCACTGTTGGTCTTCGGATGTGCCATCGTTCACCATCCAGCCATCCAACCTCGTCCTGTTCTCACTTTTGCTGATAGGGAGTTGAGTCCCTGTTCTAAGGCAAATGGTTGCTATTTCAAATGTCAATATGCTAGCTCTGTATGGGCTACTTTATCTGTGTGACTCCTGCGGATGGAGTGGAGAAGAGCAGGTTAATGTAGAGTAATCCTGCTATAACACTATTAGGTGGTAATCTAGGTCACGATCAGTCATTCATTTTGCTATGATGTAAGTGGACTAGTGACAGACTTAAACTGACAGTTCCTAAATGCCCAGAGTCATATGTGTGAAAGTGTTGACAGAGATAGACATACAGTGCTGATGAATGAGTGTCTTTGTTTGAATGTGAGTGTGTGTCATCTGTGGTGTATCATATCCTGAGGTTAGGTTTATACAGTTAGTGAATTGCCATTTCGCTCCCTCTGCCCCCGGGTCAAAATTCACTCTACTGTTGTCCCGCTGGCCCTGGTGTCAGACACTTTACCCCCCACATGCAGTACAGTAACCCCACTCACCCCATAACCCACCCCCTAAACTAATTCCACCCCCACGCTGGTGTGGTCCTGCTAGTTTCGGTGTCAGGCACTGCCCCACACACAAATACTGCACAATTTAAACACGTGCCCCCCAATCCCGCCTTCACCAAAACGCCTGTAAATATTGGACTATAAATCGTGCCTTCCTGTATTATACTTATGCTAAAATGTTTATTCTATTTTACTGAGACATTTACTAGGTTCTTATCTTTTATTGTTTCTTATTGTTGTTGCGTTGTCGAGAAGGACACTGCAAGTAAGCATTTCATTGGACGGCGTATACTATGTGTATCCCGTACATACGACTAATAAAAACTTGAAACAGTGTGTGTATAGACACACACACACACACACACACACACACACACACACACATACACACACTGCGCATACACACAGTACGTACAGTGTTCCCCTTCCAGCTTCCCCCTTCCCTTTTGATGTGTGGGGTGTTAATGGAGACCCTCTTATTTTGATTTATTTATTCATACTCCCTCCCTAGGCGGGGATTTGAGTCCCGCTTGGCTTGCCTTCTCTCCCTCCCTCCCTCTCTTTCTCAAAATAACCAAACTGGAATCCAACCGACTGAATTGGCCAAAATTAAACAGAAGGACTCTGTGTATCAGCAGGGTCCAGGCTGGTTTGGGGGCCTAATTGATACAGATATTATTACCACAAAAGCAAGAGATTTTTAATAAAGCACATCTTCAAAACAGGCAGTGTGAAGAACACCCAAAATGTCCCTCTCTGGGGGTAGTCCTCAAAATGTGTGTTTGTTCAAGAGTGTAATGTAAAACCTTTTGGCATGTATCCACTATCATTCTCTCTTGAAATTAGCCAATACTTACCTAAATAAGGAGATAATGAATAATTCCGGAAAGCTTATTATGGATGGTTGCCTCTGTGTAAGAACATCTGCTAAATGAATAAATGTATGAAAAAATAACTACACAGGGGCATGTAGTCATGTACTTGTCATGACTGAGACACAGCCCCTGTGCACCAGATAAACACTCAGAAGAACAGCTGATACTGCACTTGCTTTTCTTCTCTAACCGTAATACAAGATAGGAAAATATATTAAGAGGGCTGATTTTGTTTTATTATTTATCCAGGAAGTCCCATTGAGGTCAAAAGACCACTTTGACAAGGGAGACCTGGCCAAGAGGACAGCTCAATAAAAACACACACGTAGATTACAATGTGAATATTCAGTACTTTATCAAAACTGGCATCCAGATTTCAACCATCAATCGGGCCTCACCTCCCATCGGTGTTCGAGGGGTCTACTAAATCACTTGAGGCGAAAAAAACGTCCAGACCTCCTCTGCCATTTCCCCAACTGTCATCAACGGCAGCTCTATGGTGAAAAACATCTCGGTTCCTGGGGCAAAAACCCTGTGTTATCCTGGAGCACGAGTACAGGACATTACAAGGCTGCTTCCTACCGTTCTATGACAGCTGCCGGAGGCTGACGCTGTCATAGTCCATGTGGGGTCTAACGACATTAGGAGGGTTAGCTCGGAACTGCTGAAACTGGATTTGAAAGAACTGATTCTAGCTCTGAAAGACTCCAAAAAGTGGCTGACTATTTCAGGCCGGGTACCATCACTGGGCCGCGGCTGCGAAAGATTCAGCAGGCTACTGGCATTACACATCTGGCTAAAAGACTACTGTAGCTCTGTTGGCTTAACTTTTATAGATAACTTTGACACCTTTTGGAAAACAGAAGGTGCTCTACAGGAATGATGAATTGGTGCCTGGACCCTGTCCGTGCATTTCAAGGCCGCGTTGAGACAATGACTTATCAGTGACCTAAGCCCTGCTCAGATAATCCTTACCATTGTGTCGCTGAGTTGTCGTAGTGCTGCTGCAAATGTACATTGTCCCAGGGGTGTTGACAGTCATAATGTAAGTAATCTAATTTATGCTCCTCTAACTCCCATGAATGCCTCTGTCAATCCAACAGCTATTGTCAGCAGTAACGCCTATGAACCTGAGTTATACTGTTCGCACTGAGGTGGGTTGCCCTAGTAGGAAGCCCACTGTGTGCAGTTCACCCTGCACTATCAGCTCAAACATAAATATCATCTGATAAGCCTCCCAGTAAACCAATAAAAACAATCAAGCATCCCAGAAAAACGCTAAAAATACCCCAAATGTAACATATGTAGCCTAAAACAAGGTTCATGAAATCAATAATTGCTAGTAACAGATAACATTCATATACTGACTATCTCTGAAACTAATTTAGATAATACCTTTTGATACAGTGGTAGCAATACATGGTTACAACATCTACAGAAGAGACAGGAATTCCAATTGGGGTGGTGTTGCTGTTTTATATTCAGTCATATTCCTTTAAAGCTTAGAGAGGATCTCATGTCAAATGCTGTTGTAGTAATATAGATACAGATTCACCTGCCTCACCTAAAGCCTATTCTTGTGGGAAGTTGCTGTAGACCACCAAGTGCTAACAGTCAGTATATGGATAATATGTGTCAAATGCTTGATAATGTATGTGTTCCAGTATTAACAGAGGTATATTGATGAATGAAATCATCCACATGTATTGATAACGTCTTTACCAATGCTGCAGAAATCTGCTTTAAAGCAGCATCCACAGCCATCGGATGTAGTGATCATTATATAATAGCCATATCTAGGAAAACCAAAGTTCCAAAGTCTGGGTCTAATATAGTGTATAAGAGATCATACACAAGGTTTTGTAATGATTCCTATGTTGAAGATGTAAATAATATTTGCTGGTCTGTGGTGTGTAATGGAGAGCAACCAGATGCTTCCCTTGACGCATTTATGAAATGTCTTATTCCAGTTACTAATAAGAAAGACACAAAAAAAAAACTCTTAAATCCTCGTGGTTTGATGAGGAATTGAAAAATTGTGTGGTTGAGAGGGATGAGGTAAAAGGAATGGCAAATAAGTCTGGCTGCACAGCCGATTGGCAAACGTACTGTAAATTGAGAAATCATGTGACTAATCTAAACAAAAAGAAGAAGAAACTGTACAAAATATAAATGATATAAAGGATCATCGTAAAAAGCTTTGGAGCACCTTAAAATAAATCTTGGGCAAAAACGAGAACTCGACTCCATCATTCATTGAATCAGATGGCTCATTCATCACAAAACCCACTGATATTGCCAACTACTTTAATAATTTTTTTATTGGCAAGATTGGCAAATTTAGGCATGACAAATGGCTGATGATTGGCTGAAAGAAATTAATAATAAGAAGATTGTGGGAGCTGTTTTATTAGACCTCAGTGCAGCTTTTGACATTATTGATCATAATCTGCTGCTGGGAAAACGTATATGTTATGGCTTTATATCCCCTGCTAAATCGTGGATCGATTAAAGAACACAGAGGGTGTTCTTTAAAGCCAGACTCAGTAAGTGTCAGTTCGAAATCTGCTACGTCAGTATGTTTTATATTAATTATTTGTTATGTTAGGGCGACAAAACAAAACAATGGAATGTGTTTGCGTCAGACGTACACAGCAAGGCTATCTGAATCATTGTTCACACGACAAGACAGCTCCCTGGTACAACACTGCAACTGTCTTAGTAGTGATCTGATCAAATGGCAGACCAACGCCCAGCTAACCAATATTCTGAGTGTTACTATCAACGAAGAGAAAAAACCCTAACCGAAAACAACAAGATATTAGGAGGTCAAGAGTAAATATTGGTGACAGTTTTGAAAAGTGGCGGGAGTTCCGGAGTCAACTCCATCTTAGACACGATGCGTTTCTACTGGACAGGTATGCTTGACACTGACCGATACACCCACTTTCTTCCTTGTAGCTAACGTTAGCTGATGTGTTCGTCAATGACTAGCCGGCAAAATAACCTAATTAAGCGAACTATTTAAGTAACGTCTACTTCTAACAGTGACACTCTTGAAACAAAGTAGTTGTAAATGGTTACAAAGTTGTTAGCTCCCAGTACAAAGTGACATGCTCTGCTCTGTTATTCTTTGCTAGCTAGCTACAATGACACCGCAGCTTTCTACACCTACTGTCAATTTGTTACCGTTTGTGTGATGTGTAACATTGCTACCCAGCTTGGCTAGCTAGCTAACGATAAGTAAAAATTTAGCAACCCATTTACAAGGCCAGGATAGTTTGCCAAATAGTGTCTGTAATTTGGAGAATATGTGGTTGATATTGCAGCGGCAATACCTTTCGTATTTTCCTCAAAGTTACCAGAAGGGACTAAGAGATCCATCCACATCCACCCCTGCCAAAGATGGAGCATTCGAAGTGCATGCTCTGTCTAGCACATTGTCATTGCGTCAAGCTCGACTGTGTTGTTCAGGTAAGATGGCATGACTTCGAACTAATAATAGCCTATTTTTTTACTTGTATGCAGTGGTAACCTACTCAAAAATGTCATATTATTTTACAGTGGGTGTGACTTTCTAAAAGAAGATCCTGATATATTCATAAATGACGTGTCCATACATGACAGGTAAGGTATCTTGAATGTAATTTAGAAAACTTGCAAAATATGAACATTTCATTCAAACATATACATTATGTTGCCCAATGATACAATTTAGGATAATGATTACTGTAATTCTTTTTCACATACAGTGCATTCGGAAAGTATTCAGACCCCTTTACCTTTTCCATATTTTGCCTTATTCTATAATGGATAAAAAAATATTTTAAAAATCCTCATCAATCTACACATAATACCCCATAATGACAAAGCGAAAACTTATTCTTAGAAATGTTCGCAAACAGATACCTTATTTACATAAGTATTCAGACCCTTTGCTATGAGACTCGAAATTGAGCTCAGGTGCATCCTGTTTCCATTGATCATCCTTGATGTTTCTACAACTTCATTGGAGTCCACCTGTGGTACATTTAAATTGATTGGACATGATTTGGAAAGACACACACCTGTCTATATAAGGCCCCACAGTTGACAGTGCATGTCAGAGCAAAAACCAAGCCATGAGGTGGAAGGAATTGTCCGTAGAGCTCAGAGACAGGATTGGGTCTAAGCACAAATCTGGGGAAGGGCACCAAAACATTTCTGCAGCATTGAAGGTCCCCAAGAACACAGTGGCCTCCATCATTCTTAAATGGAAGAAGTTTGGAACCACCAAGACTCTTCCTAGAGCTAGCCGCCCGGATAAACTGAGCAATCAGGGGAGAAGGGCCTTGTTCAGGGAGGGGACCAAGAACCCGATGGTCACTCTGACATAGCTCCAGAGTTCCTCTGTGGAGATAGGAGAACCTTCCAGAAGGACAACCATCTCTGCAGCACTCCACCAATCAGGCCTTTATGGTAGACTGGCCAGACAGAAGCCACTCCTCAGTACGATACAAGACAGCCGCTTGGAGTTTGCCCAAAGGCACCTAAAGGACTCTCAGACCATGAGAAACAAGATTCTCTGGTCTGATGAAACCAAGATTAAACTCTTTGGCCTGAATGGCATGCGTCACGCCTGGAGGAAACCAGGCACCGCTCATCACCTGGCCAATAACCATCTCTACGATGAAGCATGGTGGTGGCAGCATCATGCTGTGGGGATGTTTTTCAGCGGCAGGGACTGGGAGACTAGTCAGGAACGAGGGAAAGATGAATGGAGCGAAGTACAGAGAAATCCTTGATGAAAACCTGCTCCAGAGCGCTCAGGACCTCAGACTGGGGCGAAGGTTCACCTTCCAAAAGGACAACGACCCTAAGCACACAGCCAAGACAACGCAGGAGTAGCTTTGGGACAAGTCTGAATGTCCTTGAGTGGCCCAGCCAGAGCCCGGATTTGAACCCGATCTAACATCTCTGGAGAGACCTGAAAATAGCTGTGCAGCGACGCTCCCCATCCAACCTGACAGAGCTTGAGAGGATCTGCAGAGAAGAATGGGAGAAACTCCCCAAATACAAGTGTGCCAAGCTTGTAATGTTATACCCAAGAATACCTGAGAAGGGTCTAAATACTTATGTAAATGTGATATTTCCAGTTTTTGCTTTGTCATTAGAGTAAGGCTGTAACGTAACAAAATGTAGAAAAAGTGAAGGGGTCTGAATACTTTCCGAATGCACTGTAAGTATGAACCAAATGAGTATTGGTGACACAGACACTGCCAGTTTCATCAGTGTGGATCAGAATCAGTACAACCGTCCCATAAACAGTGTGCAAGTACATTTCATTTTTGTAGCTTTCTGTTGTAACTTTTTTGATACTCCGAATGGTCTAATACAACTACAGTCTTTCAATCTGTAACTCATGCACCCTTTTCATTATTCTGCTATTTCTTGTAGTATTGATTGGGTAGAGGACATCAGGAAAACATCAGAAGAGGAAATGGAAGAGGATGTGCCATCAGTTGGATACAATCGGATGAGGAAGTGACATCGGAGGAGGACAGCTCTGATGACTACATCCCTCCTTTTTGTGTAAAGTAGGTCTCAAAACCATGTTAGTTTTTTTACATTACAGACCTACTTAAAGATATCCATAAATACCTGGCTTTTAAGTACTGTAAATCATATATATGTTATATATATTTGTATATGTTTGATGGGACAACAAACATAAGGCTAACTGCAGAGCTGGAGGCATTCCAGAATCATATTCTGATGTATGCCGGCACTCGTCTGTTCTGCACATGCGGACTATTATGTACATCGCCGGTCAGAACCAGAACCTGCCCAAACTAGTTCAGTGCAGCAGCTCATTTTACTGCCTATATCTTGATATTGTAATAATAATTACTCTTTCTTTGCTGTTCTGTGTTCTATACCCTCAGCTACTATAGAAACTTTAAAAAGAAATATGGACAGTGTTTGCGAAGAAGATCCCAAAACCCTACAGTTAAATCCCTGAGCTGCAAGAAGGTGTGGTCAGACAGAGGTTGGCATCCAACGTAGGAATGCCAAGGATCATCCCTCGTGTAGCCAGTGACCCAAGGAATCTTGGCCTTCTCCCTGACATTCCACCACCGCTCATCCAGGAGCTGTAGGGTCAAACAGAGTGTTTCTAGATGTATATTTTCCTCCCTCTTCCGAGGATCTGAACAGTGACAATGACTGGAACCCCATGTCCACATGCGCACGCACACACACACACGCACGTATAAGCTCACATACACACTGAATACCAATAGCTAACAATTAGTTCCTATAGTTTCTAGTAAATAACAATTACAAATAACCACCATTATGTTCTTGTCCATTGTGTTATTGTACAGTCTCCTCTACTAAATTAAATAGACCTCATTTGCTTATAAATAGCAATAATTGATAATGTATTGTACAGTCCCCTCTACACAATCCACCTGTAAATATATACATAGTCTCCTGAGTGGCGCAGTGGTCTAAGGCACTGCATCGCAGTGCTAACTGTGCCACTAGAGATCCTGGTTCGAATCCAGGCTCTGTCGCAGCCGGCCGTGACCGGGAGACTCCACAATTGGCCCAGCGTCGTCCAGGGTAGGGGAGGGAATGGCCGGCAGGGATGTAGCTCAGTTGATAGAGCATGGCGTTTGCAACGTCAGGGTTGTGGGTTCGTTTCCCACGGGGGGCCAGTATGAAAAAAACAAACAAAAAAAACAAACATGTATTCACTAACTGTAAGTCGCTCTGGATAAGAGCGTCTGCTAAATGACTAAAATGTAAATGTAAATATACAGAAGTATGTGGACACTCCTTCAAATTAGTGGATTTGGCTATTTCAGCCACACCCGTTGCTGACAGGTGTATAAAACTGAGCACACATTCATGCAATCTCCATAGCCAAACATTGGCAGTAGAATGGCCTTACTGAAGAGCTCAATGACTTTCAACGTGGCACCGTCATAGGATGCCACCTTTCCAACAAGTCAGTTTGTCAAATTTCTGTCCTGCTTGAGCTGCCCTGGTCAAATGTAAGTTCTGTTATTGTGAAGTGGAAATGTCTAGGAGCAACAACTGCTCAGCCGCAAAGTGGTAGGCCACACAAGCTCACAGAACGGGACCGCCGAGTGCTGAAGCGCATAGCGTGTAAAACTTGTCTCTCCTCGGTTGCAACACTCACTACTGAGTTCCAAACTGCCTCTGGAAGCAATGTCAGCACAAGAACTGTTCGTCGGGAGCTTCATGAAATGGGTTTTCATGGCCGAGCAGCCGCACACAAGCCTAAGGTCACCATGCGCAAAGCCAAGCGTCGGCTGGAGTGGTGTAAAGCTCGCCGCCATAGGACTCTGACGCGTTCTCTTGAGTGATAAATCACGCTTCACCATCTGGCAGTCCGACTGACAAATCTGGGTTTGGCTGAAGCCAGGAGAACACTACCTGCCCAAATGCATAGTGGCAACTGTAAAGTTTTGTGGAGGAGGAACAATGGTCTGGGGCTGTTTTTCCTGGTTCGGGCAAGGCCCCTTAGTTCCAGTGAAGGGAAATGTTATCGGTACAGCATGCAATGACATTCTAGACGATTCTGTGCTTCAAACTTTGTGGCAACAGTTTGGGGAGGGCCCTTTCCTGTTTCAGCATGACCATGCCCCCCATGCACAAAGCGAGGTCCATACAGAAATGGTTTGTCGAGATCGGTGTGGAAGAACCTGACTGGCCTGCACAGAGCCCTGACCTCAACCCCATCGAAAACCTTTGGGATAAATTGGAACGCCGACTGCGAGCCAGGCCAAATCGCCCAGCATCAGTGCCCGACCTCACTAATGCTCTTGTGGCTGAATGGAAGCAAGTCCCCGCAGCAATGTTCCAACATCTAGTGGAAAGCCTTTCCAGAAGAGTGGAGGCTGTTATAGCAGTAAAGGGCGGACCAACTCCATATTAATGCCCATGATTTTGGAATGAGATGTTCGACGAGCAGGTGTCCACATACTTTTCGTCATGTAGTGTACCTTATGAATACTTTGTCACTCATGAATGTTGTCTTATGTCTAAATAAATATAGTTACTCACCGTCAAATTATTTGTTCTATGATTCTGTTTCATATAAACATTTTGAACTATTTGTGGAATAAATAAATAATTTTGCACTTACACTATGTTCAACCTTTGTCTGTAACATCAGTTGTTTTCATTAAAGAGTGGGTTAGAGTTAGCGAACACATAAACAAACAAAACCGTTCAAAATGCATGGACAGAATTCTCTAGGTCAGTCTGCCAGGATTTAATCCTTTATACTGGCCATTGAGGTCAGGGAAAGCGTCTCTGATGTGCCACACGCAGCAGCTTGGAATAACAATTCTGTGGCCCTGCCGAAGCATGCCATGCTGCCAACAGATGAACTGCCGGTAGGCAGCATGCCTGTACTATGCATGGTCTTCTCCTTGTTCCTCGCTCTCATCCAGGGCTAACCGATCATTCTTATAAACCCTGATGTTCCTCAGGTTTCCAGGCTCCAGGCAGTAAGTGTATATGTGTGGCGTTGTACTGATGCAGATATTTGGCACCCCACCACAGCACTTCTTCTCAATGTCAGTTGGCATTTCATGCCACCTGCCACAGGTGCACCAAAAAGGGCCACCCCCACACCTCCTTGGTTGGCCTGGATGAGATGGACCACATCAAAAAGTGCTCCTGGTGTCTTCTCCAGCATCATCATCAAGACACCATGCCTCTCTCTCCCCGACAGCTGTTCAAGATACACCTAAAGTTAATGAGTAAAAAAGAAAAAGAGCTATATTTCCTGGTTGACATGAGTGCCAGAGTTGACAATCTGGTCTAGATTTGGTTTAGACTAATCAAACATGGTGTAATGTAGTTTACAAACCTCCACCTGTGCACGTCCATCTTGACAATGATGATCAACTCTCTCTCTGTCAGCCAGGGATATTTCCCAGATTCCGCCTCTGCCCCTTTTACCTCTCCCCCTGTTCCCTCCCCTGGCCCTGTTTGATCAACTTGCCCTGCTCTCTACATGGGCCCCTGTCTCTACACTGGCCCTCAGCAATCCTCCACGGACCCTTGGATCTCTGCCCCTGGCTCTCCCTCTCTGTGTAGGCCTATGTGTGCCATGTTCAGGCAGCAGATTTTCCTAAAAGCAATCATTCAAGAATTAGGATCACCTTTATCCACCAAGTACATTTACCTGTACCAGAAATTTGAAATTGTGCTGCCAGCAATTGACAAAAAATATACTCTATGTAAGAATAGCAATTAGTAGATGGTAATATTATTTGCTTTAAATTTTTCGTAGACCTAGCTATGACTGATAGCTACCTAACTTAGCTACAACTATTGATAAATTCATATGGTCATTAGATATTAGCTACAGTGGGGAAAAAAAGTATTTAGTCAGCCACCAATTGTGCAAGTTCTCCCACTTAAAAAGATGAGAGGCCTGTAATTTTCATCATAGGTACACGTCAACTATGACAGACAAATTGAGGAAAAAAATTCCAGAAAATCACATAGTAGGATTTTTAATGAATTTATTTGCAAATTATGGTGGAAAATAAGTATTTGGTCACCTACAAACAAGCAAGATTTCTGGCTCTCACAGACCTGTAACTTCTTCTTTAAGAGGCTCCTCTGTCCTCCACTCGTTACCTGTATTAATGGCACCTGTTTGAACTTGTTATCAGTATAAAAGACACCTGCCCACAAGCTCAAACAGTCACACTCCAAACTCCACTATGGCCAAGACCAAAGAGCTGTCAAAGGACACCAGAAACAATATTGTAGACCTGCACCAGGCTGGGAAGACTGAATCTGCAATAGGTAAGCAGCTTGGTTTGAAGAAATCAACTGTGGGAGCAATTATTAGGAAATGGAAGGCATACAAGACCACTGATAATCTCCCTCGATCTGGGGCTCCACGAAAGATCTCACCCCGTGGGGTCAAAATGATCACAAGACCGGTGAGCAAAAATCCCAGAACCACACGGGGGGACCTAGTGAATGACCTGCAGAGAGCTGGGACCAAAGTAACAAAGCCTACCATCAGTAACACACTACGCCGCCAGGGACTTAAATCCTGCAGTGCCAGACGTGTCCCCCTGCTTAAGCCAGTACATGTCCAGGCCCGTGCTAGAGTGCATTTGGATGATCCAGAAGAGGATTGGGAGAATGTCATATGGTCAGATGAAACCAAAATATAACTTTTTGGTAAAAACTCAACTCGTCGTGTTTGGAGGACAAAGAATGCTGAGTTGCATCCAAAGAACACCATACCTACTGTGAAGCATGGGGGTGGAAACATCATGCTTTGGGGCTGTTTTTCTGCAAAGGGACCAGGACGACTGATTCGTGTAAAGGAAAGAATGAATGGGGCCATGTATCGTGAGATTTTGAGTGAAAACCTCCTTCCATCAGCAAGGGCATTGAAGATGAAACGTCGCTGGGTCTTTCAGTATGACAATGATCCCAAACACACCGCCCGGGCAACGAAGGAGTGGCTTCGTAAGAAGCATTTCAAGGTCCTGGAATGGCCTAGCCAGTCTCCAGATCTCAACCCCATAGAAAATCTTTGGAGGGAGTTGAAAGTCCGTGTTGGCCAGCGACAGCCCCAAAACATCACTGCTCTAGAGGAGATCTGCATGGAGGAATGGGCCAAAATACCAGCAACAGTGTGTGAAAACCTTGTGAAGACGTACAGAAAACGTTTGACCTGTGTCATTGCCAACAAAGGGTATATAACAAAGTATTGAGAAACTTTTGTTATTGACCAAATACTTATTTTCCACCATAATTTGCAAATAAATTCATTAAAAATCATACAATGTGATTTTCTGGATTTTTTTTCCTCATTTTGTCTGTCATAGTTGACGTGTACCTATGATGAAAATTACAGGCCTCTCTCATCTTTTTAAGTGGGAGAACTTGCACAATTGGTGGCTGACTAAATACTTTTTTTCCCCACTGTATATTACCTCGCCATGTCTGATAACGTTAGCTCTTTTGGATTTTTATGTTGTGGAAGGAAGACAAACGTGACTAATTAGCTAACACAAATATACTCAAAATGTTTTGCTAATACATGAAATGAAAACAAGCATTTTTTATTATGACAAGCCTAACATTAGCTAACTGTTAGCTCGCTAGCTAGCTAGCAATCTAACTAATTTAATCAGCTAGCTACTAGTAGCTGCCTTGTCTAGCCAACAGGCAGAACAAAGCTAAACACTACAGAACATGCAGAACAGGTTGGCAGAAACTAGCTATTTTCCAGAACAGAACAAAGTGTACATTATAATTGATGATGGCTAATTACATAAAATAATTGAATGTTTTATTTCAAAAAGTACTCTTACCAGTGTCTTTGGTTATGGTCCGACTGGATCTACAGCAAGCCTAAACGGCACTACGGCAGAGTGACAGTTAAGCCCTACGTCATCACGTCGCCTGGCTGAGAAATCAGCTGCAAAATGTAAACACACCTGAAGGGGGGGAAATTGAAAAAAGCTCCAGTATTTCCAGTGCTGTGGCATGAAAGCACTGAATACGTCTAATTAAGACTTAATATCTGTTATTTGAGAGAGATAAACCAAAATTGAAAATGCATTATTTTATTTTGCACTTACTGAGTCTGGCTTTAATGGAAGCGCCTCTAACATAACCCAGGTAGTTAGGCATTCCCCAGGGCAGCTGTCTAGGCCCCTTTGAAAAAAAGTAATCTTTACTAATCACCTGCCTCTGGCACTGAGTAAAATCTGTGTGTATGCTGATGATTCAACGCTATACATGCCAGCTACCACAGCAAGTGAAATCACTGCAACACTTAACAAAGAGCTGCAGTCAGTTTTAGAATGGGTGGCAAGAAAGAAGCTAGTCCTAATTATTTCAAAAACCAAAAGCATTGTATTTGGGACAAATCATTCACTAAACCCTAAACCTCAACTTAATATTGTAATGAATCTGGAAATTGAGCAAGTTGAGGAGACTAAACTGCTTGGTGTAACCCTGGATTGTAAACTGTCATGGTCAAAACATATTGATGCAATGGTAGCTAAGATAGGGAGAGGTCTGTCCGTAATAAAGCGCTGCTCTTCTTGACATCGCTATCAACAAAACAAGTCCTACAGGCCCTAATTTTGTCGCACCTGGACTACTGCCCAGTCATGGTCAAGTGACACAAAGAGGGACAGGGCAGCACTGCTGGCCCTTAAGCTAACATATTAATAACATGCATGTCAATCTCTCCTGGCTCAAAGTAGAGGAGAGATTGACTGCATCACTACTTGTCTTTGTGAGAGGTATTTACATGTTGAAAGAACCGATCCGTAATAAAATACAATCAATTATATAAAAACAACTTCCTCTCGCACAGCAAGAGCATGGTTAAATGAATATGCTTTTATTGATTAATGAGCTATTATTATGTTTCACACTGTAAACAGTGTTTGAGTACATTCCTGGTTGACATGAGTGCCAGAGTTGACAATCTGGTCTAGATTTGGTTTAGACTAATCAAACATGGTGTAATGTAGTTTACAAACCTCCACCTTACACAGCTGTACGACCCTGCCTTACACAGGAAGCGGCACAGGTCCTAATCCAGGCACTTGTCATCTCCCGTCTGGACTACTGCAACTCGCTGTTGGCTGGCCTCCCTGCCTGTGCCATTAAACCCCTACAACTCATCCAGAATGCCGCAGCCCGTCTGGTGTTCAACCTTCCCAAGTTCTCTCACGTCACCCCCCTCCTCCGCACACTCCACTGGCTTCCAGTTGAAGCTCGCATCCGCTACAAGACCATGGTGCTTGCCTATGGAGCAGTGAGGGGAACGGCACCTCTGTACCTTCGGGCTCTGATCAGTCCCTACACCCAAACGAGGGCATTGCGTTCATCCACCTCTGGCCTGCTGGCTCCCCTTCCTCTGCGGAAGCATAGTTCCCGCTCAGCCCAGTCAAAACTGTTCGCTGCTCTGGCACCCCAATGGTGGAACAAGCTCCCTCACGACGCCAGGACAGCGGAGTCACTCACCACCTTCCGGAGACATTTGAAACCCCACCTCTTTAAGGAATACCTGGGATAGGATAAAGTAATCCTTCTACCCCCCCCCCCCCCCCCCCCCCCCCCCCCCAAAAAAAAAAAAAACGCACCAATTGGTGAGTCGCTCTGGATAAGAGCGTCTGCTAAATGACGTAAATGTGCCCTTGAGCAAGGCACTTAACCCTAATTGCTCCTGTAAGTCGCTCTGGATAAGAGCGTCTGCTAAATGACTAAAATGTAAATGTACATTAATCCAAACGTGAACTCTTGCAGCTCCGGAGGAGTAGTGTCGCTGATGGTTAGCGGGTTTGAATGAACAGGGCCCAAGGTCGGTAGTGTTCAGGTAGATGTACATAAGTGGCGGTCGGTGCCGTTTTAAGATGAGTGAGGTAGATTTTTTTTTTTTTATGAGCATGACCTTTTCTATTACAGCATATTAGATTACTGTCATTCATATTCCATTCACCCAGTTCAATGTAACATGGATAGGTTTAGGCTACTACATGATACTCAAATTTTCCCTATACCCATCATGAGGTTGCTACAACCTAGCCTATGAATGAAAGTTTACAACGTAGGTGCACACAGGTCGAGAGAAAAATTTGAGGTGACAGACAGTGAGACATGGACAGACAGTGACACATTCATACCGCTTTGCACACTAGCTGATCTAGGGTGTAATCATTAGTCCAACAGATGCAAACAAGAGTTTATATTGGACAAATTCAGGTCTGTTTATCCTCGTTTTGTTCCATTTAAGAAACGTTTTTCTACAGAATCGGCGGAATAAATACACCCCTGATCACACGTAAACACAGTTCACTTTCATAACAGCCACGTTGTATTCCTTCTCGTATCTATGCGCTCTCCTCCTCTCATATTTTCCCTTCGTCACTTGTGGACGTCAATGCACAACACATCAGCTGTATGTGACCAGGCGAAAAAACCTTTCCAAGCCAAACCATTTCATAACTGCTACACATAGCCTACATCGTTGTCACTATATTAGCTAAAGTAACGTCATAGTCAACATAGCTAATAGAACTAATGCGTTAGTAAACCTGCTACAATCATGCAGTAATGTTAGTGTACAGTGTTTAAGCAGTTTAGCACTTACACCGACGGGCCCCGGTGGCAATAAATTAGTAAAACCAAAAGCTTACCTTGACTTGGAAGAGTTCCAGTGTTGTGTTGGATCGTCACAGCCAGCTAGCTAACATAGCATCCCTCTGTTTGAGCCGGGTGTTTGAGTAGGGTAAACTAACTAGCTAGCTGCATTTGCTAGATAAGTAAGTGAAAGTGAAAAAAATATATAGCTCTCTCTTTTGCTTGTCCTTAATTTTTGAAGAAATTCATTTAACTGTTCGACTATTGTCTTTCTCTCTCTTTGAGTCAACTACTCACCACATTTTATGCCCTGCAGTGCTAGCTAGCTGTAGCTTATGATTTCATACTAGATTCATTCTCTGATCCTTTGATTGGGTGGACAACATGTCAGTTCATGCTGTAAGAGCTCTGATTAGGTTGGAGGACGTCCTCCGGAAGTTGTCATAATTACTGTGTAAGTCTATGGAAGGGGGTGATAACCATGTCCCTCCCAGGTTTTGTATTGAAGTCAATGTACCCAGAGGAGGATGGAAGCTAGCTGTCCTCCAGCTACACCATGTTGCTACTCTACAGAATGCTGTTGAGGCTACTGTAGACCTTCTTTGCAAAGCAGTGTGTTTTAATCAATTATTTGGTGACGTGAATATATTTAGTATAGTTCTATCTAAAAAGGATAACATTTAAATGTTTTACTATTTTTATTTTTATGAAATTCACTGAGGAGGATGGTCCTCCACTGATGTACATCTACCGGATGCGCAACAACTAAGTACTGTCTCTATGTGAATTACAGTTCGGAGCAGTCTGACCACATGTAGTGAAAATCTAGCTTTAGGCTGTTGAGCTTGAAACACCCTGTCCTGTTTCTCTGTGAGATGCAGGGAGAGAGCCAATGTATAATTCAGATGGTAGATCTCTAATTGAGAGGGGAGCTGTAAACCCTCATTGATTTTGTCACCAGTGTCTGTGTCCTTGTTGGTCCCTGGAGGGTCTTCCTTACACCGGGGCAGACCAGGCTGAACAGGGAGACTCACTGTGGGTGTTCGCATTGAGATACTTATCTTATAAGGTACACTATATATACAAAATTATGTGAACAGCCCATCAAATTAGTGGATTCGGCTATTTCAGCCACATCCGTTGCTGACAGGTGTATACAGTGAGGGAAGAAAGTATTTGATCCCCTGCTGATTTTGTACGTTTGCCCACTGACAAAGACATGATCAGTCTATAATTTTATTGGTAGGTTTATTTGAACAGTGAGAGACAGAATAACAACAAAAAAATCCAGAAAAATGCATGTCAAAATTTTATAAATTGATTTGCATTTTAATGAGGGAAATAAGTATTTGACCCTTCTGCAAAACAAGTGCTCAGTTGGTAGAGCATGGCGTTTGCAACGCCAGGGTTGTGGGTTCGATTCCCACGGGAGGTATGAAAAATAATAATGTATGCACTCACTAACTGTAAGTTGCTCTGGATAAGAGCGTCTGCTAAATGACTAAAATGTAAATGTAATGATTTAGTACTTGGTGGCAAAACCCTTGTTGGCAATCACAGAGGTCAGACGTTTCTTGTAGTTGGCCACCAGGTTTGCACACATCTCAGGAAGGATTTTGTCCCACTCCTCTTTGCAGATCTTCTCCAAGTCATTAAGGTTTCGAGGCTGACGTTTGGCAACTCAAACCTTCATCTCCCTCCACAGATTTTCTATGGGATTAAGGTCTGGAGACTGGCTAGGCCACTCCAGGACCTTAATGCGCTTCTTCTTGAGCCACTCCTTTGTTGTCTTGGCCATGTTTTTGGGTCATTGTCATGCTGGAATACCCATCCATGACCCATTTTCAATGCCCTGGCTGAGGGAAGGAGGTTCTCACCCAAGATTTGACGGTACATGGCCCCGTCCATCGTCCCTTTGATGCAGTGAAGTTGTCATGTCCCCTTAGCAGAAAAACACCCCCAAAGCATAATGTTTCCACCTCCATGTTTGACGGTGGGGATGGTGTTCTTGGGGTCATAGGCAGCATTCCTCCTCCTCCAAACACGGCGAATTGAGTTGATGCCAAAGAGCTCCATTTTGGTCTCATCTGACCACAACACTTTCACCCAGTTCTCCTCTGAATCATTCAGATGTTCATTGGCAAACTTCAGACGGCCCTGTATATGTGCTTTCTTGAGCAGGGGGACCTTGCGGGCGCTGCAGGATTTCAGTCCTTCACGGCGTAGTGTGTTACCAATTGTTTTCTTGGTGACTATGGTCCCAGCTGCCTTGAGATCATTGACAAGACCCTCCCGTGTAGTTCTGGGCTGATTCCTCACCGTTCTCATGATCATTGCAACTCCACGAGGTGAGATCTTGCATGGAGCCCCAGGCCGAGGGAGATTGACAGTTATTTTGTGTTTCTTCCATTTGCGAATAATCGCACCAACTGTTGTCACCTTCTCACCAAGCTGCTTGGCGATGGTCTTGTAGCCCATTCCAGCCTTGTGTAGGTCTACAATCTTGTCCCTGACATCCTTGGAGAGCTCTTGGTCTTGGCCATGGTGGAGAGTTTGGAATCTGATTGCTTCTGTGGACAGGTGTCTTTTATACAGGTGTCTTTTATACAGGTAACAAGCTGAGATTAGTAGCACTCCCTTTAAGAGTGTGCTCCTAATCTCAGCTCGTTACCTGTAAAAAAGACACCTGGGAGCCAGAAATCTTTCTGATTGAGAGGGGGTCAAATACTTATTTCCCTCATTAAAATTCAAATCAATTTATAACATTTTTGACATGCATTTTTCTGGATTTTTGTTGTTGTTATTCTGTCATTTCAGTCGCTGTGGTAGCTGACGTGTATAGTGTTGAGTCATCCGCATACATACACACTGGCTTTACTTTCATGAAATGGGTTTCCATGGCCAAGCAAAGACAAAAACTGTTCTGGGGTTAGTAGTAGGGGGATGCAAAAGGGAGCTATGCTGTAGTAAGAGAGAAGTGTGACGATTTCACTTTGCACACAGTTCTATCACACAAACGCACGCACACACACGTTTAGTGCTATATAAACATTATGATAAAACAACATTTGCTGACGGATGTGTTTTTGTCAGTAACGTAATGAAGCCGTTGTTAAAAGGGAAGTGAGGATGTTGTTTTTGGGTTTGTGTTGTGAGGTCTTTTGTTTGTCTGAGTCGGTCCACATGAGGAACAGTGTTTTGCAGAGAAGTCTTATTATTGCAGTTCTTCCTACTGTAACACAAACCATAGGTGCTGATCATGGAGCTTCAGACCTACAATCATGCTACTTTAAATATTTCTCCATTCATAACAGTTGTGTGTTATAGTGGTCCTCTGTAGCTCAGCTGGTAGAGCACAGCGCTTGTAACGCCAAGGTAGTGGGTTCGATCCCCGGGACCACCCATACACAAAAAAAAAAAAATTATGCACGCATGACTGTAAGTCGCTTTGGATAAAAGCGTCTGCTAAATGGCTTATTATTATTATTATTATTATTATTATTATTATTATTATTATTATTATTTATTGTTACTGATGTTCTTTCAAAGAACTGATGCGTCACCCGTTTTGGGGGAAATTTGCTGATATAGGCAGAAATATATTACTGACCATACTTAATTGTCAATGTAACCTCGATTTCCATTATGAATGCCTCATACATGGGGAGCTATAGAAATCCAGTAGACGGCGGCTGGTTAAAGGGTGTCTTTCTTGAGGCATGTGGCTGAACGCTTCAGTAATGATAGTGTTAGCGTGGGTTTGTCTGACTCAGTGGGGGTGTGTCTGAACAAGTGTATGGGTAATGGAGCTTATAGAGCCAACTACAGTGACTATCAGTGACTAGCGTAAGACCCAGAGCCACACCGTGAATGCATCCCAAATGGCATACTATTCCATATATAGTGCAATACTGTTAACCTTGTCAAAAGTAGTGCACTATAAAGAGAATAGTGTGCTATTTGATACGCAGCCTGTATGTTTCAGAGCCACGTAGTTTTATTAGCTGCTCAGGCTAGGAACCCTTTAGCTTGACATGGCTAAATGTGTCTTTCCCATTAAGAGGCTATTCACTGCCTCCCTCAGGCCTTGAAGAAAGCCAGCCAAGTTGGGGTAACATGTTAATGACGCACTCCAATTTGACTGAGTAGTGTAGGTGGTTTTTAAGCTTTGAGTAAGATTTACAATGAATTTATTACATATGGCAAATAAACTTTAACTTAATTCGAAGCATTTTGCTTGTGTGAAACCCTAGCGTGTCAGGCTGTATTTTTCAAAGAGAGGGGTATCCTCCCAGACAGTCAGGTATTACAATGGTTCAAGTCCTACTCCAGTGTCCTTTTCAGCTGATTTATCACCTGATTTACTTAACAAAAGGCACATCTTAATAGGTGGTTCAGGTGTTCTCTGAAATTAAAGTGTGAAGTTTGCATTTGTGTCTGAAAAACAACATTTTGCTCTAAACATATTTTTGGTATACATTTAATGTATTTATACATGGGATATTGTTTTCCAACAGGAAAAGTTCAAAAACAGCAAGGGTGTGTGTAAGTCTCTCAGCAGTGTGTCTACAGTCTACTCTAGCTGTCAACCATTTGCCCTGGGGTAGTGAGAGACGAACCACAATGCACAGTCGACAGCGAGGACCTTTGAGCATTAGGACAACGCCAACCATATACAGTAGGGGAGACAAAACATGCACTGTTTCAACTCTTCAAGAACAGAGAGAACCTTTTGAGTTTGAGTTTATAAACGTATACTAGGCTGCTTCTTTTAACTACAGAGCCCCAATGTAAAACATTCCCCATCTGACCACACTATCACCCTCTTCCTCTCCCCCAGACGTGAGTCGTCTCTCTCACCCTGAGAGGCGCTTTAGTCACGGGAGGAAGTTATATACAGAATTCCACACACCAAGAAATTCGTGAAGAGGGCACGACTACGCCTTTTCCCCCTCAGGAGACTAAGATTTGGCTTGGGTCCCCAGTTCCTCAAAAAGTTCTACAGCTGCACCATCGAGAGCATCCTGACCGGTTGCATCACCTCCTGGTATGGCAACTGCTCGGCATCTGACCGTAAGGCGCTTCAGAGGGTAGTGCGTACGGCCCAGTACATCACTGGGGCCAAGCTTCCTGCCATCCAGGACCTAAATACTAGGTCCTGTTTTTACACTGCTGCTACTCGCTGTTTATTATCTATGCATAGTCACTTTACCCCTACCTATATGTACAAATTACCTCAACTAACCTGTACCCCTGCACATTGACTCGATACCGGTACCCCCTGTATATAACCTCATTGTCTTTTTTTATTTAATAAATATTTTCTTAACTCTATTTTCTTAAAACTGCATTGTTGGTTAAGGGCTTGTAAGTAAGCATTTCACGGTAAGGTCTACACCTGTTGTATTTGGCGTATGTGACAAATAAAAATGGATTTGATTTGATTCTCTTTTCCACCACAGGGAAGGAGATAGATAGAGGGTGGTCTAAGAACAGACGCTACTTTCCCTACCCTTTCTAATCCCAACATACCCCATGGACTGTAAATCAATGCAAAGATTCCAACCCACCCCTGCTGTCTGACAACAGGTCCAAAATAGGGTCACAGTAGAATACATTTTATTTTCAAGAAATGTAATGTCTTTATAGGAGAGTGTATGGGGGTGGTTTGTCAGTGTGGTATGACCGTTTATGTGAAAGGTAGATTCCAAATATTGAGTGCTGTATTATAGATGTAAATTCCCCATTTGACATAGCATGCCGTTTTTCCTTGGGAGGAGGAAGGGCAGTCCTGTGGTTGGTGGGTGGGTGGGTGTGATAGTAGCAGGGTAGGCCCAGGAGTCAGGACCACATAGTATCAATGAATGGTGGGGGGGGATTTGGTGTGTGGGTGGTGGGTAGGCATGTATCCATGTTTAGCGGCTGGTGGTGGTGTGGGTGTTTTCTTCCAGCACGAGACAGGCTGACAGTGTGTGTCTGTGACTAGACACATACAGACACACACATACAGACACACATTTTTACATTACATTTACGTCATTTAGCAGACGCTCTTATCCAGAGCGACTTACAGGAGCAATTAGGGTTAAGTGCCTTGCTCAAGGGCACATCGACAGATTTTTCACCTAGTCGGCTCGGGGATTAGAACCAGCGACCTTTCGGTTACTGGCACAACGCTCTTAACCACTAAGCTACCTGCCGCCCACATACGGCAGGTAGCTTACAACCTGCCACCATCTTTACCCTAAGTGTGTAGTAGTTTGTAGTAGCCACCTGTCTTGGTGGGGACGAAACATGTCTCTACACCAGTCTAATTCCATCTCTGCACCCTCAGCATATGGTCCATGGAAAAACATTCTGCGGCCGGCAGCTCATTCACCTTTCACCCCTTAAAAACAAAAAACTTCCATTTTGAAGTATTCATCTATTTTTAACTGTTATTATTAGATTTTGCAACCATAGTTCAAATGTTAATAGATCTAAGATTAAAGTAGCCTGGAGCTTGCTCTATAGATGAAAGACATCGTTTAATCTACAATCGTAGAGTGTAGAAAACCTCCACTCCCTGGCCCCTCCCCCTCAGTTTATAATTCCTCTTATTCCTCACAGAATAAAACCAGAAATTTTACATTATCGATTCACAATTAGGAGAGCTCCACTTCCCCATTCAAGTCATTGTGTGTGACTTTATTAGACTGCAGCCTCTCTCTTTCAGGGGCTGGAAATCCTCTTAGCTGGCAGCCCCCTGTCCCCGCTCAACTCAAAATGTGTGGATGGAGCTGGGCGGATGTACACTACGCTCCCCTCCCCAGGCTTTGTCTATAGGCTAACTCTGTCCCTTTTGGAAACATTAACCCCCTCTTTGACTTCCCCCCTCCCTCCCTGCTCCCTCCCTCCCTGCTCCCCCTCAGCCAGCTAGCAGCTACAGAGTTAATTCTGGGCACAAGGAGAGGAGGAGGAGCAGCACACAGGGGCTCGTCCACAGCTGTTGTAGTAGGCAGGGTTAGTCTATGAGTGGAGGAGGGCCTGCCTCTCTCGCTCTCTCACTCTACCTCTTCTCTCTATTGCATGCTCTTATGTGCTTTAGCGCTGGCTAGTGTTCTCTCTCTGTCTCTCGCTCTCTCTCTCTCTCTGTCTCTCTCGGCTAGGCCTCTGGAACAAGCTAGCAACTGGAACGAGCTGCAAACAACACTCAAACTGGACAGTTTTATCTCCATCTCTTCATTCAAAGACTCAATCATGGACACTCTTACTGACAGTTGTGGCTGCTTCGCGTGATGTATTGTTGTCTCTACCTTCTTGCCCTTTGTGCTGTTGTCTGTGCCCAATAATGTTTGTACCATGTCTTGTACTGCTACCATGTTGTTTTCATGTTGGGTTGCTACCTTGCTGTGTTGTCATGTGTTGCTGCCATGCTATGTTGTTGTCTTAGGTCTCTCTTTATGTAGTGTTGTGTTGTTTCTCTTGTTGTGATGTGTATTTGGTCATATATATTTTATAATCCCAGCCCCCGTCCCCGCAGGAGGCCTTTTGCATTTTTGGTAGGCCGTCATTGTAAATAAGAATTTGTTCTTAACTGACTTGCCTAGTTAAATAAAGGTTAAATAAATTTAAAAAAACAATGGCAGTCGCTACTGCAGACACACACAATACGCCAACGTTGCTGCTGCTACCACTGCTACTGCTACACTAGGATGGCCCTGACATCTCAGTACTGAGCCTCAGATAGAGAGAGATTTAGAAAGGACACACATCCCCTCTCCTCCTCCTGCTCCTCCTCTCTGGGTGAGAAGAGAGGGAGAGAGGCTGTCACTGCAGCACGAGGCTGGCCCAGCTGACACTGTGACTGGAGCAGTGGCTGCCTGGCAGAGGCGTTCTGTGCTGTGGATATTTTCTCATTCCTGTACGTAGGGTTTATTTCATATTGATCCCAGTCATTCCCCAGTGGAGGAACAGGAGCTCTGGAACGTCCAGTGACCAATGAGGTGATGAGTGGAGAAGAACTGGAAGAAAGGAGGGAGAGACTAACGTGCAGTTTTGGTTGCTATTTTTTGCATGTTTGTGTGTTTGCGTGAGTGTATTTATTTTGTGTATTTTCGGAAGAGGGTGGCATTGTGTACATAGTGTGTAGTTCTGTGTTAATGAGCATTTGTTTATTAGATTATGTGTTCTAGCAAATTGTTGCATACAGTAAACGTGTTTCCCTGTACGCTTATATATTAGTGTTTTTATTTGCTTTCTGTTGTTTTTTGTCTCTGTGTGTGCCTAATTTGTCAGCGGGCTGCTAATCCGCGTGTTGGCAGGCTTTTGCCTGGGATTTGTTGTGGCGGGCGGTGATCAGAAGCTCTACATGATGAGGGGGAGCAGCATGGTAGGCAGAACAGCTGGGCTGCTGTGGAGAGGGGTGTGCATGAGGGGTCACCCATTGGCATGGATCTGCTACTAGCCCCAAATACTCAATTTGGCGTAGTCATAACCAGACGCCCTCAGGGGGACTAATCCATTTTTGGGGCACTGCAGGCTTCAGTTGATATTGCTGCTCTACTTAGTCAGCAGCGTGATATTATACTGTGTATAAGTAGTGTCAACAAAGCTTCAAGCAACTGTTTATAGACTAGAGTTGGCTTGGGCATGCTTAGCGTACACAACAGGCACATGGTACATTATAATAATGCCAAGTGCAGCTCTGATATCCCTGTACTTCGAGAAAATATGGGCAAAACAGTGAAAAAAGGAGGGTCCTATACCAATTATTAACTGTAATAAGCCCTGGGGAAATGGTACTCTGGTGTATTGACACAAGGCTTAGAAATGAGGGTAGTGTTGTGTTTGTTCATGTGTGCCTCAAACTCCTCCAGAATGTGTTTTGAACACTGGATTTTCCTCTGTCCTCACTAGGTATTGAATTGTGCTGTGCTGAATTGTTCTAATAGCTGTACTAGTATTGCTTGCTGTTTTCTCGTACTGAGACAGGTCCACATTAAAAACAGATTTTAATGGACAAGCTCTGGTCTCCGCAAAGTGACCAGGGGGAGACATGGAGTTCTTGATAGCGGGTTTGTGTGAGAGCCAGTCCACAGTATTTGATCTCGTTTCAGGAGTCCTCTTAAGCATGGGGTATTCATGCCAGTTGGCTGGCCAGTGTTGGTATGTATGCCATGCAGTTGGGTGTGGTCAAAGAGCTAGACATCTCTTCCTAACCATGACTTTGATGACACGTCCATGACTTTGATGACACGTCCGTGACTTTGAGTGTTGTTAGCAGAGTTTGATTCATGCCAACTAACTTTGTCATGTGCCTCAACGAACGGCCAACCAACCTTCACAAATACCGAAGGGCTCAACATAGACAAAAAACCTAACTCCATGATGAGAATGGTGAATTTAAGACTCTCACGAAGCCTCTAAAATGTCCCGTATTTTAATGTCTCCTCTCAGTGAAGTCAACACACAGTGAGTCCTCCACTAAAATACAGACAGATGCTGTTTCTGTTGATAAACCAGTCTGAGGTATATGAGGTTATCTGTCTCCTTAATGACCGGCTGGGGTTTTATAGCTCCTCAGCAGCCCCAGCCTGTTCTGCTCTGTTCCACTACGCTCTGTCTGGTGACTTTGCTGACTACTGCAATGTCACAGCACTGACTCAGGCAGAGAGAGACTGTAACTCTCAGAGGAGATCAAACTCTTAGAAGTTTTTGAGGTAAAGTTGATCAAGATGGTGGCGCTTTAGACCTGGCTGGTTAGTTTGAGTATGCGTCCCAAATGGAACCCTATTCCCTATATAGTGCACTACTTTTGACCAGGGCCCATAGTGCACAAATTTTGAACAGAGCCCTATGAAGGGAATATTGTGCTGCATCCTAAGTGAGTATACGCTGTGTCTGGCTGAGGTCTGTGAGAAACATGGATGTGGGGATTGTCTGTCTGTTCAGCAGAGTTGGCAAAAATGATTGCGAGGGGGGGGGGGGGGGGGGAGATTTAGTGGACATGTTATCCAAACTTTGCAGTTCACCCTGTGACTTATAGCAAACTGGCACAGCTATTTTATTGCAGTAGTGATGCACAGAGTTTTCTTAAAACGCTTGCATAGCTTTTTCAGTTCTTCTATGCCCTTTCCAGGAGTTTCTCCCATTGCCGTGACCAATTAATTTCAACAAATTGTGGTTTGTTTTGTAGAATGTGCAGATTCTTACCGTGCCATATTCAAAGGGCCCTCAGATCAAATGTATTATTGTTTGACTGATTGATTGTTTAATCTGCTCTATTTTTAACCCCTATAAGCACCAGATTCTATTGTAAAGCACAGCTCAGATCACTCCCCCTCCCTTTCCACCCACCCAGCACTCGATTAATGAACATTTGCATATATTTGAGTTCTTTTGATGAGCTAGTTATGGTGGAATGGGACTTATCATGCATGTGAGTGTGGATTAATATTCAAGTTTCTGTGATCGTACCCTAACCCAGTCTTTGGGGAAAGGATAGATCCCAAGCCGGGTTGGGGTGGGTAGGGTAGGGGGGGCTGAGGGGGATGGGGGCTCTTGGCAAGAGCTTAGAAATGCCCCGAGGGTAGAATTATTTTGATTGCGTTCAGATGGGTAGAAATCCACCCCCACAACCTCCCCCTCCGTCTCCATCTCTATATTGGTCTTTCTTTCTTTCTTTCTTTCTCCCAATTTTCTCATGCCACCTTTCTCTCCACTGTCATCTAGGGCTGGGCGATATGGCCTAAAACTCATATCTACAGTTTTTCAAATTTATGGGCGATTCATGATATACAGTGGGGAGAACAAATATTTGATACACTGCCGATTTTGCAGGTTTTCTTACTTACAAAGCATGTAGAGGTCTGTAATTTTTATCATAGGTACACTTCAACTGTGAGAGACAGAATCTAAAACAAAAATCCAGAAAATCACATTGTATGATTTTTAAGTAATTAATTTGCATTTTATTGCATGACATAAGTATTTGATACATCAGAAAAGCAGAACTTAATATTTGGTACAGAAACCTTTGTTTGCAATTACAGAGATCATACGTTTCCTGTAGGTCTTGACCAGGTTTGCACACACTGCAGCAGGGATTTTGGCCCACTCCTCCATACAGACCTTTTCCAGATCCTTCAGGTTTCGGGGCTGTCGCTGGGCAATACGGACTTTTAGCTCCCTCCAAAGATTTTCTATTGGGTTCAGGTCTGGAGACTGGCTAGGCCACTCCAGGACCTTGAGATGCTTCTTACAGAGCCACTCCTTAGTTGCCCTGGCTGTGTGTTTCGGGTCGATGTCATGCTGGAAGACCCAGCCACGACCCATCTTCAATGCTCTTACTGAGAGAAGGAGGTTGTTGGCCAAGATCTCGCGATACATGGCCCCATTCATCCTCCCCTCCAATACGGTGCAGTCGTCCTGTCCCCTTTGCAGAAAAGTATCCCCAAAGAATGATGTTTCCACCTCCATGCTTCACGGTTGGGATGGTGTTCTTGGGGTTGTACTCATCCTTCTTTTTCCTCCAAACACGGCGAGTGGAGTTTAGACCAAAAAGCTCTATTTTTTGTCTCATCAGACCACATGACCTTCTCCCATTCCTCCTCTGGATCATCCAGATGGTCATTGGCAAACTTCAGATGGGCCTGGACATGTGCTGGCTTGAGCAGGGGGACCTTGCGTGCGCTGCAGGATTTTAATCCATGACGGCGTAGTGTGTTACTAATGGTTTTCTTTGAGACTGTGGTCCCAGCTCTCTTCAGGTCATTGACCAGGTCCTGCCGTGTAGTTCTGGGCTGATCCCTCACCTTCCTCATGATCATTGATGCCCCACGAGGTGAGATCTTGCATGGAGCCCCAGACCGAGGGTGATTGACCGTCATCTTGAACTTCTTCCATTTTCTAATAATTGCGACAACAGTTGTTGCCTTCTCACCAAGCTGCTTGCCTATTGTCCTGTAGTCCATCCCAGCCTTGTGCAGGTCTACAATTTTATCCCTGATGTCCTTACACAGCTTTCTGGTCTTTGCCATTGTGGAGAGGTTGGAGTCTGTTTGATTGAGTGTGTGGACAGGTGTCTTTTATACAGGTAACGAGTTCAAACGGGTGCAGTTAATACAGGTAATGAGTGGAGAAGAGTAGGGCTTCTTAAAGAAAAACTAACAGGTCTGTGAGAGCCGCAATTCTTACTGGTTGGTAGGTGATCAAATACTTATGTCATGCAATAAAATGCAAATTAATTACTTAAAAATCATACAATGTGATTTTCTGGATTTTTGTTTTAGATTCCGTCTCTCACAGTTGAAGTGTACCTATGATAAAAATTACAGACCTCTACATGCTTTGTAAGTAGGAAAACCTGCAAAATCGGCATTGTATCAAATACTTGTTCTCCCCACTGTGTGTGTGTGTGTGTGTGTGTATGTATGTATATATATATATATATTTTTTTTTTACTATGTTTTCTCTAAATAAGCTTTATTGTATTAAAGGTCATACACTGCATTTAAAATAGTCAGCAATAATCTAAGAATTCAGAGCTTGTGAAATTATATCTACGCCTTCCACAACCATAAGACCCACTAATAATTTAATTATTTTATCAAAATAGTTGTACCTGCTTTTTTTTTGCAAAATCACTGATCTGGCTTTCAGGTCTGTTGATAAAAATGTCATTTTTGTTACAAAATTTCACCAGAACCATGCATAATGCACATTCAATAATAAAATAGCAGGCATTATAGAAAATGTACACCCGTCTCATAAACAATCTCTCAAGCACAAGCCCACGTGCACAAGCCAGCTAATATTTCTATTTCAAGTTTAGACAACTTGGATCTAGGTATAATTTTACAAGCTCTGAATTCAGCTAACAAGGCAAAACAGTTTAATTGTTATGAACACAACCTTCTGTCCATCTCCAACTGTTTGAACAGCCTGTCCACTTTGTTCAGATTTTGAAATCAAGTGGCCTACCTTATTTATCAGAATGAGAACGAGTTGCCAATTCCTTATATAATTGTTTTATGGTTATTGCACATTTATAAAACACAGACTAAACAGCTAGTATAACAGTCTTTATTTGACTAAAGTGCTACTAGCGGTACATGGTACCGTAATGCGCGCGCGACAAACTGAGCATTCTTTTTCCAGAATAAATGTTAATTGGTACATCCGTTTTAGTAGTGTCTGATCTGCTCGAAATTTGAGGAGTTGAAACAGGGTATGGTTCGAAAAGCTATTACAGTAAAATAATGTCTCCATGTGTCCATATAACCGATTCTGTTGGACCAAACCTCAAATGCAAATAGCGAGTTGAAACCGTTTGTCAGAGAGGAAGAAGTGATCTCTAATCTTTGTTGTTGTGAGTGGTAGGGGGAGGGACTTGGGAGAAGGAGGCCAAGCGAGAGGTTTCACTCTCGCCAAAATCTGTCCAAAATAAGCCCAATGCGTTTCTATGCGCTTATTTCGAACCTAAGCTTGTCGCCTGCCTTCCCGCCTTTGGGACAACGACTCCCATTATTAGTGCGGAGACATGAGCATCTCGTCATTATATACAGATTTCTGGTGTAGATGAGAAGGTGCACAACACAGAAGGAGCGAATGAGACGAGACCAAAAAGACAACATGAGAAGAAGCGGACATAAACGCTCATATAAACGAAAAAAAAAAAAAAATTTGATTCTGCGATACAGGCATTTGGAATATCGTGCAAAACCATACATTATATTTTTATTTTTATTTTATTTTAATTCACCTTTATTTAACCAGGTAAGCCAGTTGAGAACAAGTTTTCATTTACAATTGCAACCTGGCCAAGATAAAGCAAAGCAGTGCGATACGTTGGAATAAACAAAAACAAAACGTTCAGTCAATAACACAATATAAAATATATATCCAGTGTGTGCAAATGTAGTAAGTTATGGAGGTAAGGCAATAAATAGGCCATAGTGCAAAATAATTACAATTTAGTATTAACACTGGAGTGATAGATGTGCAGAAGATGATGTGCAAATAGAGATACTGGGGTGCAAATGAGCAAAATAAATAACAATGTAAATAACAATATGGGGATGAGGTAGTTGGGTGGGCTAATAACAGATGGGCTGTGTACAGGTGCACTGATCGGTAAGCTGCTCTGACAACTGATGCTTAAAGTTAGTGAGGGAGATAAGTGTCTCCAGCTTAGAGATTTTTGCAGTTCATTCCAGTCATTTGCAGCAGAGAACTGGAAGGAATGGCGGCCAAAGGAGGTGTTGGCTTTGGGGATGACCAGTGAGATATACCTGCTGGAACGCATACTACGGGTGCGTGTTGCTATGGTGACCAATGATCTAAGATAAGGCGGGGATTTGCCTAGAAGTGATTTATAGATGACCTGGAGCCAGTGGGTTTGGCGATGAATATGTTGTGAGGGCCAGCCAACGAGAGCGTACAGGTCACAATGGTGGGTAGTATATGGGGCTTTGGTGACAAAACGGATGGCACTGTGATAGACTACATCCAATTTGCTGAGTAGAGTGTTGGAAGCTATTTTGTAAATGACATCGCCGAAGTCAAGGATCGGTAGGATAGTCAGTTTTACGAGGGCATGTTTAGCAGCATGAGTGAAGGAGGCTTTGTTGCGAAATATAGGCTTACATTTGTGCGCAGGCCAGGTATCTCATGCCTACTTCTATGCATAATCAGGTGCGTGTCCTTACTCAAGATTGACAGGAGCACTCCAAGCAAAAGACAATGAATAAACTGACAACTTGTAAATGGAATTAAATAAACCAAAACCTTTTTCTCACAAGTGTAGCCTAGGTTGTGCGCTCTTCAAACAACGTGTCCACTCCTACAATGACAACATTAAGACCGTAATAATAGTATATTGAATGCATTAACAGAAATTACCGTAACCAAACAAACATTGTAGATTAGAAATTATGTTAATTAAAGGTAAATCTACTACTGTGATACTGGTGTGCCATCCCCGCGGCCTCCACAATGGATTAGACCACTCAGACAGGCGTAATTCAGACATGTCTCATGTGCCATAAATTATTTGTATATATTTGCCACTGCTCGACTAAAAAAATCTCAGTCGACCAACAGCCTATCTACCAAACAATTGACCAGTTGACTAAATGGGGTCAGCCCTAGAAAATATGTTTTGCTTTTTTGTAACACAAGTTAATGCCATGTATGACCTTTTGGGGAATTACAATGTTGTTGTTGGTGTGTCTTGTCTTTTAGGGAAGATGTATGTTAAACTAAATTATTAACCCTGGGAATAATGTGAGACTAACGTTTTGTCTTTTTGTGTGTTTTTCAGGTAAATTGCGGGGCTGAAGGGCATCATTACTGACCTTTTATCTTTCTGCACATTGGATAGCCAGCCTCACCGGTGGGTACCCCCTCCTACACACGTACACCATTGGATAGCCAGCCTCACCGGTGGGTACCCCCTCCTACACACGTACACCAGTGGATAGCCAGCCTCACCGGTGGGTACCCCCTCCTACACACGTACACCATTGGATAGCCAGCCTCACCGGTGGGTACCCCCTCCTACACACGGACACCAGTGGATAGCCAGCCTCACCGGTGGGTACCCCCTCCTACACACGTACACCAGTGGATAGCCAGCCTCACCGGTGGGTACCCCCTCCTACACACGTACACCATTGGATAGCCAGCCTCACCGGTGGGTACCCCCTCCTACACACGTACACCAGTGGACAGCCAGCCTCACCGGTGGGTACCCCCTCCTACACACGTACACCAGTGGATAGCCAGCCTCACCGGTGGGTACCCCCTCCTACACACGTACACCAGTGGATAGCCAGCCTCACCGGTGGGTACCCCCTCCTACACACGTACACCAGTGGATAGCCAGCCTCACCGGTGGGTACCCCCTCCTACACACGTACACCAGTGGACAGCCAGCCTCACCGGTGGGTACCCCCTCCTACACACGTACACCAGTGGATAGCCAGCCTCACCGGTGGGTACCCCCTCCTACACACGTACACCAGTGGATAGCCAGCCTCACCGGTGGGTACCCCCTCCTACACACGTACACCAGTGGATGAGGGAGGACGATTTTTAAATGAGCATGGCCTTATTTCTATTACAGCAAATTGGATGACTGTCATTCATATTCCATTCACCCCGCTCAATGTAACATCGATAGGTTTAATTTTCCCTATACCCATCATGAGGTTGCTACAACCTAGCCTATGAATGAA
The DNA here is from genome assembly GCF_964263955.1 of Coregonus lavaretus. Lineage (NCBI taxonomy): Eukaryota > Metazoa > Chordata > Actinopteri > Salmoniformes > Salmonidae > Coregonus > Coregonus lavaretus. The sequence continues at coordinate 36,111,211 of NC_139995.1, forward strand.
AGTTTACAACGTAGGTGCACAGACAGTGACACATTCATTACCGCCTTGCACACTCTTGCCTGCTTCTAGCTGATCTAGGGTGTAATCATTAGTCCAACAGTTGCAAACAAGAGTTTCTATTAGACAAATTCAGGTACAGTGGGGGGGAAAAAAGTATTAAGTCAGCCACCAATTGTGCAAGTTCTCCCACTTAAAAATATGAGAGAGGCCTGTAATTTTCATCATAGGTACACGTCAACTATGACAGACAAATTGAGATTTTTTTTCTCCAGAAAATCACATTGTAGGATCTTTTAATGCATTTATTTGCAAATTATGGTGGAAAATAAGTATTTGGTCACCTACAAACAAGCAAGATTTCTGGCTCTCACAGACCTGTAACTTCTTCTTTAAGAGGCTCCTCTGTCCTCCACTCGTTACCTGTATTAATGGCACCTGTTTGAACTTGTTATCAGTATAAAAGACACCTGTCCACAACCTCAAACAGTCACACTCCAAACTCCACTATGGCCAAGACCAAAGAGCTGTCAAAGGACACCAGAAACAAAATTGTAGACCTGCACCAGGCTGGGAAGACTGAATCTGCAATAGGTAAGCAGCTTGGTTTGAAGAAATCAACTGTGGGAGAAATTATTAGGAAATGGAAGACATACAAGACCACTGATAATCTCCCTCGATCTGGGGCTCCACGCAAGATCTCACCCCGTGGGGTCAAAATGATCACAAGAACGGTGAGCAAAGATCCCAGAACCACACGGGGGGACCTAGTGAATGACCTGCAGAGAGCTGGGACCAAAGTAACAAAGCCTACCATCAGTAACACACTACGCCGCCAGGGACTCAAATCCTGCAGTGCCAGACGTGTCCCCCTGCTTAAGCCAGTACATGTCCAGGCCCGTCTGAAGTTTGCTAGAGTGCATTTGGATGATCCAGAAGAGGATTGGGAGAATGTCATATGGTCAGATGAAACCAAAATAGAACTTTTTGGTAAAAACTCAACTCGTCGTGTTTGGAGGACAAAGAATGCTGAGTTGCATCCAAAGAACACCATACCTACTGTGAAGCATGGGGGTGGAAACATCATGCTTTGGGGGTGTTTTTCTGCAAAGGGACCAGGACGACTGATCTGTGTAAAGGAAAGAATGAATGGGGCCATGTATCGTGAGATTTTGAGTGAAAACCTCCTTCCATCAGCAAGGGCATTGAAGATGAAACGTGGCTGGGTCTTTCAGCATGACAATGATCCCAAACAGACCGCCCGGGCAACGAAGGAGTGGCTTCGTAAGAAGCATTTCAAGGTCCTGGAGTGGCCTAGCCAGTCTCCAGATCTCAACCCCATAGAAAATCTTTGGAGGGAGTTGAAAGTCTGTGTTGCCCAGCGACAGCCCCAAAACATCACTGCTCTAGAGGAGATCTGCATGGAGGAATGGGCCAAAATACCAGCAACAGTGTGTGAAAACCTTGTGAAGACTTACAGAAAACGTTTGACCTGTGTCATTGCCAACAAAGGGTATATAACAAAGTATTGAGAAACTTTTGTTATTGACCAAATACTTATTTTCCACCATAATTTGCAAATAAATTCATAAAAAATCCTACAATGTGATTTTCTGGAGAAAAAAAATCTCATTTTGTCTGTCATAGGTGACGTGTACCTATGATGAAAATTACAGGCCTCTCTCATCTTTTTAAGTGGGTGAACTTGCACAATTGGTGGCTGACTAAATAATTTTTTCCCCCACTGTATATTTATCCCAGTGGCGGTCAGTGCTGTTTAAGATGAGGGAGGACAATATTTTTTTTCATGAACATGGCCTTATTTCTATTATAGCATATTGGATGACTGTCATTCATATTCCATTCACCCAGTTCAATGTAACAGCGATAGGTTTAGGCTATTACAGTGAGGGAAAAAAGTATTTGATCCCCTGCTGATTTTATAAGTTTGCCCACTGACAAAGAAATGATCAGTCTATAATTTGAATGGTAAGTTTATTTGAACAGTGAGAGACAGAATAACAACAAAAAAATCCAGAAAAACGCATGTCAAAAATGTTATAAATTGATTTACATTTTAATGAGGGAAATAAGTATTTGACCCCCTCTCAATCAGAAAGATTTCTGGCTCCCAGGTGTCTTTTATACAGGTAACAAGCTGAGATTAGGAGCACACTCTTAAGAAGGTGACAACAGTTGGTGCGATTATTCGCAAATGGAAGAAACACAAAATAACTGTCAATCTCCCTCGGCCTGGGGCTCCATGCAAGATCTCACCTCGTGGAGTTGCAATGATCATGAGAACGGTGAGGAATCAGCCCAGAACTACACGGGAGGATCTTGTCAATGATCTCAAGGCAGTTGGGACCATAGTCACCAGGAAAACAATTGGTAACACACTACGCCGTGAAGGACTGAAATCCTGCAGCGCCCGCAAGGTCCCCCTGCTCAAGAAAGCACATATACAGGCCTGTCTGAAGTTTGCCAATGAACATCTGAATGATTCAGAGGAGAACTGGGTGAAAGTGTTGTGGTCAGATGAGACCAAAATCGAGCTCTTTGGCATCAACTCAACTCGCCGTGTTTGGAGGAGGAGGAATGCTGCCTATGACCCCAAGAACACCATCCCCACCGTCAAACATGGAGGTGGAAACATTATGCTTTGGGGGTGTTTTTCTGCTAAGGGGACATGACAACTTCACTGCATCAAAGGGATGATGGACGGGGCCATGTACCGTCAAATCTTGGGTGAGAACCTCCTTCCCTCAGCCAGGGCATTGAAAATGGGTCGTGGATGGGTATTCCAGCATGACAATGACCCAAAACATACGGCCAAGGCAACAAAGGAGTGGCTGAAGAAGAAGCACATTAAGGTCCTGGAGTAGCCTAGCCAGTCTCCAGACCTTAATCCCATAGAAAATCTGTGGAGGGAGATGAAGGTTCAAGTTGCCAAACATCAGCCTCGAAACCTTAATGACTTGGAGAAGATCTGCAAAGAGGAGTGGGACAAAATCCTTCCTGAGATGTGTGCAAACCTGGTGGCCAACTACAAGAAACGTCTGACCTCTGTGATTGCCAACAAGGGTTTTTCCACCAAGTACTAAGTCATGTTTTGCAGAGGGGTCAAATACTTATTTCCCTCATTAAAATGCAAATCAATTAATAACATTTTTGACATGCGCTTGTCTGGATTTTTTTGTTGTTATTCTGTCTCTCACTGTTCAATGAAACCTATCATTAAAATTATAGACTGATCATGTCTTTGTCAGTGGGCAAACTTACAAAATCAGCAGTGGATCAAATACTTTTTTCCCTCACTGTACATGATACTCAAATTTCCCTATTCCCACCATGAGGTTGCTACAACCTAGCCTATGAATGAAAGTTTACAACGTAGGTCGAAAGAAAAATGTTTTTCCCCGTTTTGTTCATTTTAAGAAACGTTTTTTCTATAGAATAGACGGAATGAATACACCCCTGATCATGCGTAAACACAGTTCACGTTCATAACAGCCACATTGTATTCCTTCTCGCATCTATGCGCTCTCCTCCTCTCATATTTTCCCTTCGTCACTTGTGGACGTCAATGCACAACACATCAGCTGTATGTAACCAGGTGAAAAAACCTTTCCAAACCATATCATAACCGCTACACACAGCCTACATCATTGTCACCATATTAGCTAAAGTAACGTCATAGTCAATATAGCTAATAGAACTAACGTGTTAGTAATCATGCAGTAACGTTACAGTGTACAGTCAGTAAGCAGTTTAGCATTTACACCGGCGGGCCCCGGTGGCAATAAATTAGTAAAACCAAAAGCTTACCTTGACTTGGAGGAGTTCCAGTGTTGTGTTGGATATTCATAGCCAGCTATGTTTGAGCAGGGTGTTTGAGTAGGCTAAACTAGCTAACTGCATTTGCTAGCTAAGTTAGTGAAACTGAAAAACAATAACTATCTCTTTCTTGCTTCTCCTTCATTTTGGAAGAAATTGATTTGTTCAAAACTGTTCGACTATTGTCTTTCTCTTTCTTTGAGTCAACTACTCACCACATTTTATGCACTGCAGTACTAGCTAGCTGTATCTTAAGCTTTCAGTACTAGATTCATTCTCTGATCCTTTGATTGGGTGGACAACATGTCAGTTCATGCTGCAAGAGCTCTGATAGGTTGGAGGACGTCCTCCGGTAGTTGTCATAAATACTGTGTAAGTCTATGGAAGGGGGTGAGAACCATGAGCCTCCTAGGTTTTGTATTGAAGTCAATTTACCCAGAGGAGGACGGAAGCTAGCTGTCCTCCGGCTACACCATGGTGCTACCCTACAGAGTCTTGTTGAGGCTACTGTAGAACTTAATTGCAAAATAGTATGTTTAATCAATTATTTGGTGACATTATTATATTTAGTATAGTTTTATCTAAAAAGGATAACTTTTTTTTAATCGATTAACCACACCAGCCATGTCTATTTATATTCTTAGCTGAATCAAAACCCAATCCCTAAGCTCTCTCAAGTCAACAGACAGACATCCATCACAAAATAAGAAGGGAACAGAGCACTGATCTGCAGACAGACAGGAAAAGGGGAAGGACGCATAGGAAAAGGGGAAGGACGCATAGGAAAAAGGGAAGGACGCATAGGAAAAGGGGAAGGACGGATGGGAAAAGGGGAAGGACGGATGGGAAAAGGGGAAGGACAGATGGGAAAAGGGGAAGGACGGATGGGAAAAGGGGAAGGACTGATGGGGGAAGGACGAATAGGAAAAGGGGATGGAACACTCTGTAGCTCAGTTAGTAGAACATGGCTCTTGCAATGCCAAGATAGTGAATTCGATTCCCGGGATCACCCATATGTAACAAATGTATACACGTAAATGGCATATATTCTTATTTTATAAAATGTCAGTGTTCCCTTTTACCTTTTTATGTGGCTTGGTGAAAATAAGCCCTTACCTACCCAAGTCTGGATATACAACTGCCCTGTTTATTTAGGATTCTCAGAAAGAGGGTTACATGGGAGAGGAGGAGGCTGCAACGCCAGCAGTGTATTGATCCAAGCCGGCATGTGGCACAAATCACATGTCCCTGAGAATACTCTCCATCTGTCTGGCCTAGACAGTGTCCTTCCCAAATGGCACCCTACTCCCTATAATAGTGCATCTTCAGACTCTGGCATGCAGCCTCGTGTTCACTTTGATCCTTCCTTACATGAATCCCCTGTTCAAAGACACAGTTACCTCAGCTCTAAACAGCTGCACTGGACAATAAACCAACAATTACTGCTGGCTGTCGCAACCCTGGCAGTCATGCAAAGGATGAACTCTTGCCCTGAACTGACCCAAACAGTCTCTCTGAAGTGTGCTGTTCACCTTAGAGTTTCTCTTTGCTTCTCTCTGGCACCACATACCTGTTTTAAGAGTTTAATGTGTCATCCATCATTATTAAGCTTTTTGTGACTTGTTCTAACATATTATAGGCGTAATTCAGAAATGTGGCTTTGTATTGCAACACCCACAAGTCCTGTTGGGTCGTTACACGAAATGAGTCCCTTTTGGGTAGTGTAACTTGGTGAAAAAAAACCTTCACCTAATTTTAACATTGTCATTTTCTATCTGAAGAGGTTAAATAACTGAAAATACTATAGTAAGTGCCAAATAAAGTATCAGAGTTGACAGGTTGAGATTTCATTTTTAAGGCCCAATGCTGCCATTTTAAAATCAATATCAAATAATTTCTGGGTAACAATTAAGTACCTTACTGTAATAGATTTAAATTAAAATGGTCAAAAAACTATTTCTCAAGCAATACATTTGCTAGGTCTGTCTAGGAGTGGTCTGAGTGGGGAGGGGAAAACTGAAAACTAGCTATTATTGGCAGAGAGGTTTGGAACTCAATTTTTTTATTGGTCTATTAACCAATTTACTGCATGGTGATGTCACCATGGAAAGCCGAAACTACCGCCCATGCAAACCTGCTGATTAGAAGCTCCTGTGTAGATTGTATTTTCAAGCAACAACTATCAGAAAATGACACTGATACAAATGTTTCACACTTGTACGTCAGCTGTTGTACAATATGATACAAAATTCAGAAAAAATGCATTTTGACTGCACTGGGCCTTTAAATCAGCCATAAATCACCTTGTGACAGGGGGAATGGAAGCTTGTTGTGTGTAACAGGGAGGGGCAATTTGAAGGCAAGCTTCACAAAACATTTCAAATTCAAACATTTCTAGCCTGTCTATCTATGGGTAATAGGGTTGATGTGTTATGCTTTACCCACTCAGTTGTCCCACCACAAAACACCAGAAAATTGCCAAAAAGAGTAGAACCAGCTCACCTGCTTTTACACTATGATTTGACTATTAGATGTTCAATGTTACTTTTTTTTTTTATATTTAAAAAGGAAATATTTCACCATAATTAAACGAGAGTTCATTTTATGTAACAGGGTTGACCTTAAAATGAAGGACAGGTTTTTTTAACCTAATAAAATGAATAACTAATCACATGAAATATATAATAATCTTCAGAAATTACTTTGTTAAAGCAACAAAGGGAACTTTATAATGATGATGAAAACTTGGGGTTAAGTGGGTTCAAATCTTCCTAGATGTCACAGAGTGCAGAGGGACAAGCCAGAATCTTTGCATATTAGCAAGTCTGTATTCATGATTTATTGAATTTTCCATGTTGTCTATGTTAAAGGGCACTTAATTAAATATAACAGGCTTTTAAAATGCAATATCGGTGCACAATTTCAACTTTAAATATCAAAGGGACTCATTTCGTAAGAAAGCCATTTGATAGAAGGCTTTATCAAGGCTTTACCATCACTAATGTAAATCCCATACAGGCCAGAAGAGGGCTGTCTACCCCACGTAGTCCACTCTTCAGATCCCTCTGCCGGTACTGAGTAGGTCATTTTGGATGGGCAGAGAAAGAGGTTAGAACAGGGTGGAATGTGCTTTAATTTACTGCCCCTGTCTGCCGCCCATCATCTGGATACAATAGAGCGATTGGTTTATGGCCACTAAAGCACAAGACTGGGGAGGAGAAAAGACGGAAAAGGCTTAAGTGAGATCCTTGGGACTCTGACGTCACCCCATTGAAGTTGACATTTTAAAACGGTTAGGTTAGGGTAGGGGTTAAGGTTAGGGCTAGGGTTTAGGGTATGGACGTCCCAGGGATCTCACTTAGCATCAACCGAGAAAATACATACCTGTTCCATTTTTTTACCTCAAAGTAGGGCCTAAATTTAGAGGTAGGGCTAGACTCTAGGAAGTGTTAGGGAATCAAAAGGACAGTCTTCCTCTATTCCATTAAAATATATATATTTTGTTTGAATGTGTTTTTAGGTCTATTGTTTTCATAATGCCCATTCGTCATTCATTACATATCCCTAACTGAAGCCCTGTTAATATTCTTTCTACTGAATACCTCTATTATTTTCCTTATTAATGGTTATGTCACGAGACCTCACCTTTACATGGATAGTGATCGATGGCTTAGAGATAAAGGACTCTGAAGCCTTTGATAGAAACTGTCTTCGCCTCGTACAAACCATCCTGATCTCGAGAGCTTACATTCTGTTTTGCTACAGATCTGTGTATCGAAACAGAATGTAAGCTTGTGAGATCAGGATGGTTCGTATAAGGCTAACTGAGTCTGGCAACTTTGTTAACCACAGAGCTTCTGACGCAACAAGCCATGTGAGTTTCGGCGCCTCTCGCTTAGCCATGGCGACCTGGAGAGCAAAATAAACTGTAATATCTAGAGGCGCATCCCCTGCTTCATTCATGTGATCGCCGTACATGTGCTCAGGGGTGTTAAAATAGATACGTACAGCTTTTTATAATTCAGCCTCCACATTCTTCATTTAAATCTCAGTTAATCCTCTTTTCATTGTCACTATCACTATTGAAAACAGTCTCCGTTACCAAAAGCAGAGTGGGTGGGAAGGTGAAATGTAGGTGAAAATATAAAAGCCTCTTTAATTATCACCCTGGAAAGAGTGTAAAACCATGACAAATCCCCATGAGATGATGATGATGATGTTGTTATTGTGTGGAGTGACATTATTACCAACCGTGTCCCCGACCTCTCTCTATTACTATGGTAACAGTGAACCAAACCGTGTCCCGGATACTAAGCTTCGGGGTGACGTTTCCCCCAGGTATAGGTCCCCTCTCCCAATGCTAACCTTAAAGGCGCAATCAACATTTGTTAATCCATTTTTGGACTTATAAATTAATTATATGCATCCATTGATTCTTGAAGAATATAACTTATAATTGCTTCATGAGCTTAGTTCAACTGTCGTACCCCATCAGAACCCAAAATATAAGCTTGTTTTACTCCAATGTTTGGAAACAAAGTAAATGTAAGCAAACACTGTATAGCCTCAAAATATGGTTAAAACTATTTTTATATCATGGATGGTCAGTCCTTGCATCCATAGCAAAATAATGGCATGGAGTACGCTTTGTTATTGTTTCAACAGCTGAGTGCCCATTTTAACCCTTAGCCGGGAAAATGCTAAATTGACCCAGGATCAGCTTCTAGGGGCAACTTCACCCTACACCATTACTAACCGTGTCCCTGATGTCCTTTCTGCACCACAGGTGGTGATGGAGTCTGAGGAGCCAGAGCTGAGGGAGTGTGATGAGGCCTTTGAGTCAGATGAAGGCGATGTGGAGTCGTACGTTGAAGAGCCGGAGAGCAGCAGGGAGCTCCTGGAGAGGCTCAGGGAGCTGGAGGTGAGGCACAGGGAGGGGGAGGGCAGGGAGGGGGAACACAGAGCTCATCTAGGCTATATCTCAATTTGACTTTCTTTGATTCCTCGTATCCTGCCTCCTCACCTCCTTCTCAACTGTATTGGAGGAGAAGCTCCAAGGTCCCTCCCCTCTGAATTTCTTCTTCAATGGGTTTTGAGAAGGAGACATGGAGAGGAATCGAGGAAGGATTAATTAAGAAAGAGCTGAAGTCTTGACCCCTGGAGCTGTTGACACTCTGGGTACATTTGGGCCTTTTCTCATTTGGGCAAAAGTCCGTCTTCCACCCTCTCTCCTCCGTACTATCTTCTTTGTGACCCAGAAACCGATAAATGGTCGAGGAGACTGTCAATTAGGCGAACGGAAGAGTGTCCTCCCCTCCTCGATGGCAAACTTTCATCAAGGATAGTCATGTGCATCCTACCTGAGTCCTTCACGGAATAGTTTTAAAATCTGCCCCAACCTCTTTGAATCAGCTTTTGTTTTGTCGGAGGGGAAAATGATGCATACATTTAAAAACAGTATGCTACTTATTGTTTTATCTATAAAATGTCTTGCACAACTAGCTTCATTTGTTTTTATCACTTTACACATTTACAGTGCATTCGGAAAGTATCCAGACCCCTTGACTTTTTCCTCATTTTGTTACTTTACAGCCTTATTCTAAAATGGATTAAATACAACATTTTCCTCATCAATCTACACACAATACTCCATAATGACAAAGCGAAAACAGGCTTTTAGAAATGTTTGCAAATGTATAAAAAATTAAAAACAGAAATACGTTATTTACATAAGTATTGAACATCGAAATTGAACTCAGGTGCATCTTGTTTCCATTAATCATCCTTGAGCTGTTTCTACAACTTGAGTGGAGCCCACCTGTGGTAAACTCAATTGATTGGACATGATTTGGAAAGGCACACACCTGTCTATATACGGTCCCACAGTTGACAATGCATGTCAGAGCAAAAACCAAGCCATGAGGTTGAAGAAATTGTCTGTAGAGCTCCAAGACAGGATTGTGTCGAGGCACTGATCTGGGGAATGGTACCAAAACATTTCTGCAGCATTGAAGGTCCCCAAGAACACAGTGGCCTCCATCATTCTTAAATGGAAGAAGTTTGGAACCACCAAGACTCTTCCTAGAGCTGGTCGCCCGGTCAAACTGAGCAATCGTGGGAGAAGGGCCTTGGTCAGGGAGGTGACCAAGAACACGATGTTCACTTTGACAGAGCTCCTGAGTTCCTCTGTGGAGATGGGAGAACCTTCCAGAAGGACAACAATCTCTGCAGCACTCCACCATTCAGGCCTTTGTGATAGAGTGGCCAGACGGAAGCCACTCCTCAGTAAAAGGCATATGACAGCCTACTTGGAGTTTGCAAAAAGGCACCTAAAGGACTCTGACCATGAGAAACAAGATTCTCTGGTCTGATGAAACCAAGATTTAAATATTTGGCCTGAATGCCAAGCGTCACGTCTGGAGGAAACCTGGCACCATCCCTACGGTGAAGCATGGTGGTGGCAGCATCATGCTGTGGGGATGTCTTTCAGTGGCAGGGACTGTGAGACTAGTCAGGATCAAGGGAAAGATGAATGGAGCAAAGGACAGAGAGATCCTTGATGAAAACTTGCTCCAGAGTGCTCAGGACCTCAGACTGCGGTGAAGGTTCACCTTCCAACAGGACAACGACCCTAAGCACACAGCCAAGACAACGCAGGAGTGGCTTCGGGACAAGTCTCTGAATGTCCTTGAGTGGCCCAGCCAGAGCCCGGACTTGAACCCGATCTAATATCTCTGAAGAGACCTGAAAATAGCTGTGCAGCGACGCTCCCTATCCAACCTGACAAAGCTTGAGAGGATCTGCAGAGAAGAATGGGAGTAACTCCCCCAAAATACAGGTGTGCCAAGCTTGTAGCGTCATACCCAAGAAGTCTCAAGACTGTAATCTCTGCCAAAGGTGCTTCAACAAAGTACTGAGTACAAGGTCTGAATACTTATGTAAATGTGATATTTCAGTTTCTAACAACCTGTTTTTGCATTGTCATTATGGGGTATTGTGTGTAGATTGATGAGGGAAGAAAACAATGTTATCCATTTTAGAATATGGCTGTAACGTAACAAAATATGGAAAAAGTCAAGGGGTCAGAATACTTTCCGAATGCACTGTGTATATATATATATATATATATATATATATATATATATATATATATATATATATATATACAGTACCAGTGAAAAGTTTGGACAGACCTATTAATTCAAGGGTTTTTACTTTATTTTTACTATTTTCTAGAATAATAGTGAAGACATCAGAACTATGAAATAACACATATGGAATCATGTAGTAACCAAAAAAGTGTTTAAAAAAACACTTTTCCAACAGTCTTGAAGGAGTTCCCACATATGCTGAGCACTTGTTGGCTGCTTTTCCTTTACTCTGCGGTCCGACTCATCGCAAAACATCTCAATTGGGTTGAGGTCGGGGGATTGTGGAGGCCAGGTCATCTGATGCAGCACTCCATCACTCTCCTTCTTGGTAAAATAGCCCTTACACAGCCTGTAGGTGTGATGGGTCATTGTCCTGTTGAAAAACAAATAATAGTCCCATTAAGCCCAAACCAGATGGGATGGCGTAGCGCTGCAGAATGCTGTGGTAACCATGCTGGTTAAGTGTGCCTTGAATTCTAAATAAATCACAGACCGTGTCACCAGCAAAGCACCCCCACACCATAACACCTCCTCCTCCATGCTTTATGGTGGAAAATACACATGCGGAGATCATCCGTTCACACTGCATCTCACAAAGCCACGGCGGTTGGAACCAAAAATCTCCAATTTGGACTACAGACCAAAGGACACATTTCCACCGGTCTAATGTCCATTGCTCGTGTTTCTTGGCCCAAGCAAGTCTCTTCTTCTTTTTGGTGTCCTTTAGTAGTGGTTTCTTTGCAGCAATTTGACCACACAGTCTCCTCTGAACAGTTGATGTTGAGTTGTGTCTGTTACTTGAACTCTGTAAAGCATTTATTTGGGCTGCATTTTCTGAGGCTGGTAACTCTAATGAACTTATCCTCTGCAGCAGAGGTAACTCTGGGTCTTCCATTCCTGTGGCGGTCCTCATGAGAGCCAGTTTCATCATAGCGCTTGATGGTTTTTGCGACTGCACTTGAAGAAACTTTAAAAGTTCTTGAAATGTTCTATATTGACTGACCTTCATGTCTTAAAGTAATGATGGACTGTTGTTTCTCTTTGCGTATTTGAGCTGTTCTTGCCATAATTTAGACTTGTTCTTTTACCAAATAGGGCAATCTTCTGTATATACAGTGGGGAGAACAAGTATTTGATACACTGCCGATTTTGCAGGTTTTCCTACTTACAAAGCATGTAGAGGTCTGTAATTGTTATCATAGGTACACTTCAACTGTGAGAGACGGAATCTAAAACAAAAATCCAGAAAATCACATTGTATGATTTTTAAGTAATTCATTTGCATTTTATTGCATGACATAAGTATTTGATACATCAGAAAAGCTGAACTTAATATTTGGTACAGAAACCTTTGTTTGCAATTACAGAGATCATACGTTTCCAGTAGGTCTTGACCAGGTTTGTATACACTAAAGCAGGGATTTTGGCCCACTCCTCCATACAGACCTTCTCCAGATCCTTCAGGTTTCGGGGCTGTCGCTGGGCAATACAGACTTTCAGCTCCCTCCAAAGATTTTCTATTGGGTTCAGGTCTGGAGACTGGCTAGGCCACTCCAGGACCTTGAGATGCTTCTTACGGAGCCACTCCTTAGTTGCCCTGGCTGTGTGTTTCGGGTCGATGTCATGCTGGAAGACCCAGCCACGACCCATCTTCAATGCTCTTACTGAGGGAAGGAGGTTGTTGGCCAAGATCTCGCGATACATGGCCCCATCCATCCTCCCCTCAATACGGTGCAGTCGTCCTGTCCCCTTTGCAGAAAAGCATCCCCAAAGAATGATGTTTCCACCTCCATGTTTCACGGTTGGGATGGTGTTCTTGGGGTTGTACTCATCCTTCTTCCTCCAAACACGGCGAGTGGAGTTTAGACCAAAAAGCTATATTTTTGTCTCATCAGACCACATGACCTTCTCCCATTCCTCCTCTGGATCATCCAGATGGTCATTGGCAAGCTTCAGACGGGCCTGGACATGCACTGGCTTGAGCAGGGGGACCTTGCGTGCGCTGCAGGATTTTAATCCATGAAGGCGTAGTGTGTTACTAATGGTTTTCTTTGAGACTGTGGTCCCAGCTCTCTTCAGGTCATTGACCAGGTCCTGCCGTGTAGTTCTGGGCTGATCCCTCACCTTCCTCATGATCATTGATGCCCCACGAGGTGAGATCTTGCATGGAGCCCCAGACCGAGGGTAATTGACCATCATCTTGAACTTCTTCCATTTTCTAATAATTGCGCCAACAGTTGTTGCCTTCTCACCAAGCTGCTTGCCTATTGTCCTGTAGCCCATCCCAGCCTTGTGCGGGTCTACAATTTTATCCCTGATGTCCTTACACGGCTCTCTGGTCTTGGCCATTGTGGAGAGGTTGGAGTCTGTTTGATTGAGTGTGTGGACATGTGTCTTTTATAAAGGTAACGAGTTCAAACAGGTGCAGTTAATACAGGTAATGAGTGGAGAACAGGAGGGCTTCTTAAAGAAAAACTAACAGGTCTGTGAGAGCCGGAATTCTTACTGGTTGGTAGGTGATCAAATACTTATGTCATGCAATAAAATGCAAATTAATTACTTAAAAATCATGCAATGTGATTTTCTGGATTTGTGTTTTAGTTTCTGTCTCTCACAGTTGAAGAGTACCTATGATAAAAATTACAGACCTCTACATGCTTTGTAAGTAGGAAAACCTGCAAAATCGGCAGTGTATCAAATACTTGTTCTCCCCACTGTATATGTCACAACACAACTGATTGGCTCAAACGCATTAAGAAGGAAAGATATTCCACAAATTAACTTTTAAGAAGGCACAACTGTTAATTGAAATGCATTCCAGGTGACTACCTTATGAAGCTGGTTGAGAGAATGCCAAGCGTGTGCAAAGCTGTCATCAAGGCAAACAGTGGCTATTTGAAGAATCTCAAATATAAAATATATTTTGATTTGTTTAACACTTTTTTGGTTACTACATGATTCCATATGTGTTATTTCATAGTTTTGATGTCTTCAATATTATTCTACAATGTAAAAAATAGTAAAAATTAAGAAAAACCCTGGAATGAGTAGGTGTGTCCAAACTTTTGACTGGTAGTGTACATTCTCAATGAAATAAGCATTATATTAAATGTATAACTTTAAAGCCTCTTAATATAGAAAAGAGGAGCCAACTGAAGATTGCAGCAGAAAATTGATCATTATATATAAAAATCAACAAAAATCCAGAAAAACGCATGTCAAAGATGTTAGAAATTGATTTGCATTTTAATGAGGGAAATAAGTATTTGACCCCCTCTCAATCAGAAAGATTTCTGGCTCCCAGGTGTCTTTTATACAGGTAACGAGCTGAGATTAGGAGCACACTCTTAAAGGGAGTGCTCCTAATCTCAGTTTGTTATCTGTATAAAAGACACCTGTCCACAGAAGCAATCAATCAATCAGATTCCAAACTCTCCACCATGGCCAAGACCAAAGAGCTCTCCAAGGATGTCAGGGACAAGATTGTAGACCTACACAAGGCTAGAATGGGCTACAAGACCATCGCCAAGCAGCTTGGTGAGAAGGTAACAACAGTTGGTGCGATTATTCGCAAATGGAAGAAACACAAAAGACCTGTCAATCTCCCTCGGCCTGGGGCTCCATGCAATATCTCACCTCGTGGAGTTGCAATGATCATGAGAACGGTGAGGAATCAGCCCAGAACTACACGGGAGGATCTTGTCAATGATCTCAAGGCAGCTGGGACCATAGTCACCAAGAAAACAATTGGTAACACACTACGCCATGAAGGACTGAAATCCTGTAGCGCCTGCAAGGTCCCCCTGCTCAAGAAAGCACATATACAGGGCTGTCTGAAGTTTGCCAATGAACATCTGAATGATTCAGAGGAGAACTGGGTGAAAGTGTTGTGGTCAGATGAGACCAAAATCGAGCTCTTTGGCATCAATTCAACTCGCCGTGTTTGGAGGAGGAGGAATGCTGCCTATGATCCCAAGCACACCATCCCCACCGTCAAACATGGAGGTGGAAACATTATGCTTTGGGGGTGTTTTTCTGCTAAGGGGACAGGACAACTTCACCGCATCAAAGGGACGATGGACGGGGCCATGTACCGTCAAATCTTGGGTGAGAACCTCCTTCCCTCAGCCAGGGCATTGAAAATGGGTCGTGGATGGGTATTCCAGCATGACAATGACCCAAAACACACGGCCAAGGCAACAAAGGAGTGGCTCAAGAAGAAGCACATTAAGGTCCTGGAGTGGCCTAGCCAGTCTCCAGACCTTAATCCCATAGAAAATCTGTGGAGGGAGCTGAAGGTTCGAGTTGCCAAATGTCAGCCTCAAAACCTTAATGACTTGGAGAAGATCTGCAAAGAGGAGTGGAACAAAATCCCTCCTGAGATGTGTGCAAACGTCTGACCTTTGTGATTGCCAACAAGGGTTTTGCCACCAAGTACTAAGTCATGTTTTGCAGAGGGGTCAAATACTTATTTCCCTCATTAAAATGCAAATCAATTTATAACATTTTTGACATGCGTTTTTCTGGATTTTTTTGTTGTTATTCTGTCTCTCACTGTTCAAATATACAGTGAGGGGAAAAAAGTATTTGATCCCCTGCTGATTTTGTACGTTTGCCCACTGACAAAGACATGATCAGTCTATAATTTTAATGGTAGGTTTATTTGAACAGTGAGAGACAGAATAACAACAAAAAAATCCAGAAAAACACTTCTTTTTTTTGGCAACTCGAACCTTCAGCTACCTCCACAGATTTTCTATGGGATTAAGGTCTGGAGACTGGCTAGGCCACTCCAGGACCTTAATGTGCTTCTTCTTGAGCCACTCCTTTGTTGCCTTGACCGTGTGTTTTGGGTCATTGTCATGCTGGAATACCCATCCACGACCCATTTTCAATGCCCTGGTTGAAGGAAGGAGGTTCTCACCCAAGATTTGACGGTACATGGCCCCGTCCATCGTCCCTTTGATGCGGTGAAGTTGTCCTGTCCCCTTAGCAGAAAACACCCCCAAAGCATAATGTTTCCACCTCCATGTTTGACTGTGGGGATGGTGTTCTTGGGGTCATAGGTAGCATTCCTCCTCCTCCAAACACGGCGAGTTGAGTTGATGCCAAAGAGCTCCATTTTGGTCTCATCTGACCACAACACTTTCACCCAGTTCTCCTCTGAATCATTCAGATGTTAATTGGCAAACTTCAGACGGCCCTGTATATGTGCTTTCTTGAGCAGGGGGACCTTGCGGGCGCTGCAGGATTTCAGTCCTTCACGGCGTAGTGTGTTACCAATTGTTTTCTTGGTGACTATGGTCCCAGCTGCCTTGAGATCATTGACAAGATCCTGCCGTGTAGTTCTGGGCTGATTCCTCACCGTTCTCATGATCATTGCAACTCCACGAGGTGAGATCTTGCATGGAGCCCCAGGCTGAGGGAGATTGACAGTTCTTTTGTGTTTCTTCCATTTGCGAATAATCGCACCAACTGTTGTCACCTTCTCACCAAGCTGCTTGGCGATGGTCTTGTAGCCCATTCCAGCCTTGTGTAAGTCTACAATCTTGTCTCTGACATCCTTGGAGAGCTCTTTGGTCATGGCCATGGTGGAGAGTTTGGAATCTGATTGATTGATTGCTTCTGTGGACAGGTGTCTTTTATACAGGTAACAAGCTGAGATTAGGAGCACTCCCTTTAAGAGTGTGCTCCTAATCTCATTTTGTTACCTGTATAAAAGACCTGGGAGCCAGAAATCTTTCTGATTGAGAGGGGGTCAAATACTTATTTCCCTCATTAAAATGCAAATCAATTTCTAACATTTTTGACATGCGTTTTTCTGGATTTTTTTGTTGCTATTCTGTCTCTCACTGTTCAAATAAACCTACAATTAAAATGATAGACTGATCATTTCTTTGTCAGTGGGCAAACATACCAAATCAGCAGGGGATCAAATACTTTTTTCCCTCCCTGTACTATATACATTTTACTGACATCATGTATTTTACAATAGTTATCTTTTGTTTGTTTTTAGTCTCATCCTTCAGCTTTCCTCAACCCCTCCCATCTATCTCTGAAGACCACTAGTTTGATTTCTATTTGCCATATATTTTTAACTCTGCTGTTTCACGAAAGTTCTGAACCTATATACATTTTATGGACGCAGTATATTTTACATTAGTTATCTTGTTGTTTGTAGTCCCACCCTTCAGCTCCACTGAACCATCTCTTAACACCATCCATTTTTTTTTCTCCATTTGCTATATATTTTTCAACTGTGCTGTGATGTTTCACAAAAGTTCAGAACCTTTCTATTCTCATAGTTTCTACAGATTGTAAATTAAAGATACAATTTTTGCCAAAAATATTATTATATTATTGGTCGATTGACTATGACTTTTCTAATCACCCAGCAGTGCTTTTTGCAGAGTTAGCTCCAGGTAAATGTTGCAATTCTTCAGCCATTTCTGGACCTGCGACCAAAAACAAGCTACATATGGACAGTACCAAAACAAATGATCTAATGATTTTGTCTCTTTGCAGCAAAATCACATCCCCCATATATTTAACATTCTTTTGGTTGCAATAATTTTGTATAATAATTTAAATTCAGCCATGGAATCGCTACATTGAAAATCTCTTCCCAACTATTTTGCAATCTATGTCGCACAATTGTCTTTAACCAATTTTGGTCTTTAATGCAGGGCCGACAGACAAGTTCCTTACTTTTTCCCCATTCCACTTGACTCTTCTATTTTGCGGTAATGCTGCAATTAGTTGGTTGTAAGTTTGGGTAATGCAGAAATGTCCATATATTTTTGTTAGCTGCAAGTGTGACATAACTCAACCAGTCCTATTTATGATATAATTTATATATACTTTTTTTTATCAATTAACCTCACTATTAGTTGTATTATATGTTCTGTCTTTTCTGGTGGATTAAACTAAAATTGCAACCAACGTTCTTGTTTTAAAAATCTAGATATTTTGCAGATGATTTCATTTTCAAATAACCGAAAGTGAGAGGTTGTAATCAGAATAAAGGGAAAAAGGCCATTCTTGAACATGCGGTGAGACATTCTTACTAATCTGCTAGAGAACCAGTTCGAATTTAAGTATAACTATTGTATGATTTGAAGCCTTTAGTAAGAGGTCTAATGCTTTAATATTTAATAATTTCTGCCCTCAGAATTCATATTCATTATATAAGTAGGCCCGTTTAATTTTGTCTGGCTTGCCGTTCCAAATAAAATTGAATATTTGTAATTCTCCTAACGCAGCACAATGGACCCTTACAGCACTTTAAAAGTTTTCACAACACCTTAAAGTCTCCCAGCTCTCCCGGCCCTCATCTCCTGAGCCCTAGTGGGAGAATGAGAGGTGGGAAAGAAAGTGCTTTAAAACACTTATTCTCAGAGCACCTGCTTGAAAACAGTGTTTAGTGTTTATAATCATGCCACTGTGATGGAGAGGGCTCTTACTGTTACTGTGGTTAAATTCCCTTGGTTGAGGCCCTCCAACACTTATATGTTGCAGAATCAGGTGACAGTCCTCTGCCTTCTTTTCATGTCAGCCAGCCCACACTTTGTATAGACGACACCATTGAGACTTAATACACGTATTGCTCTCAGGTTGGGTAGTTGAGCGACAGATTGAGTTTCAGACGTGACATTAGGGTCACAAACACACACATACATGAACACACATAAACACACATACACACACACACACACACACACAGAGAAAGTCAAATCCATACACACACTCTACGAAGATGAAACCTTCACAAAATGTCACACTCTCTCACTGTCCCTATTGTATACACAGCGCAGCGGCGTATTGATGTGTGAATCAGGCTGTAATTGCTGCTGCGTCTCTTTCCCGTGCTGGAGTGTCTCTGGGTAATATCTCTGTAATTATATTTATTGTGATCATCTTGTTCTGCTCACTGATGGCTCCACCACGCTCAAATCAGAGGCAGAACCAAATCTCAATAAGATTATACATTGATTATACAATGACTTGGTAGGCGCTACAGGTCAATGACCACCAAAACTGAACGTTTTTAAAACAGTTTTTCCCCTCCGCAGCAGTCAGAACCTTGAACTCCCTTCACTAGCCCCCCACCCACTACTCCAGGGATCCTGCACTTTATGGATTTATGGACTTTATGGATTATTGATATTTATGAATTGTGGTGATGCTATTCTAGCTGCTTGGCACACATTTGTGAATGTAAATCCTGCTGCTGAGGGAGGACGGCTCATAATAATTGCTGGAACGGAGCAAATGAAATGGAAACCATGTGTTTGATGTATTTGATACAATTCCACTCATTCCGCTCCAGCCATTACCACGAGCCTGTCCTCCACAATTAAGGTGCCACCAACCACCTGTGGTATACAGTGGGGGAAAAAAGTATTTAGTCAGCCACCAATTGTGCAAGTTCTCCCACTTAAAAAGATGAGAGAGGCCTGTAATTTTCATCATAGGTACACGTCAACTATGACAGACAAATTGAGAAAAAAAATCCAGAAAATCACATTGTACAGAGGATCCTCTTAAAGAAGAAGTTACAGGTCTGTGAGAGCCAGAAATCTTGCTTGTTTGTAGGTGACCAAATACTTATTTTCCACCATAATTTGCAAATAAATTCATTAATGAATTTATTTGCAAATTATGGTGGAAAATAAGTATTTGGTCACCAACAAACAAGCAAGATTTCTGGCTCTCACAGACCTGTAACTTCTTCTTTAAGAGGCTCCTCTGTCCTCCACTCGTTACCTGTATTAATGGCACCTGTTTGAACTTGTTATCAGTATAAAAGACACCTGTCCACAACCTCAAACAGTCACACTCCAAACTCCACTATGGCCAAGACCAAAGAGCTGTCAAAGGACACCAGAAACAAAATTGTAGACCTGCACCAGGCTGGGAAGACTGAATCTGCAATAGGTAAGCAGCTTGGTTTGAAGAAATCAACTGTGGGAGCAATTATTAGGAAATGGAAGACATACAAGACCACTGATAATCTCCCTCGATCTGGGGCTCCACGCAAGATCTCACTCCGTGGGGTCAAAATGATCACAAGAACGGTGAGCAAAAATCCCAGAACCATACGGGGGGACCTAGTGAATGGCCTGCAGAGAGCTGGGACCAAAGTAACAAAGCCTACCATCAGTAACACACTACGTCGCCAGGGACTCAAATCCTGCAGTGCCAGACGTGTCCCCCTGCTTAAGCCAGTACATGATCCAGAAGAGGATTGGGAGAATGTCATATGGTCAGATGAAACCAAAATAGAACTTTTTGGTAAAAACTCAACTCGTCGTGTTTGGAGGACAAAGAATGCTGAGTTGCATCCAAAGAACACCATACCTACTGTGAAGCATGGGGGTGGAAACATCGTGCTTTGGGGCTGTTTTTCTGCAAAGGGACCAGGACAACTGATCTGTGTGAAGGAAAGAATGAATGGGGCCATGTATCGTGAGATTTTGAGTGAAAACCTCCTTCCATCAGCAAGGGCATTGAAGATGAAACGTGGCTGGGTCTTTCAGCATGACAATGACCCAAACACACCGCCCGGGCAACGAAGGAGTGGCTTCGTAAGAAGCATTTCAAGGTCCTGGAGTGGCCTAGCCAGTCTCCAGATCTCAACCCCATAGAAAATCTTTGGAGGGAGTTGAATGTCCGTGTTGCCCAGCGACAGCCCCAAAACATCACTGCTCTAGAGGAGATCTGCATGGAGGAATGGGCCAAAATACCAGCAACAGTGTGTGAAAACCTTGTGAAGACTTACAGAAAACGTTTGACCTGTGTCATTGCCAACAAAGGGTATATAACAAAGTATTGAGAAACTTTTGTTATTGACCAAATACTTATTTTCCACCATAATTTGCAAATAAATTCATTAAAAATCCTACAATGTGATTTTCTGGATTTATTTTCCTCATTTTGTCTGTCATAGTTGACGTGTACCTATGATGAAAATTACAGGCCTCTCTCATCTTTTTAAGTGGGAGAACTTGCACAATTGGTGGCTGACTAAATACTTTTTTCCCCCACTGTACGTTAAATTAATGTGGGTGAGTGTTTGTTGTATGAAGTGAGACTGGGGTATATATGTATATTAGTCACTTCAGAGCTACCGTACAGTACCGTAAACAAATACCACCAACCTTGGTTGCGTAGCAATAAAGTATCTTTACTTAACTTTTTTTTTTTTTACTTTTACTTCACTCCTAAAGAAAATGATGTACCATTTAAAAAAGTCTAATAAAAAATGTAGTCTATTTCAGAAGAACAGAATAGCATATTCTGTGTTGTCCTTATGTTAGGTCGTGATCTGGCTATGCCAAATGGCTGTGTGCTAGCTACACTGGTTCATTTAGCAGACAAGATTTGCTTAGAATTCCATGGCATTATTTTATAGTATAAAGAATACAATTGAACAAAGCTGAATAAAATATACATATTTTCTCCAAAAGATTTGAGGGAGTGCGCACATGCGGCTATTCTGTGTTGAGCAGTTAACAAAGAAATAGGTACTCCTATATGCTTAATTTAGAGTTATTAATGTTACTTTAGTTGTTCTACAAACTTTGGGCTATATGTTTTGATTTTTAATACATTTTAAGGCTGCATAATGCGACTCTAATGATGATTTGAAAAAAGTCGCTTGAAAGGCATGATCTATGCTTTGTTTTTTGCGCAGGCTGTACACACTTCATTAGTCTCTCATTCACAATTTGACAAGCACTTGATTCAAGGCGGCATCCCCTTTGTGACCGTAATGCACCCTAAAAAAATCCATGCCTTTTGCGGCCAGTGGCCGTTGTGCCCTTCTCCCATCACGTGATCGGGTCTTTCTCACAGGTTACAAGTGAAGACAAGCACATCGGGGACGCAACTGTGTGCGTCCTTATCCAATTCCAAGGTGCATATTAAAGATATTGGAAGAATTGTCCACATTTTAATTTTCGTCAGCCAACAAGATGAGTAGGCCTAACAAACAGCAAAAGCAATAGACTATGTCAATCTACTATCCCCCATAGTACAAAAGTCGACCTATTCTGTGCGAGAAATAATTATTCCAAACATAGTCTGGGACAGTTGTGGGATGCAATATATCCCAAATTAATACAACCACTAGCATCAAAAAACCTTGTGGCTGAAGCAACAGATCAGAACATTTAGCTTAAAATGTTGATAAACTATTAGGCTATTTCTTCACATTATAAGCGCAGCAAAGGGCACATGGCAGTAGGCTATAAGCACGAATGTTCCATTAGCGGGAAAACACCATTATCAAAAGTGATTGCAAATGCGATTATGCATGTGATGCTTTTATTATAAAGGTGCATTTTTATGGTGAAAATTATCTTCCCCAAACTTGAAACTCCCCCACTGCTTATGTATGCCAGTTAGGCTCTAAAGCGGATTAATGTGCTTAATTTTAAGAAGTTATTTGGCCACTTTAGTTGTGATACAAACCTTATCAAAACATACAGGCCTATGGGCTAGGCTACATGAGGTGTGCGACTATGATTTGAAAAGTCGCAAAATAAAGGCAGTTTCTTATGCTGGGCATCCTTCACAAGTGATAATATATCATTCACAAGTGATAGGCTAATGTTGTCACCCATCAGACTATTCTTGATTTAATCTTTACATATACTAAATAATATATGTGTGAAATTTGTTTTGATTTAGAATGGACCATTATCATGCACCTGTCTCGAAACAGGGGCAGCGGGAAAAAAAGACATGTCATCTATGCACTTATATAGCGAATGGAGGACGCTTTTCCCGTGGTTGATTTTCATGCCAGCCAGGTAGGCTATACTCCTGTTGTAGTCCCGTGTAGCTCAGTTGGTAGAGCATGGCGTTTGCAACGCCAGGGTTGTGGGTTCGTTTCCCACGGGGGACCAGTGCATTTTCGCCAGGCATTACTGGAACCATGTCGTCCAAAATGTTATACTTTTGAATCATCTGTCCATATAACGTTCTTCCAAGAGTCTTAATGATCATCCAGGTGCTTTTTGGCAAACTTGAGTCAACTTTTTGGACGAGATGGGTCCCATTATGCCTGGCGAAAACCAAACACTGCATTCCACAGTTAGAACATCAAACCAAAGGTTAAGCATGGTGGTGGTGGTGTGATGCTTTGCTGCCTCAGGACCTGGACGACTTGCCTTAATAGAAGGAACCATGAATTCTGCTCTGTATCAGAGAATTCTACAGGAGAATGTCAGACCATCCGTCTGTGAACTGAAGCTGAAGCGCATCTGGGTCATGCAGCAAGACAATGATCCAAAACACACAATCAAGTCTACATGAAAATGTTGCACAACATGATCTCTTGGGCTCTAATGAAGTGTTTGATTAGATTTTCGAACACATTTGCATTGATGTCAGAGTGATTAGAGGGACAATAGAGTGCTGAGTACCAGGCAGTTAGCAAGTTTGGTATGCTACTAATGACCATCAGCAACATCAGAGCTTGGAGAAGCCTAATTACCGTGACTAAACAGTCACATGGAATTTGACTTCCTTCATGACTCGTGACCACCTGTGTGGCGGTAATACGGTCACCGCAACAGCCCTACTCCTGTCTTCCTTTTCATCTCACTGTCACGATCGTCATAATGAGTAGACCAAGGCGCAGCGTGATATGCGTACATCTTCTTTAATAGAGTCCTAAGCAACACAATAACACCACAAAACAACAAACGATACGTGAAGTCCTCGGTTAACAAAACACAACCTACACGGAACAAGATCCCACGAATCACAAGTGCACAAAAGGCTGCCTAAGTATGGTTCCCAATCAGAGACAACAAGCAACAGCTGATTCTCGTTGCCTCTGATTGAGAACCACCCCGGCCAACATAGAAACACATAACCTAGAACAGAACATAGGAAACGAAACATAGACACTATACAAAGAAACTAACACCCTGGCTCAACATAAAAGAGTCCCCAGAAACAGGGCGTGACAATCACCATCCACCATTCCCTGATCATTGAACACTTGGGCCCATCACAGCTTCTGTGACGCACTGTAGAGGGAGCATTAAATGTGTGACTGCTGTTTTGATCTGCAACCACTGGTGGCTTAGGTGCCTCTGTTTCTATGGAGACATTTATTTCTTATTTCGCACCTTCTCTCCCTCTAATGCCTCATTCCTTTTTTATTCTAATCAGCCTGTTGTGCTTTCTCTTTTTTATTTTCCCTTATCTTCTTTCCTCCTACTAACTCTCTCCAGCTTGTCTCTGTTTCCCTCCTATTTAATTATTTCAATCTTTCAGAATCGCTCTCCCCCCCCCCTTCGTTTCAGTCCCCCCTATCAGATCTTTGATTTCATCGTTGCTGTGGTGACACGTTCCTGCTTTTGATCATGGCGAATAAGACACTGGCCGGATTCTCTTTTTAATGAGTTCACCAGTCTGCACCTATTACAGCAAGGAGAATAATACAATTAAAATAAATTATCCTTGTTCAGATGTATCAAACCCATTTGGAGATCTACCGAATATTTTGCTCTTTTGTCTATTCATTCGCACTGTCAAATTCTCCATGGGGACAATTGTGAAATCAACTGATTTGTTCATTCTCGGCCACAAAGAAGCTTGCTCTTCTAAGTGTAGACATTGAAATGCACTGTGATCATATGAGACGGGTGGGGATTAATCTCCCGAGGTTGATCTTTGTTGTCAAATTTATGCTTTCGATAGATGTATGTAATTGGTCTCTCGCTCTCTCTCTTTTCTCTCCTTTCTCTGTCCTTTCTCTCTCCTTTGTAGGCTGAGAATTCAGCACTGGCCCTTGCGAATGAAAGCCAGAGAGAGGCCTATGAAAGGTGTCTGGATGAGGTGAGTTTTCATAGTGTGACCTTCTCCTTCTCTATATGTTCTGTCTGTCTCTGTACCCACTACATAAGTTGTCTCAGCTTTTATACACTGCTAAGATTACTACTCTTACTACTCTTAAGACTCAAATCATTCTCCATTTGTGACCAAAGACTGTAGTAAAGATGTAACTTTTATTCTATTTTTTTTCAGGTGGCCAACCACGTGGTACAGGCCCTTCTGAATCAAAAGGTAAGACATGGTGCTAGATCACTGACGTTCAGACTCAACAGTCTAACAAGTTAATGAGCAGTTATTTTACACAACAAGTTTAGTGTGTGTGTTCGTGCCTGCGTGTGTCAATGTGAAGGTTTGTTGATTTGTGTTATGTGTGTGTTTGTTCTAGGACCTGCGGGAGGAGTGTATTAAGCTGAAGATGCGTGTGTTTGACCTGGAGAGACAGAACAGAACCCTGACTGAGCTCTTTGCCCAGAAACTACACCCCCAGGCCAGCCGTCTGCAACAGGTACTGTGTGTGTGTGTGTGTGTGTGTGTGAAATTGATTTATCTGTGATGATTTAGAAATTACGCATAAATGAACAAGCTTTTCATTTGGTTTCAGTTGCTTTATTTTTGCAAAACTAGAATGAATGTGACAAGATAAAGGAGTATTAGTCATGAGTACTGACAGACTGTTGTTGAAAGTGTGACCAAAGAATGGATTTAAGTCTGTCCGTCGGCTCTCGGATCATGTTGGGCTGTTAATGAGAATTTGGATTTGAATGTTAGTTTTTTCTATCACGCATCACATCAAAATGCCCACGGAGAAAATAATGTCTATCCCATTAAATAGGAGAGACTAATTTCTACCCGTGTGTGTGTGATATGCATATCTAAACCACTGGGGGAGAGGGAGAATCTATTTTCTGCCTTGCTTGTCTCCTGTTCATTATGATTAGATCGATGTTTCAGAACACCATCAAAGTATGGTCCTATGTGTCATGATGTTTCTGTTTACTACCTAATAAGAACAGTGTTTCTGAGGTAATCTGCTTTCATTTGGGAGGGAGATGAGAAGTTCTCCCACATCTCTGTCACACTGATCTCATTGCTGTTGTTGCTTAGGTGATTGTTGTCAAGGTGAAATGTAGAACTGTTGTGTAGGCTAGTTTTAGAACTCTATCACATATCCTCCATGGCGTGTAGTGAGCTATTCTATGTTGATATAAAGTCAGATAGATGTGAGATTGAAATATCACAATGAGGACTATGATGCCTTGCTGTTCTTTTGGATTTATTTTACCCAAATTGATATCTAATATAAATTGTAGCAGACTATAGCTTGGAGCCTGAAAGCTCCTTGGAGCTCTTACTCTATCCATTTCGGCCTTGTTGAAAGAAACCAAGGACAAAACCGCTATTGTGATGGTACAGGGTTTTAGAATCCCCTGCTGAGATGGTTATACAACGACTCTCAAGTTTCCGTGAATTTGGCTTCAAAAGAACAGATGCAGAGATTGTCTTGTCTTTGATAAAGATGTTCAGTGACCTTAGTCATAATTTGTCTTCTTCTTTGAAGTGTATGACACTTGGCACCTCTCTCTCCCTCGCAACTTCTCTCCATCTCTGTCCCTCTCCCTCCCTCTCTTTTTTCACCTCTGTTTGTTTACACCAACTCCCTCTATCTTCTATTAGTATTTCAACCACTCCACGGTAGTGAGGGGATAAGAGAGAGAGAAGCAATCTGCTGCAGAAATATCAATACAGCGTTTAATCTAAAATAAATAACCCTGTAATTGACAGGAGGGCAAAGTGGCACATTCTATTACTGTAAATGAAATGGAAACTGTCCCAAACTCCCCCAACCCCCTTCTCCACTCCCTCCCTCCCTCCCTTCTTCCCCATGCCTCAATTTTTCTGTATTCTTCAGTCGTTCTCTTTGCATCTCTTACCTGTGAGGGGAAAAAACCTTCTCCCCTCGCATGCAGAGTAAGTGCCTCTTCCCCCGCCGTCACCTTTCTTTGTGATGAATATTATAAGGAAACCTGATGCCATCTCAATGCCGAAGCAATTTAATTACTCAGCGCTAGGATAGGAACGTAAAGATGCTGGCCCGCTGCGGTAATGCCATTTTCGCTCTGTATTAGGAGGCAGGTTAAAGGAAATCAGGAGAGGGTGCAGAGAATGACAATAGTCAATATGGTGCCCTTACTGACATTCCTCTTTCTCTGTTATCTCCCATTCCAGTGGCAGTTGGTGTCTGTCCCGGAGCACAGCACAGAGCCCCTGACCATGGACAGTGACAAGCTGCTGGTGGCCCAAAATCAGGGGGAACTCAAGGTGAGCAGCTAACCCACACACAAACCTTAACCCCCAACTAAAACTTCACTGACCATGGAATTATGAAAGTACAGTACCAGTCAAAAGTTTGGACACACCTACTCATTCAAGGGTTTTTCTTTATTTTTTAAACTATTTTCTACATTGTATAATAATAGTGAAGACATCAAAACTATGACATAACACATGGACTCATGTAGTAACCAAAAAAGTGTTAAATAAAAAAATAAAAAATATTTTCGAGATTCTTCAGTAGCCGCCCTTTGCCTTGATGACAGCTTTGCACACTCTTGGCATTCTTGACACAAACCAGTGTGCCTGGCACCTACTACCATACTCTGTTCAAAGGCACTTAAATATTTTGTCTTGCCCATTCACCCTCTGAATGGCACAATTGTCTCAAGGCTTAAAAATATTTATTTAACCTGTGTCCTGATTTGAAGTGGATTTAACAAGTGACACCAATAAGGGATCATGGCTTTCACCTGGATTCACCTGGTCAGTTCTGGTCAGTTATTAATGTTTTGAATACTCAGTGTATAACACATACAGTGCATTCGGAAAGTATTCAGACCCCTTGACTTTTTCCACATTTTGTTATATTACAGCCTTATTCTAAAATTGATTAAATTGTTTTTTTCTCTCACCAATCTACACACAATACCCCATAATGACAAAGCAAAAACAGGTTTTTAGGAATTTTAGCTAATTTTATAAAAATAAAAAAAGGAAATATTACATTTACCTAAGTATTCAGACCCTTTACTCAGTACTTTGTTGAAGCACCTTTGGCAGGGATTATAGCCTCGATACTTCTTACAGTGCCTTGCAAAAGTATGCATCCCCCTTGGCGTTTTTCCTATTTTGTTGCATTAAAACCTGTAATTTAAATGGAATTTTATTTGGATTTCATGTAATGGACATACACAAAATAGTCCAAATTGGTGAAGTAAAATGAAAAAAATAACTTGTTGCAAATATTTCCAAAAAAAAATAACTGAAAAGTGGTGCGTGCATATGTATTCACCCCCTTTGCTATGAAGCCCCTAAATAAGATCTGGTGCAATCAATTACTGTCAGAAGTCACATAATTAGTTAGATTGCACACAGGTGGACTTTATTTAAGTGTCAGATGATCTGTCACATGATCTCAGTGTATATATACACCTGTTCTGAAAGGCCCCAGAGTCTGCAACACCACTAAGCAAGGGGCGGCACCAAGCAAGCGGCACCATGAAGACCAATGATCTCTCCAAACAGGTCAGGGACAAAGTTGTGGAGAAGTACAGATCAGGGTTGGGTTATAAAAAAATATCAGAAACTTTGAACATCCCACGGAGCACCATTAAATCCATTATTAAAATGTTTTAAGAATATGGCACCACAACAAACCTGCCAAGAGAGGGCCGCCCACCAAAACTCACGGACCAGGCAAGGAGGGCATTAATCAGAGAGGCAACAAAGAGACCAAAGATAACCCTGAAGGAGCTGCAAAGCTCCACAGCGGAGATTGGAGTATCTGTCCATAGGACCACTTTAAGCCGTACACTCCACAGAGCTGGGCTTTACGGAAGAGTAGCCAGAAAAAAGCCATTGCTTAAAGAAAAAAATAAGCCAACACGTTTGGTGTTCGCCAAAAGGCATGTGGGAGACTCCCCAAACATACAGAAGAAGGTACTCTGGTCAGATGAGACTAAAATTGAGCTTTTTGGCCATCAAGGAAAATGCTATGTCTGGCGCAAACCCAACACCTCTCATCACCCCGTGAACACCATCCCCACAGTGAAGCATGGTGGTGGCAGCATCGTGCTGTGGGGATGTTTTTCATCGGCAGGGACTGGGAAACTGGTCAGAATTGAAGGAATGATGGATGGTGCTAAATACAGGGAAATTCTTGAGGGAAACCTGTTTCAGTCTTCCAGAGATTTGAGACTGGGACGGAGGTTGACCTTCCAGCAGGACAATGACCCTAAGCATACTGCCAAAGCAACACTTGAGTGGTTTAAGGGGAAACATTTAAATGTCTTGGAATGGCCTAGTCAAAGCCCAGACCTCAATCCAATTGAGAATCAGTGGGATGACTTAAAGATTGCTGTACACCAGCGGAACCCATCCAATTTGAAGGAGCTGGAGTAGTTTTGCCTTGAAGAATGGGCAAAAATGAATAGTGAATAGTTACGCACGCTCAAGTTGTCTGTTGTTTTGTCTTATTTCTTGTTTGTTTCACAATAAAAAATATTTTGCATCTTCAAAGTGGTAGGCATGTTGTGTAAATCAAATGATACAAACCCCCGAAAAATCCAATTTAATTCCAGGTTGTAAGGCAACAAAATAGGAAAAATGCCAAGGGGGGTGAATACTTCCCCAAGCCACTGTAGGTATAACGCTACAAGCTTGGCACACCTGTATTTGGGGAGTTTCTCCCATTCTTCTCTGCAGATCCTCTCAAGCTCTGTCAGGTTGGATGGGTGTCGCTGTACAGCTATTTTCAGGTCTCTCCAGAGATGTTCGATCTGGTTCAAGGCTCTGGCTGGGCCACTCAAGGACATTCAGAGACTTGTCCTGAAGCCACTCCTGCGTTGTCTTGGCTCTGTGCTTAGGGTCGTTGTCCTGTTGGAAGGTGAACCTTCGCCCCAGTCTGAGGTCCTGAGCGCTCTGGAGCAGGTTTTCATCAAGGATCTCTCTGTACTTTGCTCTGTTCATCTGTCCCTCGATCCTGACTAGTCTACAAGTCCCTGCCGCTGAAAAACATCCCCACAGCATGATGCTGCCACCACCATGCTTCACCGTAGGGATGGTACCAGGTTTCCTCCAGACGTGACGCTTGGCATTCAGACCAAAGAGTTCAATCTTGGTTTCATCAGACCAGAGAATCTTGTTTCTCATGTTCTGAGAGTCCTTTAGGTGCCTTTTGTCAAACTCCAAGTAGGCTGCGGGCGACCAGCTCTAGGAATGATGGAGGCCACTGTGTTCTTGGGGACCTTCAATGCTGCAGAAATGTTTTGGTACCCGTCCCCAGATCTGTGCCTCGACACAATCCTCTCGGAGCTCTACGGACAATTCCTTCGACCTCATGGCTTGGTTTTTGCTCTGACATGCACTGTCAACTGTGGGACCTTGTATAGACAGGTGTTTGCCTTTCCAAATCATGTCCAATCAATTGAATTTACCACAGGTGGTCTCAAATCAAGTTGTAGAAACATCTCAAGGATGATCAATGGAAACAGGATGCACCTGAGCTCATAGCAAAAGGGTCTGAATATTTTTTATATTTAATCCATTTTAGAATAAGGCTGTAACGTATCAAAATGTGGAAAAAGTCAAGGGGTCTGAATACTTTCCCGAATGCACCGTATAAATTGGAATTATAGGATCTCTATGACTGTGACCCTTAACCCAGATCTCAAAGACAATCGTAAACCCCTTTCCACTATCACAATGGAGACTGTCACAATGTCAGTCAGCCCTCTGTGCCACCTTATGCAGCTCAGCAAAGTCATATTTGGCTTACCTGTGCTTCACCAGCGTTGGACCCCTGCTGTTAGTAATCACAATGTTGATTTTCATACTTGTGTGTTCCAAGGAGGTCCCCCAGTGACCCAAGTCCGACATTCCCATTCCCAGTATTAATTGAACCACAAATCCATATAATTTAAAGGGGCTTGGCTTGCTCAATGTTCTAGCGCCACCATTCAATTTTCTGCAGTGAAAGTTCCTCTTGTTTTTCCCCTCAGCTCACCTAAGTACCCACAATGGCTCTCACTGCGCCCCTCTGTAATGTTCTCAAAATAGGCAGCCGTAATCGCTGCCCGATGAGCAGCACTAGACTCCTGCTGACAAATGACTGAGAAACAAGTGGAAGAAAGGAAAGAGAGAGACCCAGTCATTTCAACACTGAGGGTAACTGATTGGTTTTAATTGTCAGGCAGGGACAGAGGTGTCAAATTGAATATAGATTTTTGTTTCCCTCTGAACAAACACTCAACCTATGCACTCCTTTCTTTCGCTCCCTCCGTCTCCTCTCCTCCATAATTCTGTGAGGGAGAGGCTTTATTTCCATCAGACCTCCTTGGGCAGTGGTTTCTCTCTGGCCCAAGTCTCAAAGCAACCCAGCCATCATCCCATAGTCTCCAGATTGCATTTTGTATACCCTTCATATATCCCTGGGGTGTTAAACAAGAATGTAATGAGGGGGAGATTTTGGGTCAATTTCTAGTTAATGCAGTACCCCTTTAGTGAGCCCATAACACTAACCCGTGAAGTCCACTGTTGAAAGGCTGCTTTGGAATATAAAGGCTCTCTCAGGGATAATGGGAGCTGCTTTATCTCAATCCATATGCTATTTCTTCTCTCCAGAGCTTTGGATAACCAGCTAATGCAGCAGCCCCTAGTCTCTGTGGTCTTAATGAACCATGGGTAGACTAGATAAATGTATTAACTGACTGACTGACTGAATCCAATACAGTTCAGCTCCCCACCCCCACATCCTCAGCTAAGCTCTGCACCGCTCCCAACTCCCCCTAGCTCCACTGATCCAGGTGCAGTTCCCATCCAGATTGTATATACAGTGCCGTGAAATAGCGGTTGCCCCCTTTATGATTTTCTTTTTTTATATATATATTTTTGACACTAAATGTTATCAGATCTTCAACCAAAATCTAATATTAGATAAAGGGAACCTGAGTGAACAAATAACACAAACGTGATACTTATTTAATTTATTTAATAAACAAAGTTACGCAACACCCAATGCCCCTCTGTGAAAAAGTAATCTTCTGTTCTCTATCCATGGAATTAGTCCTCTGCGCCACCAGGATGGAGCTAGCATTTTTTTTACCTTACAAAGCTGTTCATTTTAGTCTATTCAAACGGACCCCATTTCAAAGGAAACAAGCACTCATTAAGATCAGGTGTGGCCAATTAGTGGGCACAGCCAACACACCACAACACACTTAACAAGATAGAGGATATAGAGAGTGTTGTTGATGCTGAGAACGGAAAGTATATGTTTTTAAATAACATTCTTAGAACGTTCTCTGAACTTTACAAAAGTTTTATTGTGGTTTTTATGGAAAGTTTTCTTAACGTTCTCGAAGTACTGAAATTCCCACAGAAGAACGTTTTTTGTTAATGTTCTTGGAACATATGGTTCTCAGAACGTTATGTGCAGGCTGGGTGGCTAACCACACTCAGAGCGGAGACAAACAAGCAGCTAATGGAGGAAGTGATTTCTGCACAGGACAGGAGTGATTTTTATCGGGACGGGACAGGAACGTTCTGTGGTTATAGAACTGTTGCGGGATTAGGATAGTACGGGAAAAGAATGGACAGGACAGGAATGAATTTTCACTCCTGTGTCAACCTCTAATTGGCACCTTTCCAGGAAGAGGGGATGAGGAGGGCGGAAGAGAGCAGAATACATTTTCTCACTGATTACAGAATTAATTGCATCTTTAATTAAAGATAAAGACAGCTTCCTAAGGTTGGCAGGCCATGTGTAACCAAAGTGGCTTCAGTCGCCTCTCCACTCTTCTCTCCTTCTCAATCTGTCATTCATTTATTCCTCCCCCTGTCAGGACTAGGGTGCTCAGAATTCTCAGCATGTCCTCTTTTGCTGTGACACAGAGTCATTGGTGACTTGGACAGTTCACTTGAAACAAGTATATTCATTTGAAACATGAGTTGCAGGCCCTCTCAAAAAGTAATTAAGTATCCAAGCAAAACCAGAGTAAAAAGGAACCTCCACAATCGAGTGTCAACATGAAATCAATGCATATGACTCCTGGTGCACTGTGCACATTTACATTTACATCATTTAGCAGACGCTCTTATCCAGAGCGACTTACAAATTGGTGCATTCAACTTATGATAGCCAGTGGGACAACCACTTTTTTATTTTTATTTTTATGGGGGGGTAGAAGGATTACTTTATACTATTCCACGTATTCCTTAAAGAGGTAGGGTTTCAAGTGTCTCCGAAAGGTGGTCAGTGACTCCGCTGTCCTGGCGTTGTGGGGGAGCTTGTTCCACGCAATGTGTTAGATGTTGGAGGCAGTGTGCACTTCTTCAGTTTGCAGCCGTACTGTACTTAACTTGAAGTGTTGTTCTTAGTTTGTGTTGTTTGATGAAGATGTAACAAACTTCTAACCTAATGTCCTTGTTTATGCAGAGCAATGAGGACCGCACACAGAACGGGTCAGCCTGCTCGGCCCGGGCCCCTGCCACCTCCATGGAGGCCCTGTCTCCATTCTTCAAGAAGAAAGCACACATCCTAGAGGTCCTGCGCAAGCTGGAGGAGTCAGACCCACTCAAGTTCCACCCCTCCTCCTGCCTGTCCCATCACCACGACCTGGGCCAGGCGCTGGTCTCCATGGAGAGAGACCAGATGTCCCTGATGTCCTCTGGGGGGTTACCTGCCCCACAGCGCCTGGTGGCACACCCATCGTCACACTGCCGCCACTCCAGCTCTGACTCGGACATCCACGATTACGCCAATGGCGAAGGGGCTCTCCAGGAGGACCATGCCCAGCATCAGCAACAACAACACGGGGGCTGTCAGTCCTGCCACATACTCTCCCAGAAGAGCAACCTGGACAGCCTGCTGAAGTGTGCCCAAGGCCATGGTACCTCACACCAGGCCAGAGTGGAGATCCTTAACGGGCAGGCCTGGGCAGAGGACCAGGGGGCGTCAGCACAGAGGACAGACCCTCCCCAGGCAGCGGCTCTCCCCCACCTCCTCTCTGCTGACAGCACAAACCAGTGCTACATGCACAAAACAGCATTGGACTCTCTAGAGCGCACTCCAGAAGGTCTGGGTTCTTCTGATCCTTTCCTCTCCTCGTTAATCCAAGCCAACCTCAACGGGATGCTAGGGGAGGAGCCGAGGAAGTTACAAAGACACAAAGATGAGCATCCGTCCGGCAAACAACCTCCTCCGCCTCGGGCGGATGTACAGCCCTCTCACGGAGAGGATGTGAAGCACATAAAGGCTGTCATGGCAACGTCGCAGAGCCAGAACGAGGACAGTCCAGAGGAGGGCTGCTACCTGGAAGTAGAGGCAGCAGCGGCACACAATGTGAACAACAGCCTGCACTCTTCTACCTCACACACAGACCATGTTGCCATGGAGACAGACCCAGGGTATCCCGAGGAGCAGGAAGTGAGTGATCAGATCAGCAATGGGCTCTACTTCTCCTCCAATGAGACGTCTGTCTCCAAGAAGGTGGCGGTGGAGTCTTACTCTCCAGCCCCAGTGCCTGAGAGGACCAGCTCAGCTCAGGCCCTGCCTCCCTCTGGGAAGAGCAAGCTTGCACTCAGCCCCACCACTCCCTCCTCAGGTCTGGGTGAAGTCAAGCCCTCCCCTATCTCCTCCCCGTCCCGGCTGCTCAAGTTCCTGAAGATCCCTACGGGGATCAACCAGGCACAACCAGGCAACCCCCTCCGTTTAAGTCCCCAGCTCACCCGCAGCTCCAAGATCCCCTGCAGAAACAACATCAACTATGAGGTGTACCACTCTCCCGCCCTGACCCGCAAAGCCACCACCACGGAGAGGGAGAAGCAGCCATCCTCATCCTCCTCCAAAACAGACCCCTACCCTGCCACGCACTCCGCCCCCACCTCCCCACCCAAACCAGAGGACAGTGCGGACCCCACTCCCATGGCCAAGGAAATTGCTTTCAGCAGCCACTCTGCGCCCAAACCCAGCCTCAGCACAAAGGCACCCCCCTCCACCGCCCCTCATGCACAAAGGGGTTCTCAGAAGGTGCCCCACTACGAGAATGTCTGCCCCTCAGATGGGACGCCCCAGTTCCTGGAGGGTCTTAAGACGTCCCAGTACCTCCCTTACCCCCAACCTGAGGGGCCTGTAGAGAAGCAGCGTCAGCAAGATGAGAACCTCCGCAGCCCCTCGTCTTCACAGTACCCCGACTCGTCCCCAGGTACAGCTGACCAGGACTTCTCTGACCAGGACTTCTCTGACCAGGACACTGACTCAGAGAGCCCCGTCTGGCACAAGCCAAACCAACACTTCAGCCTCCCCTCCTCGTCCTCCTCCGCCGCCAGTAAAGCACACAGTAGTCGCCCCAGCTACTCCAGCATGAGGGACAGGCACCAGGAGGTCCGGGCAACTCTGGAGCCCAGCCAAGAGAACTGTGAACCTGCCCAGCCAATCCAGTCTGCAGCCAGGC
Source organism: Coregonus lavaretus (assembly GCF_964263955.1). Taxonomy (NCBI): domain Eukaryota; kingdom Metazoa; phylum Chordata; class Actinopteri; order Salmoniformes; family Salmonidae; genus Coregonus; species Coregonus lavaretus. The sequence goes on from NC_139995.1 coordinate 36,146,555, forward strand.
GAGGTGACCTGTCGCCTGGGTACTCCACCCCCAAGAGACTGGTGCAGGGCAATCCCCAGAGTGAGTCCAGTCACCACCCCTTCAAAGAGCGCCTGGCTGCTTTGGGAAAACTGAAGAGCACAGAGGACTTGCCAGTAGGTGCACAGTCCGTGGACAAGAAGGATGCACAAAGTAACGTAGGTAAACCCCCCACCAACAATATTGAGAAAAGCAAGACTGCTGAAAGGCAAGGTGAGAGAACTGGGGCAGAGCAGCACAGAAATCAGAAATACACTGATTCCCTGGATGGGAAGCCCTACCCCAAAACCAGCCTCGGCAGTCACCCTAGGGTGCCAGGTCCAATACATGAATCGGGCGCCAAATCTTCAGCTACCCCATCATCGATACCCAAGGGAGAGCAGGAGACACCGTTTTCTCCCAGGATATATGTAGCAAAAGCAGAGGGTCCAAAGATCAAGATGGGCACATCATCCTCCAACACAGAGACTCCTCCAGTGGTGCGGAGCTATGGGAAATGCCCCATCACCCAGAGCCACCACAGTAAATCTGCCCCCAGCCCCCAAAACAGCCCCACTAAAGTCCCGTCAAAGTCCCCTTCAAAGGTCGGCCAGGCTTCCTCTTACCCCAGAGGGGTCAAACCCATTCATGAGGACCGTGCCCTGGCTCAGAGACACCCACTTCGGCCGGAGGACAAAACCAAGCTCACAGCTGGCAAGAAGAAGACCTTTGTCCATGCAGAGAGCTTCCCGCCTCCTCCTCCTTTGCCACCGCGGCCATCTACTGAAGCCATCGCAAAAGAGGACAAGAAGCCGTACTCGTCTGGCCCACCCGTGCCCCAGTCTGCCATTGAGCAAAAGGTAATGCGCGGCATCGAGGAAAACATGCTGAAGCTGCAGGAGCAGGACCGGGGCCAGGCAGCCGAGCCAAAGCAGAAGGCCTCCAATGGCATTGCCAGCTGGTTCGGCCTGAGGAAGAGCAAGCTCCCTGCCCTCAGCCGCAAACCGGAAGTGTCCAAGCTCAAGATCAACATGTCCTCCTCTCTTTCGTCATCCTCTGCCTCTGGCGGAGGGGCTAAGGACCCAAAGACAGGTGGTCCCCAGAAGGTGGTGGAGAGCCTGAACATCTCCAAGCTGATGGAGAAGGCAGAGGACCTGCGGAAGGCGCTGGAAGAGGAGCGGGCATATGTGAACAGGGTCGGAATGGACCGCTCTGGCAGAGGCCACTCCTGTGAGGTGGTGATGGACCAGGCCCAGGGCCAACTGTCACTCATGTACAGAGGAATGACAGCAGAGAACTTCATGCAGCAGCTCCTCAACAGGTAAAAATGATATGTATTCTTAAATAACCTGATGATTTACCTGAGAATTAATTAAATACATCCAAACCCTGGCTAGGATATATTAGACTGGGGCTATGAGTGTACTAAATTTGTGATCATAAGATATTTATCAAACTTGGCCAGAGGGATATAAACTCTTTCTCATATGATTATATCTTATCAAATTGGATTTGTAAATAGAGTTTAATGTCGAAAGCTAGTTCCCCTATGAGTTTGTTGTAACGTCTTCCTTCTTAAGTCCCTCGACGTCTTGTTCTGGAAACAGGGTGGACGAGAGGGGAGCTATACCTACCACCTTTGGAATGGCACACAGACGCCTCTCCTTTGACTCTAAGAGGTCGCGGCCCAACTTCAGTCACCAGAGGAACGGGATCAGCCACACCAAGAGCAGGGTAAACTATTTTCTCTCTGTCGTATTCCTCTGATACACTATAGAAAGATTAATAAACTACACATGTAGTGTCAGTGGTATATATGATTGTCATTAACCCTTGCTGGTTCAGGGTTCAGATATGATCGGCAAGGATGAGGTCACATCAGACGAGAGCTTGGCAGAGTCCATTAGTTCTCAGCACTTTACAGGTGAGAGTAGCATGATGCTGAGTCATAATAATGTCAGTCATCCATTTTCCTTGACTAACTCTGCCCCTGACTCTAGTCTTACTTAATTGTTCCTTCCTCACTGTTTAGGTTCTGGGGCCTCCATGCGCACCCTCGACAGTGGCATCGGCACGTTCCCCATGCCAGACTATGCCAGTAGCGTGGCAGGGAAGAGCATCCCTAAGGGGAAGCCACAGGGAGAGCAAGGGTTTTCTTGCTCCCAGGGGAAACATGGGGCCATGATGAAGGTTCCGCGTAAGGCCCGTACACTGGAGAGAGAGCTGTCATCTCTGGACGAAGTCAACCCGTTTGTCCTGTATGGCTCAGGGCTGGAGGGAAAAGGTCCCAACATGCACCTGTCCAGCACCATCCAAGAAGGTAAGCTTGGACTCTTGGACTTTGTATTCCAATAGGACTTGTTGTGTTCCCATATAGACCATTTCAATGCTGACATTTTTCATAAATGGTTTAGATATGGTTGCGAAAGTTCATATTTTATCAGTTGTGTTAATATAATGATAAATCCTGCAAAACCAATATTTTGTGGCTCATTAAAACTGGATCAACTATTCACACAAGCTTAAACCTTCAACAAAACACCCGAGCTACACTCTTTTCTTTTTACATTTTGAATTTAATTTGCTCTTATGCAGACATAGATGCCTACGGAGCTCATATGCAAAATCCCCCCACCAAGAACTGGACCTTTCCCAATCTGAAAGGCTCTGCGGGAGCCACTGATGTTTACTTGGAAGTGCAGGGAGACCTGGGCAGCCAGGGGACCCCATCCAGAAGGGTGAGTGAGTCAGAGAGTCATCTCCATCCTAACAATAACTTTTGAAGAAGACAACATCTGTGCTGTGCTGACGTGACATCTTTTTCATCTAAGTTGAAATGATGAAAGTGCCGCTCTTTATTCATATTTTAAGAGATAAGGCCAATAGAAAGACAGCTGGGGCCTTGATCACTTCGCCTGTCAGTTGTCAACCCTTGTCAGCACGAGAGAGAGAGAGAGAGAGAGAGAGAGAGAGAGAGAGAGAGAGAGAGAGAGAGAGAGAGAGAGAGAGAGAGAGAGAGAGAGAGAGAGAGAGAGAGAGAGAGAGAGAGAGAGAGAGAGAGAGAGTAGAGAGAGAGAGAGAGAGAGAGAGAGAGAGAGAGAGAGAGATGAGAGAGAGAGGAGAGAGAGAGAGAGAGAGAGAGAGAGAGAGAGAGAGAGAGAGAGAGAGAGAGAGAGAGAGAGAGAGAGAGAGAGAGAGAGGAGAGAGAGAGAGAGAGAGAGAGAGGAGAGAGAGAGAGAGAGAGAGAGAGAGAGAGAGCGAGCTAACTTATTTTCGACTCCTCTCCCTTTTCAATGGCTGCGTTAATGGCAGCCTGGACTGAAATGCACAGAAAGTCCACAGCTTTTAACACCAAGCAAAGAAATGTGTGCATTTTAACAGCAGCAGTGTTTCCATCAAACTGGCTTGTTACGAATGAAGAGCTGTGCGTAATTACTTACTGCACATAAGAAGCACTTTGTCGTAAAAACCTTTCAGAAGTTCTATGTGTTTCCATCCCATTTGGCATAAAAAGTAATGCGAAAAACAGAAAATGTGCCCACTTGGCACAGGTACTCTAGAAAACAGCTCATTAATACGGTGCAGAGGGTACATGATGAGATTATGAATAAAAGCTAGATAATTTTTATTTGTCAATTGGCAGCTAAGCACCGATCATCATGTCACCAGCATACAAATTAACTCTTTACACTCATACCCGTATACGGGTTGAAAATGGCAGATTTGGGCACTAATACGCTCCTAAATTGGAATGTAGTGGCTGTACAGTAACATGCTACACATGATGTCAGAGCTCTGGCTCTGCGTTTCACAGCACTGTATGGGTTTTGCCTGGAAACCGTTGTGAACTTGAGCACCGCGCACGACAAGAAGTTGCCCCCATCCCTCCTGGTAATTGGGCAACTTTTGCAAATAAATTATGTCTGAGTGTGGGGAATGTAAATTAAGATGACTCGACGTATTTTGAAAGATAAGACATTGAGGTTTTATAATAAGTAACGCTTTGATGTCATACAAGCAAGCCAAACACCCGTGAGTCCAAATGTGCACTTCACATTTCCAAATCATAAAACGAATATCATAAACAGTGTCAATGTTTATGATCACTATGTTTGATGTACAGTAACAAGATGACATGTCGTCATACCCTGGGTTGTTCTGAACAGAATGAGTCTGTTTGTTTATTGTTAAGAACATTCGCCTGAGCATACGCACCTGAATGCACTCATGACTCCTTTCTATGAGCACCAAAATTACGATCTGTTTCTCTGAATTGCCTTGTGAAAGCCAAAGACTGTACGATCGTATTTTATAACTTAGCTAGTCATGTTGGCAATAGAACAAATCATGCCCACCTGACCCAGATTGCTATTTATAATGGACCGTTTTTGGATTGTGTAAAGAGGAACAGTAATTGTGGGATGGCGGGGATGCAGGGTTGTGTTCCAAATAAAACAACTACAACTGTGCTTGCTCTAGATCCTTAACGGGACAGCTAGGAGAGCTCAAAAAAGCACCTTATAGTTGAAGACACTTCTTTGAGTCATAAAAGTGCATTGAAATTACTTAGGAACCCTGCACGCTTTGGAGAGGTGTGGGGCCATTGGAGACACCAGATAGTCCTCTCACTCAAACCCTTGTCATTGTTTTGTCTTATGTTGCACCTACACCACATTTTCCAGGAATAATCTTATGTTACTGAATGTATCCATACTATTTATAAACAAATGCGGCGAAAATTACAGTAAATGTAAAATGCACATAAAATCAACAGTGTAATGTTGTCGAGTGAACTGTTGTGTACTCACGTTTGATCTAATAATTTCTCCATTATCTCCAAACTGTTCCCTTTCAATTGCTACCATGGTTATGCATATGCATTTCATATTTATTCTGTAAGAAACATTTCAATTTAGCCCTATCCATATAGGCCAATTCCCACAAGGGTTAAGACCCTCGATATTTATTGGAAAGGATCATCAAACTTATCAACGTGCACATTCACCACCCTTATTTAATCGTTAGCCTAATAAACTGTGCATGCTTTTCCATGTCGTAGTGGGAGGACCCAAAAAATAGCATCACATGACTGCAAATTACCCACGATATGATGGTTATTATATCAACAATTGCAATATCAACAATATTCTATCCCAAAAAATAAGTTTGTCACATTATCTATTTCACAGACAAAAAAATTATAAACCCTTGTCAAAGTATTTATGCTGAACAAAAATATAAACGCAACATGTAAAGTGTTGGTCCCATGTTTCATGAGGTGGAATAAAAGATCCCAGAAATGTTCCATATGCACAAAAAAACGTATTTCTCTCAAACTTCGTGCACAAATTTCCCTGTTAGTGAGCATTTCTCCTTTGCCAGGATAATCCATCCACCTGACAGGTGTGACATAGCAAGAAGCTGATCTTGCTGATCATTACACACATGCACCTTGTGCTGGGGACAATAAAAGGCCACCCTAAAATGTGCAGTTTTGTCACACAACAATGCCACAGATGTCTCAAGTTTTGAGGGAGCATGCAATTGGCATGCTGACTGCAGGAATGTCCACCAGAGCTGTTGCCAGAGAATTGAATGTTTATTTCTCTACCATAAGCTGCCTCCAACGTCGTATTAGAGAATTTGGCAGTACGTCCAACCGGCCTCACAACCGCAGACCACGTGTAACCATGCCAGCCCAGGACCTCCAGCTTCTTTACCTGTGGGATCGTCTGAGACCAGCCACCCGGACAGCCGATGAAACTGAGGAGTATTTCTGTCTGTAATAAAGCCCTTTTGGGGAAAATCTCATTCTGATTGGCTGGGCCTGGCACCCCAGTGGGTGGGCCTTGCTCCCAAGTGGTTGGGCCTATGCCCTCCCAGGCCCACCCATGGCTGTGCCCCTGCCCAGTCATGTGAAATCCATAGATTACGCCTAATTTATTTATTTCAATTGACTGATTTCCTTATATGAACTGTAACTCAGTAAAATCATTGAAATTGTTGCGTGTTGCATTTATATTTTGTTCAGTATAGTTTTGTTGACATTTAGGAAAGTTTACCAACAACGTCTGTTTCCATTAGGCCTGTCGTGAGTTTTTTATGCGACATGTACTTTACTCGGTTGGATGGAAACATGGTTACTGACAAAAGCATTTCTTGAAGTCACAGATATAAATGCAACGGTGCACGTGTTGCCCTAGAATCTGTTAAATCTCACGTTGTCCTAAAATAACTAACTATAGCATAATTCTGTCCCCCTGTCCCTCCCTACCATCCATATCCTCCCATGTTCCCCTCCTCCCTCCCCCTTCTTCATGTGCCCACCTGTCCTCTCCCCCAAGAGTTTGAAACAGTGTGTCCCCCAGCGCCCCCTGGCTACTGACCCAGGCAGCCTCCCCCTGCCACCCCAGATGGGACTCAGCCAGCGGGGTAAGGGGCGGACGCCCAGTGCCCCGGAGGTGGGGAAGGATGGAGGACTGGAGCTGGTGAAGGAGACCCCAGAGGACATCCTGTCCCCGAGAGAGACGCCTGAATCCCTCAGTGACTCCCTCTACGACAGCCTGTCCTCCTGTGGCAGCCAGGGCTGACAGGCCCTAGGACCCAGGGACAGAGAGGGGAGCAGAGAGAGAGAGAGATGGACCAACCGACACCCTTTAAACCACTGCTAAAGATGCACCTCCCTTCTTGTAATGGCGGCCCAGCCCATGAGGCAGAACAAGTTGAAGTACCTCCTTCCCTCTTTTACACACACACACACACACACACACACACACACACACACACACCTCTCTCTATGTTGCTGAGATCTGGTTAGTACTGCTGGAAAACTCACCCTCAGGTTGACTGATGTTCACACACACATACATCATTTGTGGAACTAGACTGAGAACTGGGCACTGTTGTTCTCCAAGCAACAAGCATCGGATGACAGACCAGCTCAACTCAAAAGTACGCACAGACACACACACACACACACAGACCAGATGCATGGACAAACGTCACCTTGTTCGAGACAGCCACATGCTCACCATGGTCTGGATAATCTGAAGAATCGTTGTTAAATAATTTAACTGGGCTCCTGAGGTCGGCCCCAAGAAGTGGCTGGTATCAAGGGTTTATCTTGTCTGCCCTGGATGTGGACATGTTTCAGTCATGGAAAACTGGGTAGCCATTAATGCCAGAAAACAACCACATTTTACTGCCCACTAAATGTGTCACAATGTGGGGATCGATATAATAGACTTCCCTGTTTTCAGTTATGTTATTTTTTAAACTGTTGTGCTTTATATTACATGTTATATATCATGTTATTTTAAGTTAAATAAAAAAGTGTGGGTATGTATGAATGGAAGGATGTGTGTATGTGAGTGAGACTTAATGCAGGGTCTCCACACTAGCTTTGACCATGTCAATGATCTCCTGACAGGAGAAAATAAGTTTACACTTTCCCTGAAGCTGCCATATAGTGTGCTGTTTCACAACCTACTGTAACACATGACGTAACAGATAGTGGCAGATCATGACAACAGCCATTATATTAAACTTATGACCAGACATTACCTAGTAGTGTATGTGTTATGGACAATGAAATGCGAAGAATCTCAACCAAGAGTCAAATGTTTTACATGTGTTTGATCCATTGTCAGACTGTTTTATGTAGTGAAAAATTTGTCAGGAATAATGCCATTATAACAGCATTATATAGGCAGCCTATGACTGCCGCCATTAACAATGAAGTTCTAAACTGAGCTGCTATTTAAAACTCAAAATGAGAGTTTGACGTGCTAAAAGAGTAAACGAGTAACAGGACTCATCCACCTTTTATATGACTATAAACTGAGTTTACATACATGAGCCAGGATTCAATCCAAGGCGCGTTAAAGACCAGCGTACTTTAACAGACTTTTAAAGGTAATTTGTGCTTAACCTGACATGCACAGTGTTTACCATGAATGCGATCTCTGTGAACGTCTGGGGAAAATGCCTTTAAAAGGTGCATTGTCTGCTGTTTAGTCTGCTGCTCTATAACTCACCCTGCCAAAAATCTTGTTTGGCACAGGTTCCATATTTATCCTGCCAGAAACGATTGAACCGATAACTCTACTTTTTGTCTAAAACGATCCACTAAAGCAGAAAGATGGATGTAGGCCTTCCTTGTGAAGGAGTAATGATCCAGCCCCATTGGACATAGAGTGGTTGCTTACTTCTGCAATATGGGCCAATGTTTGCCTTGAATAGGCACAGACAGACATGCATTCAATCAATTTACTATTGGACAATTAAGAAAGACAAAATGTCTGTGCTATAGGAATGTTAAAAAAGACATGGATCGTTGTTCGTTCACCATTGCTGTACTGCAGATGCTACACCATGATGTACACACAAGTGTTTAGGTAGGCTTACAGATATTTGTTGCAGGAGGAGTATTGTGTTTCTACACACATTTTGCATTCGTAAGAATCAGAGGTTATCCTAATAGACAAGTGCTGTGTTTAAATGTATTTTAAATTCCCTCTGGCTGCCAAAAACACAGTTTTTATGTTCAAATGCATGTAGTTTCAGGTTGTGGCAGCCCTGTCTGTGGCCAAACACCTATCGTTAAACAGTGCAAGGATGTCATCACCCTATGAGCAGAACTTTAAAAGAAAGGAGAAGCACTTGAAAGCAATATTGTTTTTTGTACAGTTGTTTCATTCTTCTTTTGCAAACAAAATATAAGATGATAGGAGATGCCAGTCGATCCTAGCCGACTGGGGAACTTGTCTATAGTGCACTACTCTGGTTAAAAGTAGTGCACTGTATAGGGAATGTAGTTCCATTTGGAATGCTGCCCTTGTTTAAACGGCCACTTCATAACAGCACCAAGAGACACTAAGAAGGACATGGACTCCTCCCTCCCTCCCTGCCCATGTACTTGATTATGTCCTCATAAGTAGTTCCATCCGCTTCATAACTCCCCACAAACTCCTTTAGCGATAAGACATCCTTGTGCTTCCAAACTCTGCGCTTTCAGAAGAATGTGATCTTTCAAAACTGATATGGATTTGGCATTTTTTGAGTATACATTTTTTCATAATCCCACTTTGAACCTTGCCTGTCCTTTAGCTCCCATCCCCCCCGAGTTAACAAAATAACTACTGTGTTATACCATGGAAATGGAGATCTGACTGTTACTGTATGTACACTCCGCTGTGAGAACAGATCGATTTGAGTTGAAGAGGTAGTCTTCCAGAATATCTGCTGCCATTCCACCCTTTCAACTCCATCTGAATTATGGCACAATGAAAACAAGGGTTTGACATGAAGTCCATTCGCTTTACAATCATCTCATAATAACAATGTTTCCATGGGACATATTTAACACACAATCATTTTGTCTTGGAGTACTGTGTTCTACGTTGCGGCCAAACCATATGAAACTAAATTATAATTAACCAACTACAGTACTTCAGATGGAAGCATTTTTCATTCCACTAGATTGCTCTTACATAGGAACCAATACTTTCTTTACCATACTCTTATTCTGTATTCCTCTGGAAGTAACTGGGAGATCCCTAGGTAGCTACATGTTAACACCATGGTAACACAAGTAATCTATCTGCAGGGAAGCCTCCCGCTCTGTCAGTCAAACATGAGTCAAGCCCCAGTCAGGGGTCTTAGCAACACCATATACCTTAACTATGGCAATGCTGACCAGGGTGGAGTGGCGTTATGTTGTAGTGAAATCTTTACTTAATATGTTTGCTTTATGGACTTTATCTCACTTCATTCAAAGAGGTTGTTGCAGCTCTATCTATTTGATGTATTTATTTACTTATTTATTTTTTAGGGCAAATCATACTCAAATGAACTTTTTGTTATTGTTGTTATAGACGTTTTTCTTCTGATACCCCTTATTTTTGTACTATACTCTTCTTATTTTATTCTATTGAATGAAAGGTTGTTGTTTTTTTCATGAGAGGCCTGTGTTTGGTGTTGTTCTGTTTGACTGGGGTATTCTCATTTTATTACTCTGATTTTGTAAATAGTATTTCAAGTTGTTATGTACATAGCATTTCCACCAGAACTCAAATGAAGCCATAAACCGTAATGTATTTTATCAAGGTAGTAAAAACACAATGATGATGATTATGTTCATTTATGCAAGAACCCAACAAATAAAAATGTATCTGAGCTAGCTTGACGTTCTTAATTTATTCATTCAAGGCTCTTGATTGAACGCCTCTTGCTAAAAGCTCGTAATATCCACGAAGCATCAGAGCCTGCTATGATTTTGACACAAACAATACTTTCTTGCTTTTTCAATACTCCGCATATGCAATACTCTGCATACTCTGAATTAGAGATACATGCAGACCACACCGCACGCATCGCGTGCGTGAGCGTTGCAAAATAAATGTCCACATACATGTTATTCAATCATTGCACCCACACTGCCCGCACGCGTCAACGTAAATCTGCGTGGCCAGGTGCTAAAATAGAACTCTGTTCTATTTGTAACGCTCAACGCGCTGCAAATCCTGCCTCTCCCATCTCCTCATTGGTTTTTAGGAGCATCTACCCACGTGGGTGATTTGAAAAATGAACTGGGATTAATTGTCGGACTACAGGACCTTGTGCATTTCAGGTAAAATAACAACCCAATGTTTATATCCCAGGATAAATTAGCTAGCAACAGCAAGCTAGCTAAATTGCCATAAATGTTTAATGCTTTTCGACCTGTCCCCAAATTAATATAATTGGTTCAGAGTTTGTTTTGATATTTCAACCTGCTTATCCTGATCGTGTCTGGTGTGGTGGGACAAAATCAACATGCGTTCGATGGCGCAAGCGTGCGTGCGGTCTGGTTAGCATGTTAAGGTTATGCCAAATTAGGGTTGTGGTTGAGGCTAGAGTTAGGTTTGAACTAGGTTGTTGAAGTGAAGCTAGGGTTAGGGTTGTGGTTAAGGCAAGGTGTTGGTGCTGTCATCTTCAGGACAGGAATACCGGCTTACTTAACGGAGGAATAAACACACATGTTCATCGTTGGTGTTTCAACCAGAACGCGGGAAAATGCCCTTTCTTTATTTTCGCACATGCGCAGTTGTACATCTCTCATAGGGCATAACTGTACCAGTGTAAGAACACAATTTATAACATATTAGTCTATATGTTAACACCCCCACTTGCTCTTATACTGTACAAGTCGTATTCAACCTAACTATCAACACATTTAGCTTACAGTTATACATCTCACAAATGTCAGTTTACATTCCAAACATATAACCCAAGAATTTTTCATTTTTGAACTTCGTTACAGGTTTAGTCAAAACATCTGCAACCATGTCTGCCGTTGGACAATATTCAATACTTATTTTGCCATCACTGAGCGCAGATCGAATGAAATGATATCTGATGTCAACATGTTTACATCTCTGACGACATACTGGGTTCTTTGACAGAGCAATTGCACCTTGGTTATCTTCAAAGATTGTTACTGGTGCATATTGGCACTCACTATCCATCTGGCCCAATAACTGTACAAGGTACAAACTTTCTTGTGTAGTAGCAGCCAGTGCCATGTACTCTGCTTCACATGTAGATAAAGCTACTGTTGGCTGCTTCTTAGACCTCCATGAAATAACAGGTCCACATTTAGTTAAACTAAAACAATACCCTGTTATGCTTCGTCTGTCACTTTGATCTGCTGCCCAATCAGCATCACTATATGCTACGAGGTTGAGTTTTTCCACCCCCTTTTTGTAACACAACTCCTGATTCATTGTCCCCTTCAAGTACCTCAACACATGTTTAGCTGTTATCCAGTGTTGCTCTTTTGGTTCTGATAGGTATTGTGACAGCTTGCTGACAATCCAACTGATATCCGGTCTTGTACATGTCATAACATATATCAAGCTGCCTATCACTTCACGATACCTTTTTGAATCAATAGGTTCACCATCACCATCAAAGTTTGTTTTTTGTTCACATGGTGTTGACCTTGTTTTACAGTCTGACATACCAAACCTTTCCAGTATCTTGGTTATGTACCTTGTTTGGCTCATCTTTATTTTCCCTTCACTTTGTGTAAAATCAATGCCTAGGAAATGTCTAAGCCTCCCAAGATCTTTCATCTTAAATTTTTCACTTAACATTTCTTTTACACTTGTGAGTGAGTCACTATCACTAGCAGCGATAATTAGATCATCGACCCAAATTATCAAAATGATCCTTTCTGTTGCAGTTTGTTTGTTGTAAACACAGTGATCAGCTGGGTTCTGTGTAAAACCATTTTCACTAAGGTGATCATGCAACATTTTGTTCCAGTTCCTTCCTGACTGTTTCAGGCCGTACAGTGACTTGTTCAGTTTGCAGACTAGTTGCTCACCTGTATCTGACCTGACTTCAAAACCCTCTGGTTGCTCCATGTACACTTCACAGTCAATAGGAGCATGTAGATATGCTGTTTTGACATCCATCTGATGTAACTCTAAGTCATACTGAGCTGCTAGCTGCATCAAACAACGTACTGATGTCATATTTGCAGTTGGAGAAAAAGTATCCTTATAGTCTATTCCTGCCACTTGACTATATCCCTTTGCAACATATCTTGCCTTGTATGTCTCAGTCTCATCTGAATTGTTTTTGACCGCATAGACCCACCTGCCCCCCACTGCATTTTTACCCTCTGGCAGTGTGGTCAATGTGAATGTATCATTTTCCCTAAGGGAATCCATCTCCTCCTTCATAGCAGTAGCCCAAATCTCTGATTTTGGTGAAATCATTGCTTCTTTGAAGGTTTGTGGTGCATTGCACATTACTCTGTAGCAGTAGTCAACACTAGGTGGTATCTGGTCATCACACTTCACTTTACACTCATAGTCTTTTAAGTACTGTGGCTTCTTCCTCTCTCTGTCTGGATAGCGTGGACTCTGACTATCTGAAGTCTCGATTTGCACATCTTGTGTCTCTTCGGAATTTTGATCTGCCATCTTGGCTTTTGGCATGGGGGATTGAAATCTCTCCCCATGAAGATCATCACTCATTTCCAAATCTGTCTGAGTTTGGCGTTCGACTACACCTTTTGTAACGAACTTGACTAATCTGTTTTTAAGAACTTTTCCAGTGTCTGGGTAGTAGACTAGGTATGCTGGACTATTTTTATCATACCCGACAAAAATACCCTTTTCACATCTTGAGTCCAACTTTTTCTTGTTCTGTCTGTATGCATAGCAAACAGATCCAAATTCTTTCATCTTTGAAAGATCAGGCTTTCTCCCAGTAAACATGTAGTGTGGAGTCTGTCCTACACGCTTATTGTAACACCTATTGCGAATTACTGCAGCAGTCATTACAGCATATGTCCACAATTTCTTTGGTAGGTTGCTCTCAAGTAGCATGCATCTTGCCATTTCAAACAGTGTTCTCCAATTTCTCTCAGCGGTCCCATTTTGATGGGGTGAGTAAGGGGCTGAAGTTTCATGTCTTATGGCATTCTTACTGAGCAGTGACTGGAACTCTTTGGCTGTGTACTCTGTGCCATTATCTGACCTGACACACTTTATGTTTCCATAAGGGGCCACATCAGCAATAAACTTCTCAGTAGCTTTTACAGTATCACTTTTTGCTTTTAGGAAATACACAAAAACTGCCCCTGAATAATCATCCGTAAATGCTAGAGTATATCTGAACCCATCTTTCGCCTCCGCTCAATAGGGCCAGCCAAATCAGTGTGCACAAGCTCAAGAGCTGCTTTTGCCTTTTCATCAGGCTCTCTGTTTCTGCTCTGAACAAATTTTCCCTGTGTGCAGATTTCACAGTTGAGGGTAGATTTGTAAATCTTACCTGTGATTTTCATTCCCTCTGTCACATTTTCTAACTTTGACACATCCTCAAAATTACAGTGGCCAAGAATTTTGTGCCATGTGTGAATATCATAGCACCCATGACATCCATCATCATTTTCATCACTTACAGTGTTAAGATAGTAAAGTCTATCATACTCCTCGATGTCAAAAGTGGTACCGTTCTTGTGGATGAGCTTGTTACACCCCTGTCGGAAGTTGACTGAAGCTCCGTTGGCTGTCGCTGCTTTAACAGAGAAAATGTCCTGTGGAAACGACGGCACGTACAGCGCCTTCGTCAGCGTTGTTTTCACCCGACGACCCGTGTTGTCTCTCAGGTAAACCTCCGCTGCACCTCTCCTCTCCGCGACACCATTCGTTCTTGTTCCGTCAGCCAGCTCCACGGAATGTTTTTCTGGTTTGAAAGTCTCGTCAAACTCCTTAAACTTCCCGATGTCCGTGACTATATGTGACGTTGCTCCCGTATCAACCATCAGCCCTTTATGTTTCAGTCCACGAACCTGACAGTCACTTATTTTGAATGCAAATGTGTGGCCTTCAGCATCTGTTGCTTGTTTCACATTGTCTCTTCTTTTTCGTCTGCAATTTGCGTCAGTATGAGTGGAGCTCTTGCAAAAACTACACCACTGTCTCCGTTCTCTGTGCTCTCCAGTAACGGTACATTCCCGGGCCTTGTGCCCTTTCTGGCCACAGTTGAAGCAGGTTATCTCGGTCCCTTTATCTCTTCCTCTTGGCCAGCTAACTTTAATGTTACTTGCCTTCATCACGTTGTCGTCAGTGGAAATGGCGCTAAACTTCTCGGTGCTTTCATAGCTCCTCAACTTGGTTTTGAACTTGCCATAAGTTGTCGGCTCGTCACTCTGCGTTATGTGGATGGCAAACGGCTTAAATGATTCGGGCAAACCTTTCAGAATCATTGCAATCAACAGCCCGTCACTTAAAGTCTCTTCAGCATTCCTCAGTGCTGTAATAGCCGTCTCAGCACGAATGATATAATCCGTAACACTTTCGTCACTGGCTTTCTGAAGAGAAGTTAGCTCAGTGTAGAGGCTAATCACACGTGGCTTCCCTTTACCTGCATAATGTTCCCTCAATATCTTCAACGCTTTTCTCCCATCATCTGCTGCTTCTCTCATTATCAGGGAAAGACTTTTATCATCCAAAACCTGTATCAATTCGGCGTAGGCTTCTTCATTTTTCTCTCCGTCTTCTTCATCTTCATCCACGCTCAATATGGTGGCCTTTAGCCCTAGCAAACGCAAGTGTCCCAAAAACTTCGTCTCCCATAACTCGTAGTTTTTTTCATCTCCGTCGAAACATAATCTATTCCATCGGCTTCCATGTTCCCTCCTGGGCCCATAACCTGTTGGTGCTGTCATCTTCAGGACAGGAATACCGGCTTACTTAACGGAGGAATAAACACACATGTTCATCGTTGGTGTTTCAACCAGAACGCGGGAAAATGCCCTTTCTTTATTTTCGCACATGCGCAGTTGTACATCTCTCATAGGGCATAACTGTACCAGTGTAAGAACACAATTTATAACATATTAGTCTATATGTTAACACAAGGGTTCGTGTTGAACCGGGATGTAGACATGAAGCTAGGGTTGCAAAGGGAGTTTACCAGGGAGTTTACCAGTAAACATTAGTGGCCTTTAGTATCAGATGACATTAGTGGCCTTTTTGTGTACTTCAAATTATCACTAATTATCTCTGGCCCTCTATGTGGCCTTATCCCATGTAAAATATATTAAATAATCAAATAAGATGATTTTACATTATCCTAAATATAAACCATCAACTTGGTAAATACCATTGGAGTTTTAATGAGGGTTTCAGCATGAAATATCATTTTATATATATATATTTACACACGTATTTATTAGACTACGTCAATTACGTCAATATCTTATATTTTTTTATTAATTTACAATTAATATTTTTCAATTGTGCTGTGATCTTTTACATACATTTTGAACCTTTCTAATCGCATAGGATCCACAGATTGTGAGCTAAAGATGAAAACCTTTCCTACAAGTATTATTATATTATTGATTGACTGACCATGGCTTTCCAAATCGCCAAACGCTGCTATTTGTTAGGTTCATTTTAAGTTAATGTTGTGATTTTTTTTTACCATTCCTGAACCTGTGACCAGAAACAAGCAACATAGATCATTTATTCTGGTATTGCCCCTATGTCAATATCTTTGTTGTAAATGTTTTGACGGCAAACTGGTGGCAATTGTGAAAAAAGTCAATAGTTGGAAGAGTTGCAGAGTTGCCATTGTTGATTATATGCTTTTGTCATTAATTAAGCAATTTTCTCTTGAACCATATGTTCTATCCACTAGACACTCATGGACAATATGGACGCAAGTTATTCAAGTATAAATGACCAAAATTACCATACATTTCCATAGATTACCTGTAATTCAGGTAATTCATAATACAAATAAAATTTATTATTAATTACCAAAATTACAGAATATTCTGGTAACTTTGCAACCCTATTTAGGGCTAAACTGGGATGTGGACATGAAGCTAGGGTTAGGGTTGAACTGGGATGTGGACATGAAGCTAGGGTTAGGGTTGAACTGGGATGTGGACATGAAGCTAGGGTTAGGGTTGAACTGGAATGTGGACATGAAGCTAGGGTTAGGGTTGAACTGGGATGTGGACATGAAGCTAGGGTTAGGGTTGAACTGGGATGTGGACATGAAGCTAGGGTTAGGGTTGAACTGGGATGTGGACATGAAGCTAGGGTTAGGGTTGAACTGGGATGTGGACATGAAGCTAGGGTTAGGGTTGAACTGGGATGTGGACATGAAGCTAGGGTTAGGGTTGAACTGGGATGTGGACATGAAGCTAGGGTTAGGGTTGAACTGGGATGTGGACATGAAGCTAAGGGAGTGAAGGTTATTTATAATAAGGGTTACATGGACAAAATCGGACATCTCTGAAATGAAAATGGATGGCCCTCCCTTCAACATAATATATTTTACCTAAACCCTCCCTGAACGCTTGAAAAAAACCAAGTGACACTCCCATATACCCAAAATAATAATTAAAACAAAGTGGATAGCAGACATGTCTACCGTTTACCCTCACTTCTTGGACAGACCAGACCCTTAGATATGCAGTTTTAGAAACTGTAAGCATTACATGGCAACGCAGGAATTTTCATAGCGCACAGGGCTGCGGGCCAGAAGATTGTGGGTTGGCAGACCACCGTGGACAAGAGTAGGGGTGGAAAGATCTCCTTTACAGTAAAAGCTTTGCATAAATCTATCATCGTAGCCTATTTGCAGGTCCGAGGAAAAAATTGCCTTTTATAAACATTTCATGCAATTCTACATCATTTTACATATTAGCGTACTCTTTTTTAATATCACACAAATTACCGAAATTACAGGCTAAGAATGGACAGCGAGATAGGCCTATGTGTTCATCTTATCATATTTCTCAGATGCCAAATCAGTGTGTCTTGTTGCAATTAAACTGTCCCTGTTTGCAAATCATTTAATCTGAGACGTCATTAGGAATCTGAGCATGGAATTTTCAAAAGTTAGGCCTCCCTTTCCACCCCAGGCAGAGTAGGCCTACCGATGCAGAAAAATGTAAACTTGAACTGCTGGCTACTCTTCTTCAGTGGCTTAACCCAACAAGAGAAGGTCACAACTGTTGTTTCCCTAAAAGCTTTCTGGATTTAAACATCTATTGTACAGAAAGTGAATAGCTTAATCAGTTGAAAGTCTATTTTTTGTCTCTTCTGCTATAGAAGGTTGTAGCTCAGCCTCTGCATGTCATCGGCGTCACGTCTTTCCTGGATATTTTACAGCTTGTTTCTAGCATAAAGCATTGCGGACCAAAGCGCTGTTATAGATCACTTGATGTAATCAGATCAGTTTTATTTTCTTCAAAATCTTGAAATAACAAGGGGTAGGCCTGTGCATTTTTGCCATTTTCTTTAATAAAAAGTAGGCCTATGCCATACCTTCTCATACCCCCTCAATTCCAGTCTTGGTTTTAACTTAACAGCCCTTCACTGACATGGAGGTAGGCTTTTTAAAGAGTGCATGGTGGGTGGAGGAATTGACTGACAAATCTATGGATATAGCTTATAGCCTAATTTCGTCTGTCAAACAGGTAGGCCTACCTCTTATTTCTTATATAGTAGAAATAGGCTTCAACACAAAGCCCTGGTTGTTAGTAAAGTCTAATTAAAATGAAGATGGTTGAAATGAGCTGTCTATTTGATTGATTGTGCCGCGGCTGCTGCTTCAAGTTTCAGCACCACAATGTGAAGTCAATATCTGATAAATACATCATGGGCAAGAAACATATTTTTAATCAAATCAATTATAGTAGTAGCCAGCTATCAAAGTTGACCTCAGAGCCTCCTCATCTTCGCGCTCTCCTTCTCACACTGAACAGAACACAGAACATAGGCTATAGGCTAGTCCGCACGCAAGGCCTAATTACAGATTATTTTCAGAAGAAACCTTTGTCTAATCCTGAACTGTCACCGTAGGCCTACACAGCACAGCCATTGGTTAGGTAGCACAATAAAACGTGTTTTATCAGCAAGACCAGAGCAGGCCAGTTCTAAGGGTTGGAATATCCCGTGTGTAATGCAGCCTAGTTGTATTTATACAATCCCAGCAGCTGGTAGAAATATAACTTTGCTCTGTGCTTCTCCGAGCATGCACTTCGTAGCCTATAGGCTATTGATAATTTCATTGAGACCACACTAAGTAGCCTATAGGCGCACTTGATATTGCGCACCCGGCAGAGAATCAGAGATGAGGGACATCGATATATATAGCCTAATAAGCAGTGCTTGACTTGGGCAGGAGCTCACCGGAGCGGAGTACTGGCACCTCAAATGTTCTACTGCTTGAGCTCCTGTTCCTCTTATAGAATATTAGCTCAAAAGTACTGTGGAGCTCCTGCACCTAAATATAAACAGTACCAGCACCCAAAATGAGTACCGGTACCTATTTCAGTTCAACTCAAGCACTGCTAATAAGCAACTAATTCTAAAACACTGGGAAATATTGAACTGGAAAAACCACAGAATGTTACAGGGCTGAAACAGATACTAGGCATGGTTAACTATCTATGCAGATACTTACCAAACAGTTCCATTGAGCTGCAGCCACTCAACGAACTTCTGAAGCAAGACGTCGTCTGGTCATGGGGAAGAAGCCAAGACGAGGCCTTCAGAAAAGTAAAGGGCATGCTAGTGTCATCAACAATACTAGCATTCTACAATGTTTCAAGCACACAGTAGTGAGTGCTGATGCCAGCAGTTATGGCATTGGAGGAGTACTGTTACAAGAGCATGAAGGGAAAATGCTGCCCATAGCCTTCTGCTCGCGTACCCTCTCCTGCTGAGAGAAGACATGCCCAGATAGAGAAGGAGTGCTTGGCGTCAGTTTGGGCTTGTGAGAAGTTCTCACATTACCTGTGCGGCCTGGAGTCTTTGAAACTGCTTACAGACCACAACCGTTGGTGCCGTTGTTTAACTACAAAAACCTGGATGAGGTCCCTCTGTGCTGCCAGAGATTGCTTATCAGAATGATGAGGTTCAGCCCCAAAGCTAAATATACCCCAGGCAAAAAGGTGCTCATTGCCGACACACTCTCAAGACACCCGTCGGTCCGCCTAGAGAGGTCCGCCTAGAGAGCTCAGCCCTGGAAGAAGAAGTCGCAGCCTTTGTCACGGCAGTGAATGAGCACAGACCAGTTTCATCACAGAAGCTTCACCAGATTGTGCAAGCAAGCTGTGAAGATGAGGAAATACAGACAGCAATGAAGTACACAAGGCACGGATGGCCAAAGCACATCAATACAGTGCCTGAGACTGTCAATACATACTTTAGCGAGATTCTCAGCAAGATCCACAAGGGTCACCAGGGCCTCACAAAGTGGAGAGAACATGCTCAACTCTCAGTGTGGTGGCCGGGAATCAGCATGGACATAAAGGTCAAAGTGAGCCAGTGCAAGCAGTGTCAGGCTATCAAGCCAACGTAACGCAAAGAACCGCTGATGATGACCGAGTTGCCAGACAGACCTTGGCAACGCATTGCAGCCAACCTATATGAGGTTGACAGACAGCGGTACCTGGTTGTTGTCGATTACTTCTCAAGATTCATAGAAGTGGTACACATGCCAGATACATCAAGCAAAAGAGTGATCGGGAAGCTGAAGAGCATGTTCGCGAGTTTCGGAATAGCTGAGGTCTTGGTGTCCGATAACGCAAGGCAGTTCACATCTTCTGAGTTCCAGTCCTTCAAGGAAGAGTATGGCTTTGACCACATGACCTTCAGCTCTCACTTCCCACAAGCTAATGGAGAAGTTGAGAGAGCTGTCCAAACGGCTAAGAAAATCTTAATGCAAGAAGATCCCTTTCTCGCTCTTCTTACCTACAGAGCAACACCGATTGCGGCTACAGGCTGTAGCCCAGCACAGTACTCATGGGGCGTCAGTTACGGACAACGCTTCCAACCCTAGCGAAGAACCTAGAATCTAAGTGGCCAGACTTGAAGAAGGTTGCCAAGCAAGACACTGAGGCAAAAGCATCCTACCGGACCTACTAAAACAGGCGTCACGGAGCCAGACCCCTGCCACCGTTACAGCCGGGTGACTCCGTGCTCATGAAACTCGACCAAGACAAAGGCTGGACGACCACGGCAACAGTGAAAGGTCAAGCTGAACAGCCCAGATCATACATTGTGGATACTGAGCGTGGTGATTTCAGGAGAAACCGGAGACACCTCCAAGCTACTCCCGAGGACAGACACCACACAATGGAAACCCCACAAGGCAAGTCTGATGTTCTAGTGGAATGTCTGCCGTCTGCTACCCCAGAGCCAGAGTTGGAAGCAAACCACACTGGTGATCCTCCAACCACACCAAAAACCCCTAGGTCTACAGTCACCAAAAGTTACCACCCGGTATGGACGACCTGTGAAGAGACCTGTCAATAACATTTAAAAAAAAACAAGGAAAGAAAAGGAACATTGACAGTAAAATGGACAATTGAAGAAAGGTTGAATGTTGGGACTTTAATTTTAGTTTGAAATGAATGCTGAAAAGTTAATGTTGTTATTATTGAAACTATAAAAGACACACAGTGTGAAGGAAATTTTGAAGAGACAGCCTTGAAAATGTTCATCCTGTCTCGTGTCATAAATAATCCTTGGTTCCTGCCTGTGCTTGGTAAAGATATGTGGGAGGGGGTGCGTCATGACCCCCTCCTTAGGACCATCTGGCAGAACGCCCAGAATATGTTCAATAAATTAAGATAGGAGATGGTTCCAGACACATGCAGGAACCAACCCTATGAACCATGCCTATGTAGCTTGTCTGTGTAAGCAGTATATAAGAGAACTAACGGGACTGCCCCAGCGGAGCTCACTTCAGACCGGTACTTTATGCATCTAAGTTTGACTGTGACCTCTCCAGCTTGTTATTAATAAAAAATGATTAATTTAATATTGACTTTGAGTGTCCCTGTGTAGAATTTCCAGTTTTAGTTAAGCATCCTGACAAGTTAATACGTTTCATTTGGAACTCCTTTAGAAGGAGGGATATGTAATGAATGTCATTCATTGGATGTAATCCGCTGTGGGCGGTAGTTGAAATGTAAGGTAACGTAACCTGTTTTGTTCAGTAAACAACTTGAACCTGACATTACTGTCTCTGTGTGCTTTCATGACACAGCGGGTTACATCCAATGAATTACATTCATTACATATCCCTCTTCCATCAATCCTATTAGCCAATGTTCAATCATTTGAAAATAAATTAGATGACCTAAGATTACGGTTATCCTACCAACGGGACATTAAAAACTGTAACATATTATGTTTCACTGAGTCGTGGCTCAACGACAACATGGACAACATACAGCCAGCGGGCTATACGCTACATCGGCAGGATAGAACGGCTGACTCCGGTAAGACAAGGGGTGGTGGTCTGTGTATATTTGTAAACAACAGCTGTTGCACAAAATCAAATACTAAGGAAGTCTCAAGGTTTTGCTCGCCTGAGGTAGAGTATCTTATGATAAGCTGTAGACCACACTATTTACCAAGAGAGTTTTCATCTATATTTTTCATAGCTGTCTATTTACCACCACAAACCAATGCTGGCATTAAGATTGCACTGAATGAACTGTATAAGCCCATAAGTGAACAGGAAAACGCTCATCCAGAGGCAGCGCTCCTAGTGGCCGGGGACTTTAATGCAGGGAAACTTAAATCCGTTCTACCTAATTTCTACCAGCATGTTAAATGTGCAACCAGAGGAAAAAAAACTCTAGACCACCTTTACTCCACACACAGAGACGCATACAAAGCTCTCCCTCGCCCTCCATTTGGCAAATCTGACCATAACTCTATCCTCCTGATTACTGCTTATAAGCAAAAACTAAAGCAGGAAGCACCAGTGACTCGGTTAATAAAAAAGTGGTCAGATGACGCAGATGCTAAGCTACAGGACTGTTTTGCTAGCGCAGACTGGAACATGTTCCGGGATTCTTCAGATAGCATTGAGGAGTACACCACATCAGTCACTGGCTTCATCAATAAGTGCATCGATGACGCCGTCCCCACAGTGACCGTACGTACATACCCCAACCAGAAGCCATGGATTACAGGCAACATCCGCACTGAGCTAAAGGGTAGAGCTGCCGCTTTCAAGGAGCGGGACTCTAACCCGGACGCTTATAAGAAATCCCGCTATGC
The DNA here is from genome assembly GCF_964263955.1 of Coregonus lavaretus. Classification (NCBI taxonomy): domain Eukaryota; kingdom Metazoa; phylum Chordata; class Actinopteri; order Salmoniformes; family Salmonidae; genus Coregonus; species Coregonus lavaretus. The sequence continues at coordinate 36,169,156 of NC_139995.1, forward strand.
CCTCCGACGAACCATCAAACAGGCAAAGAGTCAGTACAGGACTAAGATTGAATCGTACTACACAGGCTCTGACGCTCGTCGGATGTGGCAGGGCTTGAAAACTATTACAGACTACAAAGGGAAGCACAGCCGCGAGCAGCCCAGTGACACAAGACTTCCAGACGAGCTAAACCACTTCTATGCTTGCTTCAAGACAAACGACACTGAAGCATGCATGAGAGCACCAGCTGTTCCGGATGACTATGTGATCACGCTCTCCGTAGCCAATGTGAGTAAGACTTTTAAGCAGGTCAACATTCACAAGGCCGCAGGGCCAGACAGATTATCAGGACGTGTACTCCGAGCATGTGCTGACCAACTGGCAAGTGTCTTCACTGACATTTTCAACATGTCCCTGACTGAGTCTGTAATACCAACATGTTTCAAGCAGACCACCATAGTCCCCGTGCCCAAGGACACTAAGATAACCTGCCTAAATGACTACCGACCCATAGCACTGACGTCTGTAGCCATGAAGTGCTTTGAAAGGCTGGTCATGGCTCACATCAACACCATTATCCCAGAAACCCTAGACCCACTCCAATTTGCATACCGCCCCAACAGATCCACAGATGATGCAATCTCTATTGCACTCCACACTGCCCTTTCCCACCTGGACAAGAGGAACACCTACGTGAGAATGCTATTCATTGAATACAGCTCAGCATTTAACACCATAGTGCCCTCAAAGCTCATCACTAAGCTGATCCTGGGACTAAACACCTCCCTCTGCAACTGGATCCTGGACTTCCTGACGGGCCGCCCCCAGGTGGTAAGGGTAGGTAACAACACATCTGCCACACTGATCCTCAACACGGGGGCCCCTCAGGGGTGCGTGCTCAGTCCCCTCCTGTACTCCCTGTTCACCCATGACTGCATGGCCAGGCACGACTCCAACACCATCATTAAGTTTGCCGACGACACAACAGTGGTAGGCCTGATCACCGACAACGATGAGACAGCCTATAGGGAGGAGGTCAGAGACCTGGCCGTGTGGTGCCAGGATAACAACCTCTCCCTCAACGTGACCAAGACAAAGGAGATGATTGTGGACTACAGGAAAAAAAAGAGGACTGAGCACGCCCCCATTCTCATCGACGGGGCTGTAGTGGAACAGGTTGAGAGCTTCAAGGTCCTTGGTGTCCACATCACCAACGAACTATCATGGTCCAAACACACCAAGACAGTCGTGAAGAGGGCACGACAAAGCCTATTCCCCCTCAGGAGACTGAAAAGATTTAGCATGGGTCCTCAGATCCTCAAAAAATTATACATCTGCACCATCGAGAGCATCCTGACTGGTTGCATCACTGCCTGGTATGGCAACTGTTCAGCCTCCGACCGCAAGGCACTACAAGCTTCCTGCCATCCAAGGACCTCTATACCAGGCGGTGTCAGAGGAAGGCCCTCAAAATTGTCAAAGACTCCAGCCACCCTAGTCATACACTGTTCTCTCTGCTACCGCATGGCATGCGGTACCGGAGTGCCAAGTCTAGGTCCAAAATACTTCTCAACAGCTTCTACCCCCAAGCCATAAGACTCCTGAACAGCTAATCATGGCTACCCGGACTATTTGCACTGCCCCCCCACCCCCACCCCATCTTTTTACGCTGCTGCTACTCTGTTAATTATTTATGCATAGTCACTTTAACTCTACCCACATGTACATATTACTTCAACTACCTCAACTAGCCGGTGCCCCCGCACATTGACTCTGCACCGGTACCCCCCTGTATATATAGCCTCCCTACTGTTATTTTATTTTACTTTTGCTCTTTTTTTTTCCAACACTTTTTTGTTGTTGTTTTATTTTACTTTTTTATTAAAAATAAATGCACTGTTGGTTAAGGGCTGTAAGTAAGCATTTCACTGTAATGTCTGCACCTGTTGTATTCGGCGCATGTGGCCAATAAAATTTGATTTGATTGCTGCACATAATACACAACACCCCTTCTACAGGCGTGTGGGGGAGGGTTCTTGAAATGTAACATCCAATCAGTGGACCATTCAAACCGTTTTTGCAATACAAAATTCTCCAGACCTCCAAGGGAGGCGTGACAACTAAATTACGTGATTCAGGAGGTATGGCAATGCGAGACTAGGGCTTGAGTTGTGGTGGGTGCACTCCATACAGAACCAATCAGTCGAAATAATTGAGAACAATCATCAGAAATCACGCGATATGACCAGAAGGTTCAAATCAACGTTTCATATCGTGGTGTACATGTACTGTATTGACAATGACACAATAACGCGAGATCACATTTCCAGCATGGCTGACAACCAGACATCCCTTGCCCGCCATAGGATGCAAAATGGTAATTAATAAATAATAACTGAGCATTGCATTTGCAGCGCCTTAATTAATAAAAATATTTCAAATGTCAACTCTGATCGAGCTCCGGCATCTCGTGGCCCAGCTGGCTGCTGGCTCACCCGATTAGGGTAGGCCATCATTGTAAATAATAATTTGTTCTTAACTGACTTACCTAGTTAAATGTACTTTTTTTTTGACAACAATCACCACTTCGCTAGCCCGCGGACGCGTTGCAGGTCGACACGGGTGCGTTCATTGCTAGGCTGCGGTTGCAGGTCGAAACGGGTGCGTCCTAGGTGGACTTCATTGCTTCTTAATTTATGAAACATAACCCTCAACTAGCTGAATCCGGTATGTTAGGTTCGGGTTGGACTGAATAGCCACAGGAGGGTAGATCTCCAGGAAGACGTTTAGGTAGCTCTGTTGTAACCTATGTAAGTACTAGGTCGTATTTATTGATGCAGACCGTAGCAAAACCCCCTTGCAATGAAAAACTAAAAATAAGCATTTCTTATAGGACAAGTTCAGGTAGTCCCTTGCAGTTTCAGTCCGTTTTCATTCTGTTTGGTGCCTAGTGATTACGACCCTGTACGGCCTCCAACCTAACTTTTTGTGGGCACACTGCCCCACGACGGCTCATTTGCAGTTCTATAGTTTCAGTTTTGTTTTTGTGTAGAGAGCAGTCTCGCACATTGGTCGTTGACCGATGGCTGACCCAGATTGTAATTTACGAATTCAGAAAGACTGCCACTGCAGGACATCAACCACCCGAGCCACGGCCTGTTTACCCCACTATCATCCAGAAGGCAAGGTCAGTACAGGTGCATCAAAGCTAGGACCGAGAGACTGAAAAAGGCCATCAGACTGTTAAATAGCCACCACTAGCCGGCCTCCACCCAGTACCCTGCCCTGAACTTAGTCACTGTCACTAGCCGGCTACCACCTGGTTACTCAACCCTGCACCTTCGAGGCTGCTGCCCTATGTACATAGACATGGAATCACTGGTCACTTTAATAATGGAACACTGGCCACTCCGACATTGCTCGTCCTAATATTGATATATTTCTTAATTCCGTTCTTTTACTTTTAGATTTGTGTGTATTGTTGTGAATTGTTAGATACTACTGCACTGTTGGAGTTAGGAACACAATAATTTTGCTACACCTGCAATAACATCTGCTAAATATGTGTATGCGACCAATAAAATTGTATTTGATTTGAATATATCAAAGAATCATGTAGACTTTAAATGTATCTCTACCAGTATAGAGTCTGATAGCAGAATGTAGGAAATAGTTGGAATGGCTTTGTCCTAGCAGGTGGAACTGAGAAGCCGTAAACTGTCAGTGCTCTCTGAGTAGAGGGAGGTCGTGAAGAGGGTGCGATGGATCCCTCATGTCTTTGAGGGGTAAAATTGTGGCTTTCTATATACATTCCGTTAAAGTCACCAACCATGGCCAAAAACGTGAGGGTAGGGTTGGGGAGCAAGGGAGCAAAATATATCCATCTTTATTGTACTCGCTCAAGCTCCTTCTCTAGCTCTTTGGTGCAACTGACAAGCTGAACATCAGCATACTCCAGCACAACATACTTGAATACATGAGCCATTGTAATATTGTTATAATATTCTTATAATCCATATACTGTATATCAGCACTGTGTCACCAGGTCAAATTCCTGGTACATGTAAATATTCTTGGTGAATAAAGTTTGTTCTGATTTTACAACCCGTTGTTACAAAGTTAGTTACAAACAGAAGCAAAATCCCCATGTCAATAGCAACACAACACAGTAACAGAACAACAGTGTACCGCATCAGCCAACATATCATAGAAACAATCACACTAGTAAGTCCTAGCAATAATCAGTGGAGTCGGTTTTTAGTGTGTTAATGGCTAAGGGCACAAAGCTTATTCTGAAACATGCTTTATTGCATCATACGGTACCTATGGCTGGATGTCTCCCGAGTGGCGCAGTGGTCTAAGGCACTGCATCGCAGTGCTAGCTGTGCCACTAGAGATCCTGGTTCGAATCCAGGCTCTGTCGTAGCCGGCCGCGACCGGGAGACCCATGGGGCGGCGCACAATTGGCCCAGCGTCGTCCAGGGTAGGGGAGGGAATGGCCGGCAGGGGATGTAGCTCAGTTGGTAGAGCATGGCGTTTGCAACGCCAGGGTTGTGGGTTCGATAAAATAATGTATGTGCTAACTGTAAGTCGCTCTGGATAAGAGCGTCTGCTAAATGACTAAAATGTAAATGTAAAATGTAATGTGAATAATGTGAAGTCAGTATCATCTGCCATGGGGTTTACCTTGCGTGTAATCTTGTATTATGCCTTAGTGATTTCTTAGCTGATTATGGCCCACTTCTCATATGAAATCTGTGATATGTACAGTTGAAATCGGAAGTTTACATACACCTTAGCCAAATACATTTAAACTCAGTTTTTCACAATTCCTGACATTTAATCCTAGTAAAAATTCCCTGTCTTGGGTCACTTAGGATCACCACTTTATTTTAAGAATGTGAAATGTCAGAATAATAGTAGAGAGAATGATTGATTTATTTCAGCTTTTATTTCTTTCATCACATTCCCAGTGGGTCAGAAGTTTACATACACTCAATTAGTATTTGGTAGTATTGCCTTTAAATTGTTTAACTTGGGTCAAACGTTACGGGTAGCCTTCCACAAGCTTCCCAAAATAAGTTGGGGGAATTTTGGCCCTTTCCTCCTGACAGAGCTGGTGTAACAGAGTCAGGTTTGTAGGCCTCCTTGTTCGCACACGCTTTTTCAGTTCTGCCCACAGATTTTCTATAGGATTGAGGTCAGGGCTTTGTGAGGGCCACTCCAATACTTTGACTTTGTTGTCCTTAAGCCATTTTGCCACAACTTTGGAAGTATGCTTGGGGTCATTGTCCATTTGCGACCAAGCTTTAACTTCCTGACTGATGTCTTGATGTTGCTTCAATATATCCACATAATTTTCCTTCCTCATGATGCCATCTATTTTGTGAAGTGCACCAGTCCCTCCTGCAGCAAAGCACCCCCACAGCATGATGCTGCCACCCCAGTGCTTCACGGTTGAGATGGTGTTCATTATGGCCAAACAGTTCTATTTTTGTTTCATCAGACCAGAGGACATTTCTCCAAAAAGTACGATCTTTGTCCCCATGTGCAGTTGCAAACTGTAGTCTGGCTTTTTTATGGCTGTTTTGGAGCACTGGCTTCTTCCTTGCTGAGCGGCCTTTCAGATTATGTCGATATAGGACTCGTTTTACTGTGGATATAGATACTTTTGTACCTGTCCCATGGTGTTTATACTTGGGTACTATTGTTTGTACAGATGAACGTGGTACCTTCAGGCGTTTGGAAATTGCTCCCAAGGATGAATTAGACTTGTGGAGGTCTACAATTATTTTTCTGAGGTCTTCGCTGATTTCTTTTGATTTTCCCATGATGTCAAGCAGAGTTTGAGAGTTTGAAGGTAGGCCTTGAAATACATTCTCAGGTACACCTGCAATTGACTCAAATGATGTCAATTAGCCTATCAGAAGCTTCTAAAGCCATGACATAATTTTCTGGAATTTTCCAAGCTGTTTAAAGGCACAGTCAACTTAGTGTATGTAAACTTCTGACCCACTGGAATTGTGATACAGTGAATTATAAGTCAAATAATCTGTCTGTAAACAATTGTTGGAAAAATTACTTGTGTCCACTGATTGGATGTTACATTTCAAGAACCCTCCCCCACACGCCTGTAGAAGGGGTGTTGTGTATTATGTGCAGCAATCAAATCAAATTTTATTGGCCACATGCGCCGAATACAACAGGTGCAGACATTACAGTGAAATGCTTACTTACAGCCCTTAACCAACAGTGCATTTATTTTTAATAAAAAAGTAAAATAAAACAACAACAAAAAGTGTTGAGAAAAAAAGAGCAGAAGTAAAATAAAATAACAGTAGGGAGGCTATATATACAGGGGGGTACCGGTGCAGAGTCAATGTGCGGGGGCACCGGCTAGTTGAGGTAGTTGAAGTAATATGTACATGTGGGTTGAGGTAGTTGAAGTAATATGTACATGTGGGTTCTGGGTAGGCCTTGAAAATATAATGTTGATTCTTATGTTATTTTAACTTTTTCAAGTAGCTATTTGTGTTTTGCCTCTAGTTTCATATTGCCTGGTAAAACCCAGATTCAAAACACCCCCCACTGCCCCTTTGGTTGTGACACAATACAGATAATTCATGGTATAGAAGGGCTCCTTTTTCAATCATCTGCAAGATAAAACACTGAGTTGGTGGAGCAATATTTTTGTGTCTACTCTTTTAATAAACTATTATGTGCAATTACTCTGATTTGAAAATGTGATGCTGTATGTCTTCCTATTGTTTCCTCTAGAATTGGTTAGGGAATGAAAGAAGAAAACTGTCCCAGAGTCAAGCTGTCCCTCAAAAAAAAAATAAGCTCTACAAATGGAATGTGTCAGCTTACAACCTGTTTATGAGGGACCACCTTAAAGCAAAAGGTTTGTGCAGGTTTGGCTTTAATTACCGGTTTGCAATTACAAGAGCAAGGCGGGCATTCAAGTATTGTGGACTGTATGCATTTCTCAATCAGTGTGTCTTTGTTGTACGTTAATTATTATTATTTTTAGATGAATGATCAGAGGGGTTTCTCTTCAGAACTTTATGGGTCTAACAACACATTCTAAAGTACTGACTCCATCTGACACATATTTCGACTTTTTTTCAACAAGTAAATGTTTTGTTGTAGTAATGCCTTGATAGAATAGATAAAACAATGTAACTGACATTGTCATGTTTTCTGTTGTATGTCAGGAGTTATGGCAGGTACACAGGGCAAATAGCAGACATTACCATCTGCCACAAAAGCCCATTACAGTGAGGAGGCAGACAAGCTACAGGCAGGAGGTCAGGAGTTGAAGGAGAACCTGAAGGCCTTAAAAGTCAAATATTATTTAAGACGGCTGAAATCAATGGTGGGAATATATACTGTAAGGTCACAATAGTAAAGTAATGTTTTTGGATTTGATAGTTGGATTTAGATTTGAGATACAGATTTTCTCATGAAAGGATTTCAGTCTTTTTGCCATCTCTTTTCCTATAAGCATTTTTAGGTATTGTCTTTTTTTACATCTAATTTCATTTATTATTTATCTTGTCTATTTCTACATAATTATTTGTTAGGTTATCGAGTTGGAAGGTCGACACAGCATTCCTTGTCCACAACCCCGAGGTTGGGACGGGAAAGGAATTTGTTGAGGGCCAGGATCTGATCGGCAAGTTTTCTGTACACTTTTCTGGTACACATATTAAAATAATAACTTTGGTAACACTTAACCTCAAGCATACAGATGTAGGATATTAATTTGATCACCCTGTTGCAGGAAAACTTTTCTGCAATGCAGGACATTTTTTACTTGTAGTGGTCTAAGGCACTGCAACGCAGTGCTAGCTGTGCCACTAGAGATCCTGGTTGGAATCCAGGCTCTGTCGTAGCCGGCGCGACCGGGAGACCCATGGGGCGGCGCGCAATTGGCCCAGCGTCGTCCAGGGTAGGGGAGGGAATGTCCGGCAGGGATGTAGCTCAGTTGATAGAGCATGGCGTTTGTAACGCCAGGGTTGTGGGTTCGATTCCCACAGGGGGTAGGAAAATAAAATAAAAAATGTATGCATTCACTAACTGTAAGTCGCTCTGGATAAGAGCGTCTGCTAAATGACTAAAATGTAAATGTAAATGATTTGAGGTTTGAAAAGGCTTCTGAAGTTTGTAATTTCCACTTAGAAATTTCAGACTTGATTTTCTCTTGCAATAAATGTATCAAACCCGTACAAAATCTCAATTTATTATAATCCACATATCACATTTGCTGTTACTGCAGGATTATTTTCCTGCTGTAGAAAACTGACTCAAATTAAGATCCTACATCTGTACATCTATAATGCCTTTAAACACACTCATACAGCACTGTGCCTCTTTTATTGTTACATCTAGGCAAACCTGCAGCTTCACAGTCAAAGGGGTTTGACAAGGCTAGGGGGCAAGGAATACACGCCTTATTCAACCAGAAGTATAGTACGTACCATTTAATTTGAAATAACTATTAAAATGTACTGTACATCTGTGATTTAACAATTAAATAACGGTTCCTGCTCTGCTTTTAAGCAAGCTTAAAAAATGTAACCACAAAAATGCACAGGCAGAGTTCTGTATACAAGGGCTAACATAAACATATGTGGTAGCTCTGCCTTGTTGGTTTACATTGTTGATATTGAAGTAAGCGGATTTCTGGATCACTGGTACAAGCTTGGAATAATGTGTACACTTGATATTCCTTCACTAAAGTCTTATTTCTGTTTCTGTTTAGATGAAGCAGGTGGACAGGGCAGAGTTCCATATATGGCTGTGGCATGCCAGGTGGGATAGAGTTAAAAACGCCCGCCCACTATGGCATGGACCAACTATCTTCCATTTTGGAGGCATGCCTTGGCATCAAGTTCACAATAAGTAAGATGCAATGAATGCTCTCTACAATGTTTCAATGCAGAGTTGTAATGTCTTGGTCATTGAGATGAACAACATTGACATGTACAGTACAGGCAGTGACTTGACCCATTACTTTAGACAGTCAGGACATTCCCTTTGAACAGATACCCATTGTGGCCACTGCTCTCACTAAAGGTCAACGGTGGGCTTTACTATATACAGTGGGGAGAACAAGTATTTGATACACTGCCGATTTTGCAGGTTTTCCGACTTACAAAGCATGTAGAGGTCTGTCATTTTTATCATAGGTACACTTCAACTGTGAGAGACGGAATCACATTGTATGATTTTTAAGTAATTAATTTGCATTTTATTGCATGACATAAGTATTTGATCACCTACCAACCAGTAAGAATTCCGGCTCTCACAGACCTGTTCATTTTTCTTTAAGAAGCCCTCCTGTTCTCCACTCATTACCTGTATTAACTGCACCTGTTTGAACTCGTTACCTGTATAAAAGACACCTGTCCACACACGCAATCAAACAGACTCCAACCTCTCCACAATGGCCAAGACCAGAGAGCTGTGTAAGGACATCAGGGATAAAATTGTAGACCTGCACAAGGCTGGGATGGGCTACAGGACAATAGGCAAGCAGCTTGGTGAGAAGGCAACAACTGTTGGCGCAATTATTAGAAAATGGAAGAAGTTCAAGATGACGGTCAATCACCCTCAGTGGGGCTCCATGCAAGATCTCACCTCGTGGGGCATCAATGATCATGAGGAAGGTGAGGGATCAGCCCAGAACTACACGGCAGGACCTGGTCAATGACCTGAAGAGAGCTGGGACCACAGTCTCAAAGAAAACCATTAGTAACACACTACGCCGTCATGGATTAAAATCCTGCAGCGCACGCAAGGTCCCCCTGCTCAAGCCAGCGCATGTCCAGGCCCGTCTGAAGTTTGCCAATGACCATCTGGATGATCCAGAGGAGGAATGGGAGAAGGTCATGTGGTCTGATGAGACAAAAATATAGCTTTTTGGTCTAAACTCCACTCGCCGTGTTTGGAGGAAGAAGAAGGATGAGTACAACCCCAAGAACACCATCCCAACCATGAAGCATGGAGGTGGAAACATCATTCTTTGGGGATGCTTTTCTGCAAAGGGGACAGGACGACTGCACCCTATTGAGGGGAGGATGGATGGGGACATGTATCGCGAGATCTTGGCCAACAACCTCCTTCCCTCAGTAAGAGCATTGAAGATGGGTCGTGGCTGGGTCTTCCAGCATGACAACGACCCGAAACACACAGCCAGGGCAACTAAGGAGTGGCTCCGTAAGAAGCATCTCAAGGTCCTGGAGTGGCCTAGCCAGTCTCCAGATCTGAATCCAATAGAAAATCTTTGGAGGGAGCTGAAAGTCCGAATTACCCAGCGACAGCCCCGAAACCTGATGGATCTGGAGAAGGTCTGTATGGAGGAGTGGGCCAAAATCCCTGCTCTGCAGTGTGTGCAAACCTGGTCAAGACCTACAGGAAATGTATGATCTCTGTAATTGCAAACAAAGGTTTCTGTACCAAATATTAAGTTCTGCTTTTCTGATGTATCAAATACTTATGTCATGCAATAAAATGCAAATTCATTACTTAAAAATCATACAATGTGATTTTCTGGATTTTTGTTTTAGATTCCGTCTCTCACAGTTGAAGTGTACCTATGATAAAAAGTACAGACCTCTACATGCTTTGTAAGTAGGAAAACCTGCAAAATCGGCAGTGTATCAAATACTTGTTCTCCCCACTGTATGGCCATCTACCACTTGTTATTGTTTTTTCTGGGTCAACGTGTCTGCTGATTATGAAAAGATGGAGCACATTTTTTATTTTAGAATATCTGTTTGCAGCTGGGGGTGGTGCTGGGTCTAGAGCTGGAGCTGGGAGTGGAGCTGGGCCTGGAGCTGGGAGTGGAGCTGGGCCTGGAGATGGGAGTGGAGCTGGGCCTGGAGCTGGGAGTGGAGCTGGGCCTGGAGCTGGAAGTGGAGCTGGGAGTGGAGCTGGGCCTGGAGCTGGGAGTGGAGCTGGGCCTGGAGCTGGGAGTGGAGCTGGGCCTGGAGCTGGGAGTGGAGCTGGGCCTGGAGCTTGGAGTGGAGCTGGGCCTGGAGCTGGGAGTGGAGCTGGAGATGGGCCTGGAGCTGGGAGTGGAGCTGGAGATGGGAGTAGAGCTGGAGCTGGAACAGGGCCTGTAGTTGGTGCTGGGCCTGGGCCTTTAACTGTTGGTTGGGCTGGAGGTTGGGCTGCACCGTGGGGGGGTGCGCAACTCAATATTAGGACGGTTCCGTGTAGCTCAGTTGGTAGAGCATGGCGCTTGCAACGCCAGGGTTGTGGGTTCGATTCCCACGGGGGACCAGTATGAAAATGTATGCACTCACTAATTGTAAGTCGCTCTGGATAAGAGCGTCTGCTAAATTACTAAAATGTAAAAATGAAGGTGTTCCTAATGTTTGGAATACTCAGTGTATAGTTTGTCCCTATAGAACTCACACACACAGACAGACATTAATTCCTCAACCACTTTCATCTTTTGAATCACTGTCCTCCTCTACGTCTGTGCTGACCGAGCCATCACCAGCCAACATTGAAAATGCTTGCTGGAGCTTTAATATGTTGTGCATTTTATTTCGGAGCAGCACAGAGGCACCGAGGTGAAAGCTTGTTGGCTCGGCCTCACACTGCCCAAGAGAAGCAAAGGCCATTTTGTAGGTCTGCTTGTATAAGGTGCCTCTCCTCCGCTGCCCTAAGGCACATGTTATGCAGCATCACTGCATGCTGCTTTGCCCGGAGCAGACTGTCCCCCAAGTTGTTGGGCACCTGGGACCAGACAGGATGGTTTTTCTGGGGAACTTGCTGTCTTGGCGGGAATTGAGGTGACTTGTTCCTTCTATTGTAGGCGTTGACCTGCTGTTTTATGTCCGCTTGATTTTTCTGGAGAGACGCACAGCAATGGTTTATCCATCTGAAAAACAATTTTAACAAATGGTAATGAGAATCTTGAAGTTTATTTCCCTCATTAAAATGCAAATCAATTTAGAACATTTTTGACATGCGTTTTTCTGGATTTTTTTGTTGTTATTCTGTCTCTCACTGTTCAAATAAACCTACCATTAAAATGATAGACTGATCATTTCTTTGTCAGAGGGCAAACGTACAAAATCAGCAGGGGATCAAATACTTGTTTCCCTCACTGTAGTTCAAAGCACCTGGGTGAATGAAACTTAGATAACAACAGCAGTGATATGCCAGGGTGTGATGCAGTGTTCAACAACACTGAATTGGCTGCAGTACCTGCATACGTTCTGATCAGGCCACAATAGAAAGAGCACTCCAGGACAAGCATATGGATTGTGGCCAGCAGACAGTGAGTCTTCTTAGTCTGCAGACTTTCCAAAATTGCTGCACAGTGTTGAAGAGACCAGCGTACAATCCGATGTCTCTTCTCCATGGCCTTCAACCTTTCCTCCAGGCTGAAACGTGAACATTTATGTTAAAAGGTTTAAAACCTATATTGACTAGCCCCAATACAGTGGGACAAATATGATGAAGACAACATCCTAAAAAAAGCGATTTACTTTTCAAGCTGAGTAGTCAACTGAGTGTTCCTATCATCAGTGATTGATGGGGACATCATGTCAGACCTAGAAAATATCATACAAATATGTAAGCGAAAATATAACAGTATGAATGCATCTCAACATAAAATTAACCAGTTACGAAGGCAAAATCCATTTGAGTGTGGATTATGCAGCGTGAAGTGTTGGCACACAGGTCAGAAGACTTCATGTAGAATAGATTAAGCAGGGGAGGGGGGAACTCATGTTTCTGGGATATGTAGTGAAAAGGGGCAGGTGACAGCAGGAGGTGGTGATAAGAGTATAAAGTAACAGGGAGTAGCTATGCAGATCCAAGAGATTGTGGGACCAGGACACAGCAGGGTATAGGAAAGTGGCGGTCATGACTGGTAGGGCTAAGCCAGACAGAAAGGGGTGTTTAGAGATGGGATAAAACCTTAGGTCAGATATGTAGCAACTACATACGCGACTCGATGTTGCTCTGCGAGAGTTTCCACGTATCTCCTGCCAGGTAAGGAACAACGTCCTCTTGTCTGTAAGGGTCTCCTTTATCTGACGGGTCCAAACTTCCACGTCCGACTGTGTGCTTCCTACAACATAATCAAGGGCCTAATTAAATCTATTGCAGAACAAAATAAACCACACTGGCAGTTGTGCTGAGTTCTACATGTGCAATGCTCATAAGTTTGTGAAAAATATCTTATTAGAAATGTTACTAAAATATCAAATTGTCAGTGAAACCACTGAAAGGAATTCATCATCAAATCAATCAAATATATTTTATAAAGCACTTTTTACCTCAGCAGTTGTAAAACAGCATCACAAAGTGCTTTACAGATACCCTGCCTAAAATCCCAAAGAGCAAGCAATGCAGAGGCAGAAGCACAATACAAGCGGTTCATGTGCATGCTTGTCAGACTGATGGATAATCAGAACAGGATAGAGCACACAAAACATTCAAATGTTCATAGATGACCAGCAGGGTCAGGTAAAGACCATAATGGCTATAGAAGGTGCAAACATTTCAAGACTCTAGGGTCAGATGGCTTTCAGGTTTAAGGAAGTCAAGGTTTATGGGTGGGGTGGGTTATGGGGGCTAGTACCTTTCTGTTCACATTCCCACCCATGGGCCAGACTACACTCAATCATAGGACTGACAGAAGAGAGAAGTCTTCAGTCTAGACTTGAAGTTGAGACTGAGTCTGATTCTCTCACATCGGCAAACCATTCCATAAAGAGGAGCTCTGTAGGAGAAAGCCTTGACTCCAGCTACTGAAGCCCTGCTTCCAATTCATCTGATTGAATTAGCAGAAAAGGATAATTACATATTAACAAAAATTATGAGCAAAACACATGGAATCTAATCTGGAATGCTGTTTAGCAGCACCATCAACTCCTCCTTTCCTTGGTTTCCTCCTTCAGGACCTGCCGACGGAGTTGTATTGCTGGTGCTATAACATATGAAGGTGAACATACATTTCATAGATTGTTTTAAATACATCTTGTTTTTTTTGTGCAAAATGATATCAACACAATCCTGAACAATGGGTCGTCTCAATACTTAACTGATTTCCAGTTCTACATTTATACCTTGCTTCTCCCTGACCCTGGCTGCGTAGTAGAGGAGGGCATTGGTGAGGGTGTCTACACGATGAGATGGTGTCATCTCTTTTGTGATCTTCCCAAATCTTCTAAGGTAGGACCACAACCTCTCCATCTGTTCTCTGTCAGTAAGCCCGCTACCAGTCACATACCTGGTACCGTCAGTTACCTGAAATGTAAAGAACAATCAGAAACCATAATGAGCATTACAATGGGTGATGATGATTAATTAAGGGACTAGGACAAATTACATCTAGCTGTTTCTTAATATTGTTAGGGCAACTGTGCAACTACAAAGAATTGGTGTTTAACAGAATAAATGATAAAGAAAAAAATGTATTCATTATCTGACAGTCAGCATTATAGGCAAAGGCATGAAAGGCTGGCACTGCAAATGTGTCCACCATTAGATCAGGAATGTTTTCTAAATGTCAAAATAATTTAGTGTAGGATCAGTTATTATGTGCATTTTTGTGTAAAATATATTACTTATGATTACAAAGCAGGTATGGAGCAAATTGTTTCAAGCCATTCATAAAACCGTATTAAGCGATTCATGAATCTCTTACTACAGGATGGTGGTTAAATATTAAATACATTATCTAATGTATTATAACAGCTAACATAGATTGATCTATCAATTTTACCTGTAAATGACGCTTCAGCTGGCATGCAATGTCATAGTGAAGAAACGTTGTGATGTTTGGTCCCTGCATTGCTTTCAGGTCCCCCATCAGGAACACAGCATTTGCAAGCATGAAATGACAGTTCAACAACAGTCATCGTAGCCAATGTTATACACTACCGTTCAAAAGTTTGGGGTCACTTAGAAATGTCCTTGTTTTCGTAAGAAAAGCAATTTTTTTGTCCATTAAAATAACATCAAATTGATCAGAAATACAGTGTAGACATTGTTAATTTTGTAAATGGCTATTGTAGCTGGAAACGGCTGATTTTTAATGGAATATCTACATAGGCGTACAGAGGCCCATTATCAGCAACCATCAGTCCTGTGTTCCAATGGCATGTTGTGTTTGCTAATCCAAGTTTATCATTTTAAAAGGCTAATTAGAAAACCCTTTTGCAATTATGTTAGCACAGCTGAAAACTGTTGTGCTGATTTAAAGAAGCAATAAAACTGGCCTTCTTGAGACTAGTTGAGTATCTGGAGCATCAGCAATTGTGGGTTCGATTACAGGATCAAAATGGCCAGAAACAAATAACTTTCTTCTGATACTCGTCAGTCTATTCTTGTTCTGAGAAATGAAGGTTATTCCATGCGAGAAATTGCCAAGAAACTGAAGATCTCGTACAACGCTGTGTACTACTCCCTTCACAGAACAGCGCAAACTGTCTCTAACCAGAATAGAAAGAGGAGTGGGAGGCCCCGGTGCACAACTGAGCAAGAGGACAAATACATTAGAGTGTCTAGTTTGAGAAACAGACCCCTCACATGTCCTCAACTGGCAGCTTCATTAAATAGAACCTGCAAAACACCAGTCTCAACGTCAACAGTGAAGAGGCGACTCCGGGATGCTGACCTAGGCAGAGTTGCAAAGAAAAAGTCCAGTGTCTGTGTTCTTTTGCCCATCTTAATCTTTTCTTTTTATTGGCCAGTCTAAGATATGGCTTTTTCTTTGCAACTCTGCCTAGAAGGTCAGCATCCCGGAGTCGCCTCTTCACTGTTGACGTTGAGACTGGTGTTTTGCGGGTACTATTTAATGAAGCTGCCAGTTGAGGACCTGTGAGGCGTCTGTTTCTCAAACTAGACACTCTAATGTATTTGTCCTCTTGCTCAGTTGTGCACCGGGGAGTGGGACTCCTGTTTCTATTCTGGTTAGAGACAGTTTGCGCTGTTCTGTGAAGGGAGTAGTACACAGCGTTGTACGAGATCTTCAGTTTCTTGGCAATTTCTCGCATGGAATAGCCTTCATTTCTCAGAACAAGAATAGACTGATGAGTTTCAGAAGAAAGTTATTTGTTTCTGGCAATTTTGAGCCTGTAATCGAACCCACAATTGCTGTTGCTCCAGATACTCAACTAGTCTCAAGAAGGCCAACAGTTTTCAGCTGTGCTAACATAATTGCAAAAGGGTTTTCTAATAATCAATTAGCCTTTTAAAATGATAAACTTGGATTAGCAAACACAATGTGCCATTGAAACACAGGACTGATGGTTGCTGATAATGGGCCTATGTAGATATTCCATTTACAATCAGCTGTTTCCAGCTACAATAGCCATTTACAACATTAACAATGTCTACACTGTATTTCTGATCCATTTGATGTTATTTTAATGGACAAAAAATATGCTTTTCTTTCGAAAACAAGGACATTTCTAAGTGACCCCAAACTTTTGAACGGTAGTGTATATAACTAAAATACATCAGCTACATATCTGAAGCATCCATCCATCCTTCCATCCATCCATCCGTCCACATGCATGCATCCATCGACATACTTCTCTCCTCTCTTCAGGTTCAGGAACTTCAGCGGATGCTCGTGCCTGCACGCCATCCCAAACACACCAGTTATGTCCAGTTTCTGGGTTTTGGGTTTGGATCGCAGCGCATCCCCGGCTTGAAATCCCAGGCACCCCTGTAAAATGAAGTGAAAAAAGTCACATTCACTAAGCAGTTAATGTTTCATCCAATCTGTTCAACTTAAAAAAAAAAAAAATATGGACAGAATAGTCCATTGGTAGAGTCGCATCACCAAGGATAAATGGCTTCTCCTGATTTCAATCAAACCTTTAAACTTCTCCAACATTAGCCCAGCTGTTGGTAATACACACAAACACACATCACACAAGTCACACAGAAGAGGACTAGTGAAACTAACTGATTGTGAGATACATCCCATTCTTCAAAATCCAGTATACCTCAGTCTGATGCTCCTCCTACAAAGCAGTCAACTTTGTCTTGTTCACAAAAGAACCACCCAGCAGGTTTGGGACCCTCAATGCTGGTCCCAGACAATCTTTTTATGGGAAGCCCAAATAGGGCATCAGCTGCAATAATTTGATGACCGTTTTCCTTTAAAATAATAATGCAAATAATTAATTATACAAAATGATTAAGGATACAGGGAATGGACATTTGCAAGGGTATTACTTAAACCCTTGTGCTCCTTGGAAAACATAGGTCTGTCACGTACGTTGAAGGACGGGTCAGACCAAGGCGCAGCGTGAAATGCATACATGTTTATTTCAACGATAAACACACGAACAAAACAACGTAACGTGAAGTCCTCATGCTAAACACAATACAAGCCTCTACACGGAACAAGATCCCACAACAACTGATTGCCAACAGGCTACTTAAGTATGATCCCCAATCAGAGACAACGAGCGACAGGTGCCTCTGATTGGGAATCACACCCGGCCAAACATAGAAACACAACCTAGAATGAGAACATAGAAATAACAACATAGAACTCCACACCCTGACTCAACATACTAGAGTCCCATAAGTCAGGGCGTGACAAGGTCATTTAAGCTGTAGTTTCTTTGTGAATGTATCTGTAATCGGTAGTATCCACTAAGCAGATGATTGGTCCACCTAGCTTTACCAGAGCCCCGTTATCCAGCATGTTGTGGATCCAGACATGCCTTCATGGCAACCGTAGCGGCCTTGGTAGCAAAGCCACCCACAAAACTTTGCCCTGTCTGGCAATCCCATACTTTACCTGTTTCCGCCTCCCACGACTTGGGTTTGGTTTTTGAGAGGCTTGCAATGGTATTGCCGCATAACATTACTACTGTTTGGCAAGGCAATGATAGAATATATATAAGAAAGACAACTGAGGTTGGATATATTTCCCCTTATAAATTATGAACAACACTGAATGCAAATAAGAATCCTAGCTTACTGAGACTTTATAGTTGTTCCTTAATTGTTATCATTGACATACCTGTGGACAGAGAGGACACTTTGTTCTGTCCGAGGTCAGTGGCGCCAACTTCCTGACAGTCTCTCGTTCAAACTGCCAGTGTTTGAACTCCTCAAATGACTCATTTGTGAGCTTCCGGTAGAGCTTAACTGTCTGTTGATAGAAACAAACAAACAAACAAAAATCCTCATAGTAAAAAACACTTACATGTATGGTTTGATTTCTAATTTAAAATACAATAACTACCTTCCAGGATGCATTGGATTTATGGAAAGGTAATCCCCCTCAAAGACACCCCACACTCCAGCTGCAGGGCTGCAATCTGGTGCAGGAGGTCCACTGAAATTGCTGTTTGCGGCAGATGGGGGGTGGCAGGCCAGAGTCTGTAGCGGATCAGGGTGACAGGTTCCAGCTCACAGCTGCAAAACTGCAGCCAGACGTCATGAGCTCGTCCTGAAATGAGGACATTCCGTTTCTTAGATTGCATTGCTAAACATTACATCTGATGTTGGTGAGATGCATGTCTCTTAAGAACTTTCAAAATGACACCATATTTTCATCATAACAACAGAGTGAACAGGGTTCTGGTAAACTAGATCAAATGAAATCAAAGTCAAAGTTGTCATTTGCGCAGGGATACAGCATAGTGTGCACAATACAATGAAATAAGTAGATAACTACAGTATATTAAGTACAGTACAGTAGTTGCCATAGCAACAAAGAGTCAGTTCAGTTTTCATCAACAGTCTTATGGCTTAGAGGGAGAAACCGTCTCTGAGCATGGTGCTGCTACAATTGATGCTCTGATACAGTTTGCAAGATGGTAAAAGAGCCAGATGTCTTAGTTTCCAATTTTTATATAAGGCCTACCTCTAACGTCAACAACTATCAGAAGGCGGTTGTACTGGCTGTGACAGTCATGGTCATCTTGTCTCCTCCACTCCCATCGTAGGCCCACCGGGACACATGGGATGAACTGCCCTAACTAAGACAGACAGACAGACACAAAGTTGTTGTAGAACAGACTACAGTAGCTGCAGATTTGAAACTACACTATCAGGGGGATATTTCATTGCACAAGTGGTTAGAAAACTCCAAATCAACTCTGTGCTTGGCACGACAGATTTAGCCACATTTACCTTACTGCTGCAGGGAACTGTAACTTTTATAGAAACTGAACTGTATGTACATTATCAACATTTTTGACTGGGAAGCAAAAAAATGTAGCCAGAAGTTGACAGGTTTGTTGACATAAGATAAAATACATTACCTTTCATAACTCCAACTGGTGGACAATGTTGGGAGTGCTGTGTGTTCTCACAGCACAGGTGGCACAGAAATATTTATCTGAGCCACAATCCCCACAGCACCATAGCTCAGCCTCCTCCAAAACTCTACACACACTGCAGAAGACGTTGGGTGGATGACATTCCAGCTCCACTGCAAGTATGTGGAGTAGCTCCCTCAACCCCTTCCAGGCCTCAACATCAACTGCCTTCCTTTTTTTTAAACTGGTAGAGGAGGTGCATCACTGCAGCTGGGCCCAACTTCTGCTGCAGAGGGAACCGGCTCTGTTCTCCCAGTACTCCCTACAGAGTAGTGACAATTGTTACTGAGTGGACTATCCTGGTTAAATGAAGTTGAACAGAACTTAACATAGAAACTTTCTCACCAATCCAAGTTGATGGCAGGATGGCATCTGTAAAGAAAAGCAAGACAATGACAACTAAGGTTGATTTATTCTAAATTAAGATATAATATATTTTACATTTAAATGATCTGATACATAGGACACATAATTATCTACTGTATCATAATGCTTGACTAGTGGAGTTACTTTGCTTTCACTAAATTATTTTATTATAGGGAATCTAAAGACAGTTATGGGTAGGAAGTTGTGCTTCGCATGGACATTAAGTAGTCTGAAATGCCTCCAGACAGGTGATGACACATCTTTGGGCTTCAACAAGCATGGGACAGGAATATTTTGGGCATCTTGGCTAATGGATGATTATTGTTGGAATTGTTCTAATGTACAATCTAATACTTGCTTAGTCCAGTGGTTCTCAACCTTTGTTGGTCATTGTAGGCCCAATCACATCTTGCTCTGCCCATAGTGCCTCCAAAGTACCCCCATATATGCATTTTAAATAAAATATGTAGGCATATCATATAAAATGAGTCTTTCTATGTACCCACTTTGGATATTGGTTCCTGGTTATATGAATGGTGTAAGCATTGGCTAGAGAGTTTAAATCCATGCGAGAAAGTGTACTATTGCACACTTCGGGAATAATATTGATATTTAAGACAGAGACAGGACACGCAGCCTAGCTGTCACGATCGTCGGATATAGAGGACCAAGGCGCAGCGTGGAAGGTGAACATACTTATTTATTAAATGATACACGAACAAATCGATACGTGCCGTCCACAGGTACAAACCAACACGGAACAAGATCCCACAAACACTGTGGGAAAACCACCTGACTAAATATGGTTCCCAATCAGAGACAACCAGCAACAGCTGATACTCGTTGCCTCTGATTGAGAACCACTCTGGCCAACATAGATATACAAAAACTAGACTAGACACAATGAGCACAAAACATAAACTCTACACATCCTGGCTCAACTTAAAAGAGTCCCTAGAGCCAGGGCGTGACACTAGCACTGAAAACAAGAAATGACACCATGCCATGGTTCCTGGGAAATTTAAGCCGAAAAGACTGCTAATGCAAAATTGCAAATCCTTTTAAATGGATTATATATTCAAATCGAATTGCACTCAAGACATGTTCTTCCCTACTATGGGTCATATTAGCGGGCTATCCCGGGGTAAAAACACTTCAAAATACTTCAAATCCATTATATTAGCTTTTTAAATCACAGTTTAAAAAATAATACGATTAGGTACCTTTGATGAAGGGAAAGGACGTCAGAAGATATTCTAGTTTTAGTTACAGCACAATAAAAATGGTCATTACCACCACCAACGCATAAGGGTTGTAATAACAGCCGTGGTTGATGCTTTTTGCCTACTCGGAAATTACGATATGAAACGTTGACTTGAACCTTCTGACAACTAGTGGGTCAGGCGGCCCCTCACTGTCTGATTTCTGATGATTGTTCTCGATTACATTGACTGATTGGTTTTGTATCGGGTGGTTATTAAGGTAGGACTGGGTGATATGGCCAAAATATGATATCACAATATTTTTCTCATGTACGGCGGTATTTAACTGTATTTTATGTTTCTGAATAATAAAAGTTATAAATATGTTTTATGAGTAGTGCATGGCCCTAGCATGACAACAAATACATTATAAGTGGTTTTAATTGGCTTTCTCCATTCTGATATATATCGCCCAGCCCTAAATTAAAGCTAAGGTTAGGGTTTGAACCGGGATGTGAACATGATGTTAGGGTTAGGGTTAGGCTTGAACCGGGATGTGGACATGAAGCTAGGGTTAGGGTTGTGGGCAAGGCAAGGGTTAGGGTTGAACTGGGAGCTGGACATGAAGCCTGCACTGCATATGGCTATATCGGCTAATACAGGACTACTAAAGGCCCTTTTTCTGCAACATATTTTTTTTTTTCAAAAGTACATTGTTTTTAAAATATTTGGTTATTCTGATTTTTCAGGGGGTGATGCAGCACCCTCAGCACCCCTACTTCCCAAGGCTATGTGCTTAAGGATGGGATTAGGGTTGAACCGGGATTTGGATATGAAGCTAGGGTAAGGGATAGGTTTGTGGTTAAGGCTAGGATAGTCACACTGAAAAGTTATACATTTTGTAGGGATGAATTGTGTAAGGATGAATTCGAGTTATACATTAATTTCCTATTTTTCTGCTCTTATGAAATGTTACAACATTTGTTGTTTAGCACTAGCGATGGGAAGTTCGGCTCTTTTTAATGACTCTGATCTTTTCGACTCGTTCAGTCAAAAGAACAAATCTTTCGACTCATTTCGTTCATTTGAGTCAGGAATGCCCAGAGCACGCAGGACCCCCTACCAGCGAACTATGAAAATGTATGCACCCACTAACTGTAAATCGCTCTGGATAAGAGCGCCTGCTAAATGACTAAAATGTAAAATGTAAAACTCGAAAGAATCATGATTCTACGAGCCTCTCGTTCACATGTTGTTCACCATAGGGGGCTTATTGGAGCTGTCATTTGTGACTGAGACCTGTAAACGTGTGCTTTAAACAATGTACATTTGTTGATTGCAGGTACACAAATAATATTTTTTCTTGATACATTTTAAACGAGCTGTGGCCGCTACTGGACTAGATTGTGAACGACTCTTGGCGGAATGCATTGCTTGACTGCCGTGAGGGTGATAAGCACAGTCGCTCGCGAACTGCAGCCCCCCAAACGATTCGTTCTCGAGTTCGAGTTTGTTGAGCAGAGGCTGTGTATGTTTTGGTTCTACAAAGCTGTGTCCATCATAACGTTCAATAATAATTTAATTGCAGTCATTCTTGCACCATGTGTGACCAATTATCAGTTCTAAACATGTATTTTTCTTCTCTAGGCTCATAATAATTTTCCTGTGGCATATGAAAGGCCATTGGTCATAAGCGTTGGTGTTCGGACCCAACCTGGTCTCAGAATATGTAAATCCAAGACACCCCATTTGGTATGATCTGTTACGTTTCGTATGGTATGCATTAATTTGTGGATGTCCATCACCCATTTCGTATGATTCCTGGAGGCATGCAGAGGCCAAATCAAGCTCCTTACCGCATTGCCATGCGCCTCTCAAATGTTGTAACAATGCAGAGGACTCCATATAGCTCCGCATTGACATGATTGGTTCACGGTAGTTGGGGGCGGGAGGTCCAGTATAAGAGCCAACTTATGCTTGATCCGAAAATGTGGTCGGGGGTGCTGTAAGGATGGTGTGACGCAATAACGAAGCCTCCGGAGGCACACCAAGGTCAAATTGAGCTCCATACCATATAGCTGTGCGCCTCTCAAATGTTGTAACAATGTGGAGGGCTATAGCTCTGCATTGACATGATTGGTTGACAGTAGGTGAGGGCGGCAGGTCCTGTATAAACACAAACTCACTTCCTTGACAACTTCCTTCACAAGAGCTCTGTGCTGCTCAGCGAAGTGCAAGAAGCATGAATGCCCTGACTTCTGCAGAGGCAGTATCACCCTAAATGCTGCAAGCCCATTGCATATATCAGATTGACCATGTAACGCCTTTCAACACAAACTCACTTAATTGACTACTTCCTCCACAATAGCTCTGCTCTGCTAGGCTAAGCGCAATAAGTATTAAAGCCCTGACGCCTGCGGTGGCTGCATCGCAGTAAATTTTGTACGGCCACTTCAGACGTCGGATTGGACATGCAGACCCCTAAACAAATTTGGAGCTGCACAGCGATGCGGTACAGAGCTCAATTTGGCCTCTGCATGCCTCTGGAGGCTCCGCTATTGCGTCACACCCTCCATATGGAGTCTACGAACACATTTATAGATCAAGCATAAATTGGCTCTTAATCCTGCTGTAGGACTCATTGCGACCAGCACTAGCAGGTCAACGTACGACTAAAATGAACGACTCACTCAGAAAAATGAATCATGACTCTCGAGTCAGTAAAAAGAATCGTTCAAAAAGAACGAATCGTTTGCGAACTGCACATCACTACACAGCACTCTGAGATTGATTGCCCACCAGAGCGCACTCACGGCATCAAAGGTAGGAGATGCAAGCCCACTGGAACCAATTTAGGTTACTGGATGCTTACTGGTGATATTACTGCTTCCACTGTACTTTATCAGGCGTGAATTAAAGTCGAGGCTAACCTTACACATGTGTAATATTTTTTGGAGATAAAGTAACCGTTTGATGGAGTTTATGGAAGATGCAATCGTTTGTTCTCCTCGCTTCTCTGTGTGGATGCGTCCTCTGTTCAGGTACATATCTACTGTTTCTCTTTTGTAAATGTCAGTGTCTGTTTATTTATATTATGTATAACATTTGCAATCCCGAGTATTGATTAATTTCTCAATTATTGCCTCGGTGCCCTAAAATCTATAGACTATATTTTATGCATTATATTAGAATAGAGCCTTTACGCGTGGGAAGGCTTCTCACAAATATCTTATTTTATTTTCCTTTCTCAACTAAAATGTAGGCTACATATGTATGCAATCGTTTTACATTTAGGCTAACCGTGCACAATTACGAACATTGACAGAAGTGTATGATTTATTTAACTTGTGTTACCTTTGAAGTCTGAGCCTACCTGTCATAAACACAAAGTCATAAAACCAGTCTGTGTCATTCAGACAGACGCATGAATAAGTTCTGCTCCAACAGCATAAGCCTATAGTTAGCCATTTTTCAAACAAAGAGATGAACTTGTCTAATTGTCACGATCGCCAATGAAGTGTGACCAAAGCGCAGCGTTGGGAGTGAACATGATGATTTTAATTTTGAAACACACGACAAAACAAAACACGATCCGTGAAGTCCTCAGTGACAACTACTGAACAATGAACAAAAACCCACAACCACAAGGTGAACACAGACATTTAAATATGGCTCCCAATCAGAGATAACGAGCCGACAGCTGACACTCGTTACCTCCGATTGGGAGTCACTGACCAAACATAGAACGCGAACACCTAGACACTACCCACAGTACACAACACACGGAAATCTACACACCCTGACTAAACACAAAAAGTCCTAGAACCAGAGTGTGACACTAATGCAATAATAATACTGTATGTGTGGCCACACTGGATTATTCTTTATAGTAGATGACCCTACAGACAGACAGACACATTCATAAAGTACCATGAATATAGGATGCAATCACACAGAAAAATACCAGTACAATTTCAAAATAGTGGAGCTGTAGAGAGATATGTGTTTTACAAAGTGCTGCTATAATGTTGTTCATGCGTTGCAAGCAATACCCATCAGATCATGCAGGCATAACAGATTAAAATAAAATAAAATAAAATGTTATTTGTCACATGCGCCAAATACAACAGGTGTAGACCTTACAGTGAAATGCTTACTTACAAACCCTTAAACAACTATGCAATTTTAAGAAAGAATACCTCCCAAAAAATAACATTAATAAAAAAAATAAAAAAAAATAAAAGTAACAAATAATTAAAGAGCAGCAGTAAAATAACAATAGCGAGGCTATATACAGGGGGTACCGGTACCGAGTCAATGTGTGGGGGCACCGGTTAGTCGAGGTAATTGAGGTAATAGGTACAAATAGGTAGAGTAATTAAAGTGACTATGCATAGATAATAAACAGAGAGTAGCAGCAGCGTAAAGGCAAATAGTCTGGGTAGCCATTTCATTAGATGTTCAGGAGTCTTATGGCTTGGGGATAGAAGCTGTTTAGAAGCCTCTTGGACCTAGACTTGCCGCTCCGGTACCGCTTGCCGTACGGTAGCAGAGAGAACAGTCTATGACTACGGTGGCTGGAGTCTTTGACAATTTTTAGGGCCTTCCTCTGACACCGCCTGGTATAGAGGTCCTGGATGGCAGGAAGCTTGGCCCCAGTGATGTACTGGGCCGTACGCACTACCCTCTGTAGTGCCTTGCGGTCGGAGGCTGAGCAGTTGCCATACCAGGCAGTGATGCAACCAGTCAGGATGCTCTCGATGGTGCAGCTGTAGAACCTTATGAGGATCTGAGGACCCATGCCAAATATTTTCAGTCTCCTGAGGGGGAATAGGTTTTGTCGTGCCCTCTTCAGGACTGTCTTGGTGTGCTTGGACCATGTTAGTTTGTTGGTGATTTGGACACCAAGGAACTTGAAGCTCTCAACCTGCTCCACTACAGCCCAGTCGATGAGAATGGGGGCGTGCTCAGTCCTCTTATTTTTCCTGTAGTCCACAATCATCTCCTTTTTCTTGATCACGTTGAGGGAGAGGTTGTTGTCCTGGCACCACACGGCCAGGTCTCTAACCTCCTCCCTATAGGCTGTCTTGTCGTTGTCGGTGATCAGGCCTACCACTGTTGTGCCATCAGCAAACTTAATGATGGTGTTGGAGTCGTGCCTGGCCATGCAGTCATGAGTGAACAGGGAGTATAGGAGGGGACTGAGCACGCACCCCTGAGGAGCCCCCGTGTTGAGGATCAGCGTGGCGGATGTGTTGTTACCTACCCTTACCACCTGTGTGCGGCCCGTCAGGAAGTCCAGGATCCAGTTGCAGAGGGAGGTGTTTAGTCCCAGGGTCATTAGCTTAGTGATGAGCTTTGAGGGCACTATGGTGTTGAACGCTGAGCTATAGTCAATGAATAGCATTCTCACATAGGTGTTACTTTTGTCCAGGTGTGAAAGGGCAGTGTGGAGCGCAATAGAGATTGCATCATCTGTGGATCTGTTGGGGCGGTAAGCAAATTGGAGTGGGTCTAGGGTTTCTGGGATGATGGTGTTTATGTGAGCCATGACTACCGTTTCAAAGCACTTCATGGCTACAGACGTGAGTGATACGGGTTGGTAGTCATTTAGGCAGGTTACCATAGTGTTCTTGGGCACAGGGACTATGGTGGTCTGCTTGAAACATGTTGGTATTACAGACTCAGACAGGGAGAGGTTGAAAATGTCAGTAAAGACACTTGCCAGTTGGTCAGCGCATGCTCAGAGTACACATCCTGGTAATCCGTCTGGCCGTGCGGCCTTGTGAATGTTGACCTGTTTAAAGGTCTTACTCACATCGGCTACGGAGAGCGTGATCACACAGTCGTCCGGAACAGCTGATGCTCTCATGCATGTTTCAGTGTTACTTGCCTCGAAGCGAGCATACACTACCGGTCAAAAGTTTTAGAACACCTACTCATTCAAGAGTTTTCTTTATTTTTACTATTTTCTACATTGTAGAATAATAGTGAAGACATCAAAACTATGAAATAACACATATGGAATCATGTAGTAACCAAAAAAGTGTTAAACAAATCAAAATATATTTTATATTTGAGATTCTTTAAAGTAGCCACCCTTTGCCTTGATGACAGCTTTGTACACTCTTGCCATTCTCTCAGCCAGCTTCATGAGGTAGTCACCTGGAATGCATTACAATTAACAGGTGTGCCTTCTTAAAAGATAATTTGTGGAATTTATTTCCTTCTTAATGCGTTCGAGACAATCAGTTGTGTTGTGACATATATATATACAGAAGATTGCCCTATTTGGTAAAAGAGAAAGTCCATATTATGGCAAGAACAGTTCAAATAAGCAAAGAGAAACAACAGTCCATCATTACTTTAAGACATGAAGGTCAGTCAATATAGAACATTTCAAGAACTTTTAAAGTTTCTTCAAGTGCAGTCGCAAAAACCATCACGCGCTATGATGAAACTGGCTCTCATGAGGACCTCCACAGGAATGGACAACCCAGAGTTACCTCTGCTGCAGAGGATAAGTTCATTAGAGTTACCAGCCTCAGAAATTGCAGCCCAAATAAATGCTTCACAGAGTTCAAGTAACAGACACATTTCAACATCAACTGTTCAGAGGAGCCTGTTTGAATCAGACCTTCATGGTCGAATTGCTGCAAAGAAACCACTACTAAAGGACACCAATAATAAGAAGAGACTTGCTTGGTCCAAGAAACACGAGCAATTGACATTAGATCGGTGGAAATGTGTTCTTTGGTCTGGAGTCCAAATTTGAGTTTTTGGTTCCAACCGCTGTGTCTTTGTGAGACGCGGTGTGGGTGGACGGATGATCTCCGCATGTGTATTTCCCACCGTAAAGCATGGAGGAGGAGGTGTTATGGTGTGGGGGTGCTTTGCTGGTGACACTGTCTGTGATTTATTTAGACCAGCATGGCTACCACAGCATTCTGCAGCGATACGCCTTCCCATCTGGTTTGGGCTTAGTGCGACTATCATTTGTTTTTCAACAGGACAATGACCCAACACATCTCCAGGCTGTGTAAGGGCAATTTTACCAAGAAGGAGAGTGATGGAGTGCTGCATCAGATGACCTGGCATCCACAATCCCCGACCTCAACCCAATTGAGATGGTTTGGGATGAGTCGGACCGCAGAGTGAAGGAAAAGCAGCCAACAAGTGCTCAGCATATGTGGGAACTCCTTCAAGACTGTTGGAAAAGCATTCCAGGTGAAGCTGGTTGAGAGATTGCCAAGAGTGTGCAAAGCTGATATCAAGGTAAAGGGTGGCTATTTGAAGAATCTCAAATATAAAATATATTTTGATTTGTTTAACACTTTTTTGGTTACTACATGATTCCATATGTTTTATTTCATAGTTGACTATTCAACAATATAGAAAATAGTAAAAATAAAGAAAAACCCTTGAATGAGTAGGTGTTCTAAAACATTTTTACCGGTAGTGTAGAAGTCATTTAGCTCGTCTGGTAGGCTTGTGTCACTGGGCAGCTCACGGCTGCCTCTACTCTTAAACCTTTGGATGCTGTCTACCATAGCGCCATTCGTTTTACCACTGGTGACAGTTTTAATACTCACCACTGCATCCTGTATCAAAAGGTTGGCTGGTCCTCATTAAAGTCCCGTAGATCAACTCATTACTCCCTTTTTGTTTACAAAGCCCTACTACACCAGCTTCCAATTTACCTAACTTCGTTGTTAAAGTATAAAAAAAACATGATACCAAACCCGCTCCCAGGGTTGGTTAACTCTTGAGGTTCCTCGGGTTTCCACCGAATTACGTAATTTTTGTTTTGTATTAATCCACCTCATTTCTGGTACCAACTGCAAAATAGACTGCAATTGGACGCTCTGATGCCATTTGGGCAATTTAAAATATTGATTGGGGAACTATTTGCTGAGGAATGTGGCTGTTTTTCTTGATTGTTTGTTGTGCTGTATTTTAGTTAGTTAGTTTTTCTATTTCATTTTGTCTATGAATTGTACGTGTAGGGCTCCCTTGCGAAAGAGACCCTGGTCTCATTGGTGACACCCTGTTTAAATAAATGTAAAATAAAATAAATAAACATCAATCCAGCCCAGATAGGATGCACAACAGCTCAATTCCAAACATCTCTGTTGAACACTAGCTGGGTGACTACTGATTACCAAGGATTCTTCATACTAATTATTCTCTGTATAGTGGCAGTGATTGGATAGCTTTCAAACTTGAAGGTGCATGTGATGATCTCCCTCTTTTGCTGAGACAGTGGTCATAATAACGAGTAACAGTGTAGTTTAAAAAGCAGTGGCTATAGCATTTTTTGAGGGTTTAAACCTATGTGCTGTTGAACTGACCATGCTAATTGAAAAGGGCACTGGCCAATGGTCATGTGTTTGTATTAGAGAAGGAATAGAGGCATCAACAGAAGGAAATGGCTCCCTCTTGTGGATATTCTGCACTGCATTAATCTCCATGGACGTTGCTTGGAAACACATGAATGGGCTTCCATGTTGTATTGCACCATAACTGGATGTTTCCTTCCATGTATTTTAAGCATGTGTGTGTGTCAGTCTGGCCATTTCAGATGCAGTGTTACCACTGTGAAGAGACTCTGTTGGACAATGACTGTTCAGCTCCAAAGTTCATTGTCAACTGCACAGCAAACGTCCAGAATGCCTGTCAGAAGGAGGTGATTGTGGGTGAAAATGGTGAGCCTGGTTGACTTTTTTTGCTGTCAAGTCTGAATCCATTCTAGTAGGGTTAATAG
The DNA here is from genome assembly GCF_964263955.1 of Coregonus lavaretus. Classification (NCBI taxonomy): domain Eukaryota; kingdom Metazoa; phylum Chordata; class Actinopteri; order Salmoniformes; family Salmonidae; genus Coregonus; species Coregonus lavaretus. The sequence goes on from NC_139995.1 coordinate 36,198,799, forward strand.
TAAAAAACTTGTTTTACAATATCAAACAAAATTGCACCCTTTGACATGTGTAACCTTTGGCCAAGGCTTTGATGTCTCACAGTGTTCCCTCCCTCCAGGTGTGTCCTACAGGAAGGCCTGTGCCTCTTTCTCCACCTGTCTGATCGTGTCAGCAGGGTATCAGTCCTTCTGCGTCCCGGGTCGGGTGGGCTCTGTCTGCATCAGCTGCTGTAACACCCCCCTCTGCAACGGACCCCGCCCCCCCAGGATTTCCCTGGCCCCCACCCATCCTCCCGCCAGACCCACTACCCTCCTCATCATCACTGTTGCTGTGGGAACACTGCCCTGATGTGGACACTGGTATTGGCTGGATTGGACTGAAGGTTCTCAGGTGTGGTGCCTGGTGTTGGAGCCAACAGACACTGTCCTGAGAGATTACTGAAAAACTAGGTCTACTGTGGACAGAGATTCTACAATCTACTAACAGGGCTGACCGACACATACGGACCCATTGACCAAAAAGAGTGACAAACACATGAGAAATTTAGGCAGTACATTTGAATTCTGAGCCTAAAGTTTATTTTAAAAAATATATTTGTCATCCACAGTACATTAACAAAGTTTGTGTTCTAATAGGGAGGTTACATTTTAATATCATTGTCTCAGACTGCGCCTAATCAAAGAACTAGTGCTCAGTCCCAGAGATGACTGAGCAGTGTGTAGTGCTGAATGTACCCTCTGTTTTACGGATAGGATGACACACACTGGTGTACTTATGTTGCAATAAGTGATCATATGGTGCTTTCAAGACAACTCAAATTTGGAACTGCTCAGTTAAAATGTCCACCGCAGATGCGGAAGGCTGACATAGGCTGATGTGGTGGATTGAGACGCAGCCCATGCAAAAACAAACATCTAGCTTAAATTGACAGATTTTGATGGGGATTTTTTAATCATGTTAATTAGATTGGTGTATCAATAGATTTAAGGATTAAAATCCCCGTAGGGATGTGCGTGATACTTTGCAACCCATTATAACAACTTAATGAACATAACATAAATTACAAGTCCCATTGACTTAATCAAACTTTATTTTAACAAATTTAAATTCTTACAACAGCAATTCCTGGAAAACTGTATAAGCAGTTATTTCTTTTTTGAAACAGTCAAATCCTCAGTTGAGAAGCAATAGGTGATAGTTTGGTAAACCTGTATTATTGGCACTTCTAAGAAAATAAAGCCTTGAGGTACACCGCAGTGAGGATCTTTGACTGCCAGATAGATGATCTGTTCAATTTCATTCAACCAAGGTTGAAAACCTAAGGAAAATGACCTATATCAGAATGGAAACAGTACATTTCCCTGCATCTTGAATCCCTCAACATCAAGGAAGAGGATGAAACATTTGTAACAGCTCATCCTTTAGCCAAGGACACAGAATGAATGGGTAGAGGAGGACTAGTTCTGACTGGTAACTGGATGCTATGCCATATGCTTCAGTGACTAAATTGAGTGGAATGGTTTGAATTTGGCAGAAATGCCATACCTTCTCAATGAATCCCATAACCCCTGTCACAAGAGATTACTTCTAAATTAAACTGTAAGTGCACCTTGTAAATCAATGTTGTTACTCCTGCACATTGGGCATTCCATGAAGATGAGTGGGATTTTTTTCTTCTTTCATTTCACCTCATTACATAAAATAAAATCCATAGCACACGAAACACAGGTTCTCTACTCTTCATCTGTTTCAAGCACTGAATATTTTTTAGTAGGGGAAAGACAGAACAACCTTGAAAAAAGAAATATCTGGAAAATATATTAGACTTATATGTGGTCCTCTGTAGCTCAGCTGGTAGAGCACGGCGCTTGTAACGCCAAGGTAGTGGGTTCGATCCCCGGGACCACCCATACACAAAAAAAAATAAAAAAAATAAAAATGTATGCACACATGACTGTAAGTCGCTTTGGATAAAAGCGTCTGCTAAATGGCATATTATTATTATTATACAATACAAGTCAATCAATAAACATCATTTTCTAAACACCATAGCGGACAACGAGACCAGCAATTGCCATACAACTCCTATAGCAATAATTTTGTTGAGTGAGGTGCTTTCAGTAGATGAGAATTGGGCCAGGTCTGGATATTTAACATGATTAAAATGCAAACGCTTATCTGCTCTATCATTTGCATCTTATAAAACTCTGAGAACATCCCCTAAATGACACAACCTACAATAGAAAAGGGGGGGGGGGGTATTTAAGTGGCAGAATTCCCAACTGGACAGATATTATTCACAGAATTATCATCCTCTTTGCAGTAAATGTATCCATTTCCATTATATTTACAGCTGCCAAAGAGGTCCCACAAATGCAAACTGTTATAGTACTTATCAGTAGGTATATAAAAACTGGCCTTTTTAAATAATTTGAGGCATTGTTCACATGGAAAAGCAAAAATAATAATATTGTCTCCTCAAAAATGTATACCTCGCAACGTGTAAATAACTATCAAAATAAGTCTCTGTGTTAGTTAATAACTTCACAAAACAACTACACGATCCCTTCAAAAACGGGACTTCTAGACCTTTACATCAAAGCTCAAATACATCAAAACTTATGCCAAAGCCAAATTCCAAATGCAACCAATCGATTCCTAAAAATTAAGACAATATATCAAAGTACAAAATCAAATAATGGTCTTAATAATTAATAATAATCAAGCTGTTAAGGCGAATGCACCAGAAGCACTCCTGATGCGATTCCAGGTCACAGATATTTTATTTGCTGGCTTTCTTCCACTTCATTTACTTCTTCTTCTTGTCCTGCTAAATAAATAACATATTTACAATACAGCTCTACATAAAACAGACATCAATTCTCACCTAACTAACCTTAAACCATTATTAATCTTACAAGATTACTACAAGGTACAATATGCTGGTTAATCATACATATTGTATTTAGGATGCTTTCTGGTCCTGTGTGCATGTTATTAGATGGTTCAAAACATAGCAATGTGTATAAGAGACAGTGGAAGTATAGTCGGTATACTACATAAAAAGCAATGCAATGTGGTTGAGCACCTTGCCAATATTGTACCTTCTCATTCATGGCCAGAATAACCATTCGCTTTTCCTGAAGATGGTCACAAAGTCCAAGAAGAGATCCACAGAGTGCCTTCAATAGGGTGAAGAGAGAAAATAGTTAAATATCTTATAAAACACTTGAAAAGCTCATTGTAACAGAGCCAAGCTATTGACACATTCTACACAATACCAAGTCCATACCACTTGCATTGTATACCTTACTCTACTGTATGTTTTACTGTGTTTGATAAGGAAAGATTGCATGGCCTGACAGACACACCCATGCACGTTTCTAAATTCCAGATCACAATGGCAAAAAATACTTTCAACAACTAGTCCCCCACCCTCTTCACCAGGTCCAGAGTGTAGTCTGTGTCTCCCATCTCAGCCTTCTCAATGATGAGTTGAGTGTCAAACAGCACAAATCCACACATGATGGCCAGGCCAAGGTATACGTGAGCCTACACACAAAAACAGAAATGCTTGATTGGTGTTAATGACAACTAGCACACATTCTGTAAGTCATACTGTAACACATAAGTCCATTAAGAGTAGTGTTGGACAGCACTGTGTATGTAGTAATAATAGATCAAAACAATGTAAACATGACTATATTGGGTTGTTTTCTTCTTTACCTTGAACAACATGACAGACCCCAGGAACATGTTGAGGAAAGAGACCAGGAGCAGGATGGACAGTCCGGACGTCAGAGTACCTGAAAGACAGACATGGGGTATTTAAATTTGGTAACATTTATTTTGTACAAGAGCACAGTCTCACTAAAACCGGAGTGGTTAGTTTCAGTCCCTTAATAAAAAGAAGAAAACCTCCAGGACACCGGTAATGAGTACACTTTTTTCTCCATGTACCTGACCTAGTAGCACATCAAGGTTTGCGAGTTTACGTTCTGTAGTTTCCATTCCTTTACATTACACAATGTGGTTAGCAGCACACAACACTTTACCCCAGAGGAAGAGGAAGCTCCTGCGCTGGGCGTAGAGGGCACTCAGTGTGAAGCACACAAAGATGATGGAGGTCCCCAGGAAGGCTGTAACTATGATGCTGGTTGGAGAAGGAGAGCAGATATGAGAAACATTTAGAAAAATCTTCAGTCAAAGGAAACTAGCTACTTTACAGATTATTACTGTCATTTTACCTTGGATTAATAGAGATGATGTAATCCATGGCTGGGCCCAAACCAACACCTGGAATGAAGAGAGAAATGAACATATATAACATCAGCTCATGACCACTACAATAGCTAAAAATACATAGGCTGTGTTCCGATTCTCTACCCTTCTTTGGAAGTGTGCACTCGTACCCTCCCACTCAAGGATTTAAAAGGAATGGACTGGTGTAAGGAAAATGGTGGCAACTCCCTCCAGCCATGTTTGCACCAATCCAAAGCTTTTAAATGCATGAGGGTGAGTGAACAAGTACACACACTGTGTAGGCCCTTTGACAGTGCTATGAGGTTAGCTGTCAAGTAATCTTGTTGGTTAACCCAGAACTAAAGTCTTGCGTAATTGGTCAGCTGGTCAATTAAGTTCTGGGTCCATAGGTATTAAGAGAAGGGATCTGCAATATTAAAGCTGATCTACCCCCACTAAAAAAAGAAGACATTTTTGTTTTAAAAAATTACCAACAATTGAAAAAAAAAAAAAAAGGAAGAAAAAAAAAAGAGAAGGGATCAAGAGGCTAAAACCAGGAGCGGAACCGGAACGAGGCGCTCCACCCTCTCTCTTTGCAAGTTACAGGGCCGAATGTCCACTCCCCATCCGAAAGATGCTAACACCTGGGAAATCATGATTTATCCAAATAACCAGTGACAGATAACCCAAACACTGGAACTACTGCTGCTCGTTATCCTACGCACCCATTCCTTCCCGACAGATTCTACGGTACCAGTTACGTTTACGTAGATCTGTCCACAAGAGATTACCTGTGAAGAAGGCAAAGCCAGAGAGGATGGCCAGTCTCTTCTTCTCTGTCTGAGGGCAGTGGGGGGGTCATCGTCAGCCAGACCATCATGGGCAGGGAGCCCAGCATGGTCAACAGCCCACCCTAATGGACACAAAACACACAGCAACAGTTATTATAATGTAATAAGATCAATGGTGATTGTCAATCACAAGTTAATGCAAAACATTCAATTCATTACCAGACAATCATGTTATATGGCCCTCTTTTGTGAAATCTACCCCCAACTCCCCACACACACTTTTCTTAATAGTTACAACACACTAACAGATTGCTTCAGTTTGGTTGTACTTGTTCCCACGGCTACCACTACCTCTGTTTACCTGGAATAGCCTGCTGACGATGTGGACATAGGCTCCAGCAGCAGCCACAAACATGCACAGGGCCAGGCTGGAGTAGACATTCTTCAGGTGCAGCTGAGTGGAGCGGAGCTGAGACAGAGGGGAGAGTTGTATGGTATGAGGAACACACACACAGAGAGACACACAGAGAGACAGAGACACACATACATACAGTTGAAGTCGGAAGTTTACATACATTTAGGTTGGAGTCATTAAAACTTGTTTTTCAACCACTCCACAAATGTCTTGTTAACAAACTATAGTTTTAGCAAGTCAGTTAGGACATCTACTTTGTGCATGACACAAGTAATTTTTCCAACAATTGTTTACAGACAGATTATTTCACTTATAATTCACTGTATCACAATTCCAGTGGGTCAGAAGTTTACATACACTAAGTTGACTGTGCCTTTAAACAGCTTGGAAAATTCCAGAAAATGGACATAATTTGAGTCAATTGGAGGTGTACCTGTGGATGTATTTCAAGGCCTACCTTCAAACTCAGTGCCTCTTTGCTTGACATCATGGGAAAATCCAAAGAAATCAGCCAAGACCTCAGAAAAATAATTGTAGACCTCCACAAGTCTGGTTCATCCTTGGGAGCAATTTCCAAACGCCTGAAGGTACCACGTTCATCTGTAAAAACAATAGTACGCAAGTATAAACACGATGGGGCCACGCAGCCATTTTCTAATAATTGCGCCAACAGTTGTTGCCTTCTCACCAAGCTGCTTGCCTATTGTCCTGTAGCCCATCCCAGCCTTGTGCAGGTCTACAATTTTATACCTGATGTCCTTACACAGCTCTCTGGTCTTGGCCATTGTGGAGAGGTTGGAGTCTGTTTGATTGAGTGTGTGGACAGGTGTCTGTTATACAGGTAACGAGTTCAAACAGGTGCAGTTAATACAGGTAATGAGTGGAGAACAGGAGGGCTTCTTAAAGAAAAACTAACAGGTGAGAGCCGGAATTCTTACTGGTTGGTAGGTGATCAAATACTTATGTCATGCAATAAAATGCAAATTAATTACTTAAAAATCATACAATGTGATTTTCTGGATTTTTGTTTTAGATTCAGTCTCTCACAGTTGAAGTGTACCTATGATAAAAATTACAGACCTCTACATGCTTTGTAAGTAGGAAAACCTGCAAAATCGGCAGTGTATCAAATACTTGTTCTCCCCACTGTATATCCACAGTAAAACGAGTCCTATATCGACATAACCTGAAAGGCCGCTCAGCAAGGAAGAAGCCACTGCTCCAAAACCACCATAAAAAAGCCAGACTACGGTTTGCAACTGCACATGGGGACAAAGATCGTACTTTTTGGAGAAATGTCCTCTGGTCTGATGAAACAAAAATAGAACTGTTTGGCCATAATGACCATCGTTATGTTTGGAGGAAAATGGGGGTTGCTTGCAAGCCGAAGAACACATTTACATTTTTGTCATTTAGCAGACACTCTTATCCAGAGCGACTTACAGTTAGTGCATAGATTATTTTTCATACTGGCCACCCATGGGAATCGAACCCACAACCCTGGCGTTGCAAACACCATGGTCTACCAACTGAGCTACATCCCTGCCGGCCATTCCCTCCCCTACCCTGGACCAATTGTGCGCCGCCCCATGGGTCTCCCGGTCGTGGCCAGCTACGACAGAGCCTGGATACGAACCAGGATCTCTTGTGGCACAGCTAGCACTGCGATGCAGTGCCTTAGACCACTTCGCCACTCGGGAGACATCAGTCACCATCCCAACCGTGAAGGACGAGGGTGGCAGCATCATGCTGAGGTGGTGCTTTGCTGCAGGAGGGACTGGTGCACTTCACAAAATAGATGGCATCATGAGGAAGGAAAATTATGTGGATATATTGAAGCAACATCTCAAGACATCAGTCAGGAAGTTAAAGCTTGGTCACAAATGGGTCTTCCAAATGGACAATGACCCCAAGCATACTTCCAAAGTTGTGGAAAAATGGCTTAAGGACAACAAAGTCAAGGTATTGGAGTGGCCATCACAAAGCCCTGACCTCAATCCTATAGAACATTTGTAGGCAGAACTGAAAAAGCATGTGCGAGCAAGGAGGCCTACAAACCTGACTCAGTTACACCAGCTCTGTCAGTAGGAATGGGTCAAAATTCCCCTAACTTATTGTGGGAAGCTTGTGGAAGGCTACCCAAAACGTTTGACCCAAGTTAAACAATTTAAAGGCAATGCTACCAAATACTAATTGAGTGTATGTAAACTTCTGACCCACTGGGAATGTGATGAAAGAAATAAAGCTGAAATAAATCATTCTCTCTACTATTATTCTGACATTTCACATTCTTAAAATAAAGTGGTGATCCTAACTGACCTAAGACAGGGAATTCTTTCTACAGTGAGGGAAAAAAGTATTTGATCCCCTGCTGATTTTGTACGTTTGCCCACTGACAAAGAAATGATCAGTCTAAAATTTGAATGGTAGGTTTATTTGAACAGTGAGAGACAGAATAACAACAACAAAAATCCAGAAAAATGCATGTCAAAAATGTTATAAATTGATTTGCATTTTAATGAGGGAAATAAGTATTTGACCCCCTCTCAATCAGAAAGATTTCTGGCTCCCAGGTGTCTTTTATACAGGTAACGAGCTGAGATTAGGAGCACACTCTTAAAGGGAGTGCTCCTAATCTCAGCTTGTTACCTGTATAAAAGACACCTGTCCACAGAAGCAATCAATCAATCAGACCACCATGGCCAAGACCAAAGAGCTCTCCAAGGATGTCAGGGACAAGATTGTAGACCTACACAAGGCTGGAATTGGCTACAAGACCATCGCCAAGCAGCTTGGTGAGAAGGTGACAACAGTTGGTGCGATTATTCGCAAATGGAAGAAACACAAAAGAACTGTCAATCTCCCTCGGCCTGGGGCTCCATGCAAGCTCTCACCTCGTGGAGTTGCAATGATCATGAGAACGGTGAGGAATCAGCCCAGAACTACACGGGAGGATCTTGTCAATGATCTCAAGGCAGCTGAGACCATAGTCACCAAGAAAACAATTGGTAACACACTACGCTGTGAAGGACTGAAATCCTGCAGCGCCCGCAAGGTCCCCCTGCTCAAGAAAGCACATATACATGCCTGTCTGAAGTTTGCCAATGAACATCTGAATGATTCAGAGGAGAACTGGGTGAAGGTGTTGTGGTCAGATGAGACCAAAATCGAGCTCTTTGGCATCAACTCAACTCGCCGTGTTTGGAGGAGGAGGAATGCTGCCTATGACCCCAAGAACATCATCCCCACTGTCAAACATAGAGGTGGAAACATTATGCTTTGGGGGTGTTTTTCTGCTAAGGGGACAGGACAACTTCACTGCATCAAAGGGACGATGGACGGGGCCATGTACCGTCAAATCTTGGGTGAGAACCTCCTTCCCTCAGCCAGGGCATTGAAAATGGGTCGTGGATGGGTACTCCAGCATGACAATGACCCAAAACACACGGCCAAGGCAACAAAGGAGTGGCTCAAGAAGAAGCACATTAAGGTCCTGGAGTGGCCTAGCCAGTCTCCAGACCTTAATCCCATAGAAAATCTGTGGAGGGAGCTGAAGGTTCGAGTTGCCAAACGTCATCCTCGAAACCTTAATGACTTGGAGAAGATCTGCAAAGAGGAGTGGAACAAAATCCCTCCTGAGATGTGTGCAAACCTGGTGGCCAACTACAAGAAACGTCTGACCTCTGTGATTGCCAACAAGGGTTTTGCGACCAAGTACTAAGTCATGTTTTGCAGAGGGGTCAAATACTTATTTCCCTCATTAAAATGCAAATCAATTTATAACTTTTTTAACATGCATTTTTCTGGATTTTTTTGTTGTTATTCTGTCTCTCACTGTTCAAATAAACCTACCATTAAAATTATAGACTGATCAGGTCTTTGTCAGTGGGCAAACGTACAAAATCAGCAGGGGATCAAATACTTTTTTCCAATACTGTATATATATATATATACATACATACAGTGGGGAGAACAAGTATTTGATACACTGCCGATTTTGCAGGTTTTCCTTCTTACAAAGCATGTAGAGGTCTGTAATTTTTATCATAGGTACACTTCAACTGTGAGAGACGGAATCTAAAACAAAAATCCAGAAAATCACATTGTATGATTTTAAAGTAATTAATTTGCATTTTATTGCAAGACATAAGTATTTGATACATCAGAAAAGCAGAACTTAATATGTGAACAGAAACCTTTGTTTGCAATTACAGAGATCATATGTTTCCTGTAGGTCTTGACCAGGTTTGCACACACTGCAGCAGGGACTTTGGCCCACTCCTCCATACAGACCTTCTCCAGATCCTTCAGGTTTCGTGGCTGTCGCTGGGCAATACAGACTTTCAATACAGACTTTTCAGCTCCCTCCAAATTTTCTATCGGATTCAGGTCTGGAGACTGGCTAGGCCACTCCAGGACCTTGAAATGCTTCTTACGGAGCCACTCCTTAGTTGCCCTGGCTGTGTGTTTCGGGTCGTTGTCATGCTGGAAGACCCAGCCACGACCCATCTTCAATGCTCTTAATGAGTGGAGAACAGGAGGGCTTCTTAACGAAAAACTAACAGGTCTGTGAGAGCCGGAATTCTTACTGGTTGGTAGGTGATCAAATACTTATGTCATGCAATAAAATGCAAATTAATTACTTTAAAATCATACAATGTGATTTTCTGGATTTTTGTTTTAGATTTCGTCTCTCACAGTTGAAGTGTACCTATGATAAAAATTACAGACCTCTACATGCTTTGTAAGTAGGAAAACCTGCAAAACCGGCAGTGTTCTCCCCACTGTATATACACACACATACAGTGGGGAAAAAAAGTATTTAGTCAGCCACCAATTGTGCAAGTTCTCCCACTTAAAAAGATGAGAGAGGCCTGTAATTTTCACCATAAGTACACGTCAACTATGACAGACAAAATGAGAAAAAACAATCCAGAAAATCACATTGTAGGATTTTTAATGAATTTATTTGCAAATTATGGTGGAAAATAAGTATTTGTTCAATAACAAAAGTTTCTCAATACTTTGTTATATACCCTTTGTTGGCAATGACACAGGTCAAACGTTTTCTGTAAGTCTTCACAAGGTTTTCACACACTGTTGCTGGTATTTTGGCCCATTCCTCCATGCAGATCTCCTCTAGTGCAGTGATGTATTGGGGCTGTCGCTGGGCAACACAGACTTTCAACTCCCTCCAAAGATTTTCTATGGGGTTGAGATCTGGAGACTGGCTAGGCCACTCCAGGACCTTGAAATGCTTCTTACGAAGCCACTCCTTCGTTGCCCGGGCGGTGTGTTTGGGATCATTGTCATGCTGAAAGACCCAGCCACGTTTCATCTTCAATGCCCTTGCTGATGGAAGGAGGTTTTCACTCAAAATCTCACGATACATGGCCCCATTCATTCTTTCCTTTACACGGATCAGTCGTCCTGGTCCCTTTGCAGAAAAACAGCCCCAAAGCATGATGTTTCACAGTAGGTATGGTGTTCTTTGGATGCAACTCAGCATTCTTTGTCCTCCAAACACGACGAGTTGAGTTTTTACCAAAAAGTTCTATTTTGGTTTCATCTGACCATAGACATTCTCCCAATCCTCTTCTGGATCATCCAAATGCACTCTAGCAAACTTCAGACGGGCCTGGAAAATGTACTGGCTTAAGCAGGGGGACACGTCTGGCACTGCAGGATTTGAGTCCCTGGCGGCGTAGTGTGTTACTGATGGTAGGCTTTGTTACTTTGGTCCCAGCTCTCTGCAGGTCATTCACTAGGTCCCCCCGTGTGGTTCTGGGATTTTTGCTCACCGTTCTTGTGATCATTTTGACCCCACGGGGTGAGATCTTGCGTGGAGCCCCAGATCGAGGGAGATTATCAGTGGTCTTGTATGTCTTCCATTTCCTAATAATTGCTCCCACAGTTGATTTCTTCAAACCAAGCTGCTTACCTATTGCAGATTCAGTCTTCCCAGCCTGGTGCAGGTCTACAATTTTGTTTCTGGTGTCTTTTGACAGCTCTTTGGTCTTGGCCATAGTGGAGTTTGGAGTGTGACTGTTTGAAGTTGTGGACAGGTGTCTTTTATACTGATAACAAGTTCAAACAGGTGCCATTAATACAGGTAACGAGTGGAGGACAGAGGAGCCTCTTAAAGAAGAAGTTACAGGTCTGTGAGAGCCAGAAATCTTGCTTGTTTGTAGGTGACCAAATACTTATTTTCCACCATAATTTGCAAATAAATGCATAAAAAATCCTACAATGTGATTTTCTGGATTTTTTTTCTTCTCAATTTGTCTGTCATAGTTGACGTGTACCTATGATGAAAATTACAGGCCTCTCTTATCTTTTTAAGTGGGAGAACTTGCACAATTGGTGGCTGACTAAATACTTTTTTTCCCCACTGTATACATATACACTGCTCAAAAAAATAAAGGGAACACTTAAACAACACATCCTAGATCTGAATGAATGAAATAATCTTATTAAATACTTTTTTCTTTACATAGTTGAATGTGCTGACAAATTATCAATGGAAATCAAATGTATCAACCCATGGAGGTCTGGATTTGGAGTCACCCTCAAAATTAAAGTGGAAAACCACACTACAGGCTGATCCAACTTTGATGTAATGACCTTAAAACAAGTCAAAATGAGGCTCAGTAGTGTGTGTGGCCTCCACGTGCCTGTATGACCTCCCTACAACGCCTGGGCATGCTCCTGATGAGGTGGCGGATGGTCTCCTGAGGGATCTCCTCCCAGACCTGGACTAAAGCATCCGCCAATTCCTGGACAGTCTGTTGTGCAACGTGGCGTTGGTGGATGGAGCGAGACATGATGTCCCAGATGTGCTCAATTGGATTCAAGTCTGGGGAACGGGCGGGCCAGTCCATAGCATCAATGCCTTCCTCTTGCATGAACTGCTGACACACTCCAGCCACATGAGGTCTAGCATTGTCTTGCATTAGGAGGAACCCAGGGCCAACCGCACCAGCAAGGGGTCTGAGGATCTCATCTCGGTACCTAATGGCAGTCAGACTACCTCTGGCGAGCACATGGAGGGCTGTGCGGTCCCCCAAAGAAATGCCACCCCACACCATGACTGACCCACCGCCAAACCGGTCATGCTGGAGGATGTTGCAGGCAGCAGAACGTTCTCCACGGCGTCTCGAGACTCTGTCACGTCTGTCACATGTGCTCAGTGTGAACCTGCTTTCATCTGTGAAGAGCACAGGGCGCCAGTGGCGAATTTGCCAATCTTGGTGTTCTCTGGCAAATGCCAAACGTCCTGCACGGTGTTGGGCTGTAAGCACAACCCCCACCTGTGGACGTCGGACCCTCATACCACCCTCATGGAGTCTGTTTCTGACCGTTTGAGCAGACACATGCACATTTGTGGCCTGCTGGAGGTCATTTTGCAGGGCTCTGGCAGTGCTCCTCCTGCTCCTCCTTGCACAAAGGCGGAGGTAGCGGTCCTGCTGCTGGGTTGTTGCCCTCCTATGGCCTCCTCCACGTCTCCTGATGTACTGGCCTGTCTCCTGGTAGCGCCTCCATGCTCTGGACACTACGCTGACAGACACAGCAAACCTTCTTGCCACAGCTCGCATTGATGTGCCATCCTGGATGAGCTGCACTACCTGAGCCACTTGTGTGGGTTGCAGACTCCGTCTCATGCTACCACTAGAGTGAAAGCACCGCCAGCATTCAAAAGTGACCAAAACATCAGCCAGGAAGCATAGGAACTGAGAAGTGGTCTGTGGTCACCACCTGCAGAACCACTTCTTTATTGGGGGTGTCTTGCTAATTGCCTATAATTTCCACCTGTTGTCTATTCCATTTGCACAACAGCATGTGAAATGTATTGTCAATCACTGTTGCTTCCTAAGTGGACAGTTTGATTTCACAGAAGTGTGATTGACTTGGAGTTACATTGTGTTGTTTAAGTGTTCCTTAATTTTTTTGAGCAGTGTATATATACATATATACACATATACAGTGGGGAGAACAAGTATTTGATACACTGCCGATTTTGCAGGTTTTCCTACTTACAAAGCATGTAGAGGTCTGTAATTTTTATCATAGGTACACTTCAACTGTGAGAGACGGAATCTAAAACAAAAATCCAGAAAATCACATTGTATGATTTTTAAGTAATTAATTTGCATTTTATTGCATGACATAAGTATTTGATCACCTACCAACCAGTAAGAATTCCGGCTCTCACAGACCTGTTAGTTTTTCTTTAAGAAGCCCTCCTGTTCTCCACTCATTACCTGTATTAACTGCACCTGTTTGAACTCGTTACCTGTATAAAAGACACCTGTCCACACACTCAATCAAACAGACTCCAACCTCTCCACAATGGCCAAGACCAGAGAGCTGTGTAAGGACATCAGGGATAAAAGTGTAAACCTGCACAAGGCTGGGATGGGCTACAGGACAATAGGCAAGCAGCTTGGTGAGAAGGCAACAACAGTTGACGCAATTATTAGAAAATGGAAGAAGTTCAAGATGACGGTCAATCACCCTCGGTCTGGGGCTCCATGCAAGATCTCACCTCGTGGGGCATCAATGATCATGAGGAAGGTGAGGGATCAGCCCAGAACTATACGGCAGGACCTGATCAATGACCTGAAGAGAGCTGGGACCACAGTCTCAAAGAAAACCATTAGTAACACACTACGCCGTCATGGATTAAAATCCTGCAGCGCACGCAAGGTCCCCCTGCTCAAGCCAGCGCATGTCCAGGCCCGTCTGAAGTTTGCCAATGACCATCTGGATGATCCAGAGGAGGAATGGGAGAAGGTCATGTGGTCTGATGAGACAAAAATATAGCTTTTTGGTCTAAACTCCACTCGCCGTGTTTGGAGGAAGAAGAAGGATGAGTACAACCCCAAGAACACCATCCCAACCGTGAAGCATGGCGGTGGAAACATCATTCTTTGGGGATGCTTTTCTGCAAAGGGGACAGGACGACTGCACCGTATTGAGGGGAGGATGGATGGGGCCATGTATCGCGAGATCTTGGCCAACAACCTCCTTCCCCCAGTAAGAACATTGAAGATGGGTCGTGGCTGGGTCTTCCAGCATGACAACGACCCGAAACACACAGCCAGGGCAACTAAGGAGTGGCTCCGTAAGAAGCATCTCAAGGTCCTGGAGTGGCCTAGCCAGTCTCCAGACCTGAACCCAATAGAAAATCTTTGGAGGGAGCTGAAAGTCCGTATTGCCCAGCGACAGCCCCGAAACCTGAAGGATCTGGAGAAGGTCTGTATGGAGGAGTGGGCCAAAATCCCTGCTGCAGTGTGTGCAAACCTGGTCAAGACCTACAGGAAACGTATGATCTCTGTAATTGCAAACAAAGGTTTCTGTACCAAATATTAAGTTCTGCTTTTCTGATGTATCAAATACTTATGTCATGCAATAAAATGCAAATTAATTACTTAAAAATCATACAATGTGATTTTCTGGATTTTTGTTTTAGATACCGTTTCTCACAGTTGAAGTGTACCTATGATAAAAATTACAGACCTCTACATGCTTTGTAAGTAGGAAAACCTGCAAAATCGGCAGTGTATCAAATACTTGTTCTCCCCACTGTATATATATACATATATACATACATATATACATACACATATACATATACACATACATACACATATACATATACATACATACACATATACATATACATACACATACACATATGTATACATACATACATACATACATACATACATACATACATACATACATACACACATACATACATATATACATACATACATACACACACACACAGTGCATTCGGAAAGTATTCAGACCCCTTGACTTTTTCCACATTTTGTTATGGTACAGCCTTATTCTAAAATGGATTAAATAAAACATTTTCATCAATCTACACACAATACTCCATAATGACAAAGCGAAAACAGGTTTAGACATTTTTGCAAATGTATTAAAAATAAACTGAAATACCTTATTTACATAAGTATTCAGACCCTTTAATATGAGACTTGAAATTGAGCTCAGGTGCATCCTGTTTCCATTGATCATCCTTGAGATGTTTCTACAACTTGATTGGAGTCCACCTGTGGTAAATTCAATTGATTGGACATGATTTGGAAAGGCACACATCTGTCTATGTAAGGTCCCACAGTTGACAGTGCATGTCAGAGCAAAAAACAAGCCATGAGGTCGAAGGAATTGTCCGTAGAGCTCCGAGACAGGATTGTATCGAGGTGACCAAGAACCTGATGGTTCCTCTGACAGAGCTTCAGAGTTCCTCTGTGGAGGTGGGAGAATCTTTCAGAAGGACAACCATCTCTGCAGCACTCCACCAATCAGGCCTTTATGGTAGAGTGGCCAGACGGAAGCCACTCCTCAGTAAAAGGCACATGACAGCCCGCTTGGAGTTTGCCAAAAGGAACCTAAAGGACTCTCAGACCATGAGAAACAAGATTCTCTGGTCTGATGAAACCAAGATTGAACTCTTTTGCCTGAATGCCAAGCGTCATGTCTGGAGGAAACCTGGCACCATCCCTACGGTGAAGCATGGTGGTGGCAGCATCATGCTGTGGGGATGTTTTTCAGCAGCAGGGACTGGGAGACTAGTCAGGATCAAGGGAAAGATGAACAGAGCGATATACAGAGAGATCCTTGATGAAAACCTGCTCCAGAGTGCTCAGGACCTCAGACTGTGGCAAAGGTTCACCTTCCAACAGGACAACGACCCTAAGCACACAGCCAAGACAACGCAGGAGTGGCTTCGGGACAAGTCTCTGAATGTCCTTGAGTGGCCCAGCCAGAGCCCAGACTTATACCCGATCGAACATCTCTGGAGAGACCTGAAAATAGCTGTGCAGCGACGCTCCCCATCCAACCTGACAGAGCTTGAGAGGATCTGCAGAGAAGAATGGGAGAAACTCCCCAAATACAGGTGTGAAAAGCTTGTAGCGTCATACCCAAGAAGACTCGAGACTGTAATCGCTGCCAAAGGTGCTTCAACAAAGTACTGAGTAAAGGGTCTGAATACTTATGTAAATGTGATATTTCAATTTGCTAAAATTTCAAAAAACCTGTTTTTGCTTTGTCATTATGGGGTATCGTGTGTAGATTGATGAGGGGGAAAAAACTATTTCATCCATTTTAGAATAAGGCTTTAACTTAACAAAATGTGGAAAATGTCCAGGGGTCTGAATACTTTCCGAATGCACTATAGAGAGAGATAGATAGATAGATAGATATAATTTCTTTATTCAGTTGCAAGACAAGACAAAATGACATTGATCCATACTCTTCCAAATACAATAACATGCAACAGCCACAAAGCCTAACATCAACAGATTAATTTATCTATCACTACCCCCAACCCACCCCATCCAGAATCATGCTTGTAGCCTGAGTGGAGCAGGAGTTTAGATAGAGGGGAGAGTTTTTATTGTATGAGGAACAGGTTTAGCTCTACAGAAAATGTATTTTAACAAAAAATGTCCACCTCATCAGTTAGGACTAATCTAGTCATATTGTAATTTAGTAACACATCAATGTCTGCAACAGTAGCAAAGCAAGTTTGTGTCCAGTACAGACTGCTTCTGTTCAATGACTGACTCATGATGATGACACTGTAATAATGCCAGTGAGTCTCCTTACTGTTGTCAGATAGTGTGTGGAAATAGTCAACCATGCAAGATACTTACATTTGGGAAAATGTAAAAAGGGAATCAAAATGTATATTTTGATCAAACATGTTCATCTTGTCTGGACTTGGTTGGACCCTGTCCCTGGAGTAAAATTTCCTGGGGAAAAAACGAATATGTGATGGACATTAGGCATTACTGTTGATTAGTACAGTAATGGCTTCAAATAAAAACAGCCTTCTTAATTAAGAAAAACTTGAAGTAGCTAGCTACATGTCCTGGAATGAAAGTGAAAACATGTCTGGCTGCATCACCAGAGCAAAAGGTACTTTGTTGTCACTTCATTCTATCTATTCTGGATCACATACTTGGGAAGATCAAATAGACAGCTAACGTTAACTGTCTGGGTCTGAAAATGAACGAATGTAGCCTCCTTTTATGCAAGGAAATAATTAGTGTTTTGATTAGCCTGGCATTACAAAGGTATTGTATGGGCTTAGCTATTCACTGACTTGGTTGTAAAATATTGTGGGTAAGGGGCTTCCTGAGTTCAAGCCTCATATATTATGAAAAATGTATGCATTCACTAACTGTAAGTCGCTCTGGATAAGAGCGTCTGCTAAATGACTAAAATGTCAAATGTAAATATAGCTCCCAGTCTCACCATGACCATCTCTAGTTACGTTTCAGATTTACTTAGCGACAGTTGCTTACCGGTAACTAACACACAGCTACTGTTAGCTAATACACCTAGGCCCAAAATCCCCCCGTAACTACATAAACTATTACGAGTAATTAGGCCTACAGTAAACAAATAATTAACAATTTTGTCTAATGTGATGAAACCTTGTCGAAATGCCAGCAAACTATCCTAGCTAATTTGATAACGAAGGCCCTCTCCCAATCATGCGCAACTCAAACAATGCTGGGGCTTACGTTACACAACACAGTGAACAAGCTATCTAAAACTAGCTAACTTCACTCAGATACATTGCCTATTGTAATATAGCTAACCAAAAACCTTCAAATAAAAACCAGGTAACAGGATAACGTTAGCTAGTTCATTTTTATGGATAACAAAAATATGAGTAGAAAGTCAACCATTTAACGTTAGCTAGCTAACATTGGCCGTGTTCGAGCGCATCAAAACCGTAATGTAGCATGGGTGAATTGTGACTGACTGATCTACAAATATTAATGAGCATTTAGCTCATTTTCCCCCAACATCGAACACCCCCTAACTTTGGACACTCTCTAGCGGTTGGAGGACTAAATCACCTCGAGCTCAACATTTAAATGGACTGGAAAATAACGGTACGTTTTGCAACTAACGACACCCTTCTAGCTAGCTGACCACCGATTTTCAGTGCAATTTATGTAAGTTAAGTTAGGTTTTGAGCGTTTTCAAAAAAGTTATATATGTACACATTTTGTGGAACACGCTGCATATTGTAAAATTCAACTGCGCGACAGACCACACATCATTTAATATCCAACTTTTTACCTCTGAAATATAGCTAACAGATTTTCTAATGTTTCTAGCTTAATTGCTAAATGTTGATAGAACTGCTAAGACAGCAAAAATGAAATAAATTGTAAGCGTTGAGTTTGAGTTTGAGTTGAGTTTGAGTTTAAGTTTATTTTTACAGGGACAGTGCACATTAATCAACGTTTCAGTAAAAGTGCCGGTTTTAGCCAGCCGGCTAATTTTCAACCGCAGTCCCTGGGCAGGTTATTAAAAACAATTACAATATAGACAATAACAACATAGAACAAGACATAGCATACAGACATAGCAACATAGGACAAGCAAGACGTAGCATACAGACATAGCAACATAGAACAAAAAGCAGCAAGACAAAATTCATAAAAGCAACAAAGTGTTTCCACACCTCACAAGTTACAGACAACAGACATGGAAAGCGGCAACACACAGCTAGGGACCATGTTCACAAATCTGATTGACCTTTAGCCATGTCTTCAAGCATTTTGTGAAAGTGTGATATGTGGTGCAGTTATGTGTGTCTGATGGCAGTGTATTCCAGACATGGGAAGCTCTCACAGAAAAAGCGGATTTAGATAGTTAGATAATACATATCACGAAAACAGCTGAATGTTGTCAAGCTTTACCGTATCAAAATTGGAGTCCTCTGACGGAGGCGTTTTGCACAATTTGCAAAAATGTATTTGGAACTTTGAACCATTAACTTTTTGACACTTATCACTGTTGGCTATGTTTCATCTTACAACAGCTACATAGAGGCAGTATTTAGTCAAATTTTACAATGTTGCAGCAATATTAAACTAATTGGGACACTAATTTTCATTACAGATAACATCAAACAAAAAACGTGGGTACACTTTCAGTTATTGTGAAAACTTTCATCACCTTTCAATGCCTTAGCTTTGAAATGTAAATGTTTATACATATTCAGATTGAGTTGTCTTTCTAAAATGTGTATAGTATGCCAAGTTATTTAGCTACATGTATTAACACTACAGCATGGAGAAAGTCAAGAGGAAGCAGTGGAGTGAGGTGGACATTTTCCATGCCATGGAGGACTGCGGGGCAGGGATGGCTATCCGCCAGGCTGCCAAGGTTAGGCATCTTTTATTTTTGTGAATTTTATCTGCTAGTAACAGTTTTCTTTTCTTATCTACCAAGGTGCATGGTGTACCTCGGCAGACCCTGGCGGACAGGCTGAGCGGCCGGGTGACCCATGGTTGTCGCAGTGGACCACCCACATTGCTTGCACCAGAGGATGAAAATTATCTGGTGCAGTACTGTATCTACTGCGCCAGCCATGGGTTCCTCTTCACCAGACAGAGGCTGATGAAATCCGCCGACAAAATACGCAGGTATTTGGTGTTCTATGTATTTATGTATGTAGATTTGTGGACTGACTGTTCTCAATGTGTGTGATGTAAATGTGGATGTGTATGGTGATGCCAAAACAAACATTTTAATCCTGGATGGACAATTATATATTATATTCTATTGTAGGTTTCGGCACCCAGGGGAAACAATCCCACCACTGGGGAAGAGGTGGTGGGAAATGTTCAGGAGGAGGCACAAGAACCTGAGCATGAGGAGGCCGGACACCCTGGACAGGGGGAGAGCTGAGTGTGCCACACATCCGACAATGGACACCTTCTTCACTTCTTATGAGAAGCACTTGGAGGAGAGTGGGTTTAGGGAGAAACCCAGACAAATCTATAACTGCGATGAGTCTGGGTTTCGTAGCGACCAGAGCAGGCACAAAGTGCTTGCTCCCCGGGGCGCAAAACACGTGTACCAGCAGGCTCCGGGGACCAAGGAGCACATCACAGTGCTGGCCTGCTTCAACGCAGCTGGGGAGGACGTCCCCCCGTTTATCATCTACCCCAAGTGTTTCCCCGGTGGCCACTACACACTGGGAGCCCCCCCCCCCCCAAGCCTTGTATGGATGGTCAAGCAGTGGCTACATTGATGGGGACCTGTTCAGGAAGTGGTTTCTGCACTTCATTAAGCATGCAGTGAAAGAGCGCCCTCTCCTTCTCCTCTTCAATGGGCACAAGAGCCACATGGACCCAGAGGTGCTCGCGGCGGCACTAAGGGAAGGGGTTATACTTCTTCCACCACACTGCACCCATGTCCTGCAGCCGCTGGACGTGGCATACTTTGGCCCTTTAAAGGCTGAGTTCTCCAAGGTAGCTGGAGACCTTAGCCATATTGACCACTCCTACGTGGTAAACAAATCAGAATTTGCCAGAGTATTCCGCTACCCGTACCAGCGATGCAAGGACATGCGCTATGTGGTGGAAGGGTTTAAGAAGTGTGGCCTCTTCCCTTTTGACCCTTCAGCCATTGAAGTGTCCCGTTTAATGCCGTCTCGGTCCTTACCGGGTCCCACCACCGCCTCTCCTGGAATCAGCAGCACTGTGCCATCCATCAGCACCTCCTCCCCAGCGACCACAGGAGGACCCTCAGCCCCTGCTCCAGTCCCAGCCCCTGCTCCAGTCCCAGGCCTAGCTCTAGAAGAGCACCCCCTAATAGAGAGGGGGCTGATAGCGAAGGACCTGGGGCACATCCTTACTGTCCTGAAGTATCGGCTGGACCGATACAGAAGACTCCCTGTGGTCGCCACATGCCTCACCGGGGAGGAATACACACGCCAGTGACAGGAGAGGGGTGAGAAGGAGAGGGCAGAGGCAGAGGAGAAAGAGTGTCGGGCAGCCCTCAGAACACAGAGGGCACAGGAGAGGGCTGCCATGGATGAGACCATTGACGCCATCGCCTCTGCAGGACCCCCTGCTGGAACCACTCCTGACAGCTGCATCACCACTGCCAGTGCCTCCCAGTGTGCAACACCTGTAGGAGCCGCCGGAGTCCCCAGCTGCAGAAGAAGGCCACGTGCCTACTCTCCCGGCCACACCATCGTCGGCCCCTCAACCCCACCATTACAAACACCAGCTCCTCCAAGCCATCGTCGGCGGTTTTGTCCACCACCACTATGATGCACACCACCCCCCATGTCTGTCACCACCAACACGGCCTCCTCTGGACCAACTGCCTCCTCCGTCTCCCCTGGTCACACCACCATAGCAGCCTCGTCTGGTGTCCCTGCCCCCTGCAATTTGAATACCGCCACCTCCACAGATAAACACATGTTAAATTACGAAAAAATGACTGTTTGTTATCTGTTTTATAAAACAGCAATGTAAAAGAAAAATCTCTACATATCTACAGTACATAGCACCAGCCCTCAAGTCATCTCCACCTCCTCCAAAACCTCTGCAGCTTCCTCCAGAGGTATTGATGTAAAAAAGTTGAAAAGGGTTTTCATGAAACATGCTCTGTCTAACACTACTTTTTCTCAAACTGCAGCAAAGAAAAGGAAGAGAAAAGCTCCACCGTTCACATCTGTCACGCCACCCATGGCACCACTCTCAGGTACTTCATCATCTGTTTTTTTCTCTCTCTCAGTTGTATCAACTACTATTGTTGTTGAAGAACTTCTACATTTTGCAAAACCATATTAATCAATTTTTATTATTATTTAATTTTTTATAAAAGAAGACCACCTCCTGTGCTCGCTGCGGGGAGCATGATCCGCCTGCAAGCTCCTCTCAGGAGTGTAGATCCGAGGTGCCATGGGTGTGCTGTGACCTCTGCCAGCACTGGTTCCACTGCAGGTGTGTGCAGTGGGATCAAGAGGTAGCGGTGGAGCTGGATTTATATTGTGATTTTTGTGACAATATAGGGATTTAATTGTTTGTTTTGTTTGTGTTCATATGAAATTATTTATTTGTACAAAAAAATAAATGTCTAAAATATAATATATATATTTATTGAACCCATCTTGTGTATTTCTTCCTTTACTTTTCAAGTGCACCTCAGCAACACAAACTCCAACAGTGTTTTCATTGTTTATGTCAATGCACATAACTGAAATTAGTTTTATTTGATGTAAATTATTAATACTCATATTTTAGTATTCAACTGTTATCTACTTTCTCAAAACATAAGATTAATCTGTAAAACAAATGATGAGACATTATTTGGTTACAACACTGAATATGTTGGTGATCCCGGTTCGATCCCCGGGACCACCCATACACAAAAATGTATGCACGCATGACTGTAAGTCGCTTTGGATAAAAGCGTCTGCTAAATGACGTATTATTACCATTTTTTAAGAGTCCACAGGAGGGCGCACCGGTCTACGCAATGAAAAGTTGACAGGCAAGTCATTATTTTTTACCGGAAGGCTAGCCAACTAGATTTAGATTTTAGTCATTTAGCAGACGCTCTTATCCAGAGCGACTTACAGTTAGTGAGTGCATACATACTTTTTTTAAATATTGGCACCCCGTGGGAATCAAACCCACAACCCTGGCGTTGCAAACGCCATGCTCTACCAACTGAGCCCAGCGGCCGGCAGTGGGAGGAGATGGATTTTGGCCGGCATTATGCAAATGTTCTCATCGATGAAACGTTTGATCTCAATACCGTTTTCTGTTCACAAAACTAGAATCTGTTACGAACAGAGTGGACTAAGTTTTGTAGATTCAACCATTTGCCAAAGTTTTATTTATTTATTGTGTTATTTAGATTTCTGCCAAATACATGCGTGTTTGGCTCTGCCCCCCTCCTTGCTTGTTCTGCCCACTATGACTCATTTGTTCCCATTGTAAACGACAGGCTGTGGTCTATCTTGAGTATAAAAATCTTTGCTGCTTCTCTGCTTTAGCCTTCTGTTGTTGTTTCAATGCGTACGTAACATAGGTTTTCATTGTGACATCATAGGAATAGACACGCTCCGAAATATATTGTGAAACAAAAGATTGCAAAGGTTGCATGCATGCATTGCATTGAACACAACACACGTCCAACAATGTCTGCTAATAAAAATAGTTTGGCATAAATATATATTCAGGACTCAAAACAATTCATCACAGTTATGCATGTTTGATTTTTACATTACTAACAACAATTTATTAAAGATGGATTAGGGGAAAGAAAATTACACCAAAAAATCAAGACCTTGAAAGCCTCTTGTGCACTACAAGGCGATACACACATAACAATGGTAGACATCTCCCCTTTTTTTATTTGTATATTGAGTCTTACCATACCATATTATAATCAACAAAACTACAGGAGATATGGTAGTTGTGTGTGGTCGGTCTGAAGAGGCAATAATACAATAATTTAGAATACACACATTTATGTTTTTATTAGATTGATTGTATTTAATATGGACATATGTATGTTTGATTGAGAAGCAGACATGTACAATAAAAATATTTGTTTTAATGCACAAAACAATCTCAATGTCTGCTGACATCCATTGAATTTATGACGGACTTTGAAATTAAAACA
Organism: Coregonus lavaretus; assembly: GCF_964263955.1. Taxonomy (NCBI): domain Eukaryota; kingdom Metazoa; phylum Chordata; class Actinopteri; order Salmoniformes; family Salmonidae; genus Coregonus; species Coregonus lavaretus. The sequence goes on from NC_139995.1 coordinate 36,222,722, forward strand.
AACTAATAAGACACAAATTAAAAGTAATGTAATTAGTCTCCCGAGTGGCGCAGTGGTCTAGAGATCCTGGTTCGAATCCAGGCTCTTTCGTAGCCGGCCGCGACCGGGAGACCCATGGGGCGGCGCACAATTAGCCCAGGGTAGGGGAGGGAATGGCCGGCAGGGATGTAGCTCAGTTGGTAGAGCATGGCGTTTGCAATGCCATGGTTGTGGGGCCAGTATGAAAAATAATGTATGCACTCACTAACTGTAAGTCGCTCTGGATAAGAGCGTCTGCTAAATGACTAAAAATGTTGGAACAAGGTACAATTAGTATGGTTTGCAAATGTAAACATCTGGAAATTGGTAGAAAATGATGAGAGATTCATTCCCCTTAAAATAAGCCTTTGCCTTTTTTAATGCTCAGCTGTTTCCATTGAGGCAGGCTGGCAAACTGGTTTTTAGATATTCCAAATATGGCACTGAAGTCTGAGTCGGAGAGATGTTTCTGGAAGAGAGAGAGAGAGAGAAGAAGAAGAAGAAGACCATTTTAATTTTCAAGGCAACATTCAAGTGTAAAGAATACATATGTTAAGACACTTGTATTAAAACAAGTTGTACTACTACTACTATGGAGGAGAGAATCTACTTTTCACACTTTAAAAACTACCAATAAATACAGTTTCTGAGTGGCAGTACTTTGAACACTAGTCACTTAATTATAGCAGCTCAGTACACATTATTTTTTTCCCTTTTTTAAAAACATTTTAGTCATTTAGCAGAAGCTCTTACCAGAGCGACTTACAGTAGTGAGTGCATACATTTTCATACTGGTCCCCCGTGGGAATCGAACCCACAACCCTGGCTGGCATTGCAAGCACTACCAACTGAGCCACACAAGACCTACCTCCTTTTGGGTGGGTTCGACACCCTTAGGCAGCTCATTGGCTAGTTTGTTGATCAGGTCCTTTGGTGGGTAAGACTGGAAGTTCTTCCTTGTCTCAACACCATTCTGCTCCTGAGAGGCAAAGATTAGATTCAAGAGTTTGTCTACAAAAATATGTTTACACAACGGCTGTCGAGTCACTGCATAATGGTTGTGTAATCATTTTTCTTCAGACAAACTAAACTATCAGTTGTATCAAAACCAAAATGGGTTGTACATCTGTTGTATGGCCTGAGTGTATACAGGGCCAATACAATTGAGGTAACCATTAGTCGGTTGGGTTGAGTTCACAGCAAGGTTAGGTCAATTGATTGATGGATCCAGCTCATCATTTTCTCAATCTCTCTCGTTAGAACCAAATTTTGGTGAGTGCATAGATAAATAAAATTGTGCTTACATTTGTGATCCTTACAAGGGATGTCACCTCCCCAAACTCTTTCTTCAGCTCTTCGTAAGTTTTCCCCCCCTAACACAACAAATGTGTGTACAGTATTATTGATGGATATATTAACGTAAACAGTTGTGTACAATTTTTGACACACGCACGCACACACGCACACAGGCCGAGAGTTCATCTGGAAGAGAAGGAGATCCCTTGCACTCACGCTCCATTTGGAGGGGTCCCAGGCAGTGAACCAGCCGGTGAAGGTGGGGGGTTCGTACCCCTGCTTGATGAGGAGGATGGGGGTGTCAGGGTCCCGGGAACCTGGGTGGGTACGCAGGTACTCCTGACTGGTGACCACAGCCTCCTTCCTCTCCACCTCATTGGCCTCATTCCCTACCCAGAGGAAGACCTGGATGCAACATGATCAGATATCTGATGACGGTTCACAAATGTTGGCTTGGCAGTGGTTCTAACAGTATTATGGTCTGTTTTGACCTGCACAGAATAAGAAGAAGGCTGTTAAGCTGAAATGTCTGTGTATGCTATCCCTGATGCAGTGAAAATAATTTGTCAACTTTATGCGACATCTCTTTGATTGCGGACCTATTACCTTTTTGTTAGTATAATGTTTTATAATTGTGTGATTTACTTTATACTAGTTTGGTTAACATTGCAAGTTGTGTTTTAACAATACATACTGTACCTGGTCCCACGTGTCTAGCAGCATGACATCATCCTCGCTGAGGTCATCCTGTGTGAACTGGGTCACCTCGGTAGCGATGAAACGGCCAGTCTTATTGGAGCATTCAAAGAGACGCTGCTGATGATCCAGAGCAGCCTGCTGTAGTCTTTCAGAGCACACACACAATACACAAGACACACACACAACTTTAAATACACCAAACTGTTTACATGAAATTCATAATATCTAGCACAGTGAATCACAATCCATCAATTGTACATGGTTTAGGATGCAATCACTTCACGAACTTAATACAGCTGCTCCAATTGACATTCTATGAGAGAATATTTGGTTGAAATACAGATATGACAGTTTATTACCTCTTGTCGTTGGCATAAGGGGCCTTCCCTCCAAGTAAATCCCAGAATTCAACAGGCTCCTGACCCTCTGCCACGATCTCCTCAGCAGTCGAGTGCTGTCCAATTACAGAGCTGACCTCCTTAGCCATGGCTCTCTCATCTCCACTCGATCCCTGGCAATCAGAGAGAGATTATTAGACAGAATGTTGTACCATCTCTATATCTGTGTCTGCACCCCAAATGGCACCCTATTCCCTATAGCCCTCAAACTCAACTCTGGACCTCGAAGCCAGTTCCACTGCAGTTTTTTCATTGTGCCCCTCTAGTCAGGGACTGATTTAGACCTGTGACACCAGGTGTGTGCAATTAATTATCTGGTAGAACAGAAAACCAGCAGGCTCCAGACCTCGTAGGGTAAGAGCTGAGTACCCCTGCCCTATAGTGTACTACCTTTGACCTTTGGGCCCTGGTCATTTGGCACCCACACTGTATCTCTTGCCCGCTATATCTATAGTATCCACACCTAGATATACCTAATTATCCTCCCTACAGTACCTTGCCACACCACAGGTGAATTCCTGACTGGCTTCTCAGCAGAAAGACATCATTGGAGTTGAGCGAGGCTGCCAGGGCCGGCACCTCGATGGCTTTGGTGTTGGTGGCGTCAGAACCGCGGACCTGGAACAATCTGATGGGTGGCTCTGGGTCAGACGCCCCTTTTCTGGAGGTACCGCCCTGAGGAACAGAAGATGAGGAGAGCAGGTCAGGTTTGATTTAAATATGTGGTCATAAATTACTTCATGGTTTGAAATCCTATATCAACCTATAATCATGGTTAAACAAAAGACAATCCATTGTTATCAGATAATAAAAACCAGTTTCACAATACTTAAATTGTATCATTGTACCATTAAATCAAAACTGTCTCACCTCAAATATGACCATTTTACCCTTGAACATGGCCATGAAGTGTCTGGGTTCCTTGCCCATGGTGATCCTCACTTGTACAGGCTGGTCACCATACTTTTGATCCAGGGCCACGGCCTGGAAGGCAGATGCCGCTATCTCATCCTGAGAGGCATGGCGCCCCTGAAAGAAAAAAATATGAACTGTAATGATGAGGCATTTAGGTCTAAAGTAATACCATTTTATTGCCATGTCATTACAAATAAATGGATGAACCTTCATGCGTTCTACAATGGCAGTGAGCTCCTTTACCTGCCACATGTAGAGGAGGTAGTTGAGCTTGTTGTGGACCTCATAAGTGTACAGCACCAAGTAGCAGTCTCCTCCATAGAAGAAGCCATGCCACTGGGGTTCCACTGGGACCAGCTCCAGGTCCTCAATACGCCACACCTGCATGTCTCACAGAGAGTGTCGGAAATGTCCACAAGTAACAAACAGTGAGTAAAATGACAAAGATATCTTGGAACAAATTACATAAATGTTTTGGTGAGTTTACCTGCACCTGGCCAGTGCCATCATCCACCATTCGCTCCTGTGCCGCTACTTCTGGCATCACATGCATCCGTGTGGCATCAAACTTCTCCTGAGTGACGTTGGCTAAGGTATATATATATACAGTGAGCACCATAATTCATTGGATAGTGGACACATTTTTTGTTATTTTGGTTCTGTACTCTAGCACTTTGAGTTTGAAAGGATACAATGTCAATGAGGGTGAAGTGCAGACTGTCAGCTTTAATTTGAGGGTATTTTCATACATATCGGATGAACCGTTTAGAAATTATAGAAGCTTTTGTACATGGTCCTCCCCATTTTCGGGCATCAAAAAACATTGGACAGTTTAACATAATGAGAATAAAGTAATCATTGTTAATATTTGGTCGCATATCCTTTGCATGCAATGACTGCTTGAAGTCTGCGATGCATCGACATCACCAGACGCTGGGTATCTTCCCTGGTGATGCTCTGCCAGGCCTGTACTGCAGCCATCTTCAGTTCCTGCTTGTTTTGGGGACTTATTGCCTTCAGTCTCCTCTTCAGCATGTAAAATGCATGTTCAATTGGATTCAGATCCGGTGATCGACTCGGCCAGTCAAGGATTTTCCACTTTTTGGCCATCAAAAACCCCTTCGTTGCTCTAGCAGTATGTTTAGGGTCATTGTCTTGTTGCATGATGAAGTGCCGTCCAATGAGTTTGGAGGCATTTGGTTTTATCTGAGTAGATAAAATATTTCTGTAGACTTCAGAATTCATTGTTCTACTTCTGTCTGCAGTCACATCATCGATGAAGACAAGTGAGCCTGTTCCACTGGCAGCCATACAGGCCAAGCCATAACACCCCCTCCACCATGTTTCACGGATGAGGTGATATGCTTTGGATCATGGGAATTTCTTTTTTTTCTCCACACGTTCCTCTTTCCATCACTCTGGTACATGTTAATCTTTGTCTCATCTGTCCACAATACTTTTTTCCAGAACTCTTGGGGCTCTTTTAGGTGCTTTTTAGCAAACTGTCATCTCGTCTTTCTGTTCTTCAGGCTTATCAGTGGTTTGCATCTTGTAGTGTACCCTCTGTAGTCCTGCTGGTGTAGTCTTCTACGTATGGTAGACTTTGACACATCTACACCTGCATCCAGGAGAGTGTTTTTGATCTGTTGGGCTGTTGTCAGGGGGGTTTTCTTCACCATAGAGTGTATTCTCCGGTCATCCACTACAGTGGTCTTCCTCGGTCTACCGGGTCTTTTGACATAATTGAGTTCACCGGTTGTTTTTTTCTTGTTAATGATGAACCAAACTGTTGACTTGGGCATGGCCAGGGTTTTTGCAATGTTCCTGATTGATTGATTTTCATTTCTGAGCCTTATGACGGCCAGCTTCATTTGCATCGACACTGCTGTCTTCCTCATGTTGTCACACCCCAACAACAACCTCTAAAGGCAATAGCAAAGTCTAGAATCAATACTATTCATCAACAGCTCTCCTGCATTCACTAACGACACAAATGAATACACCTGCCTAACGACACACATCTGTGAAGCCAATTTAACAAATACTTGTAGTACCTTAAAATGGGGGGACCATGTACAAAAGGTGCTGTCATTTCTAAACGGTTCATCTGATATGTATGAAAATACCCTCAAATTAAAGCTGACAGTCTGCACTTCAAAGTGCTAGAGTACAGAACCAAAATAACAAAAAAAATTGTCACTGTCCAATGAATTATGGTGCTCACTGTGTATATATATATATATATATATATATATATATATATATATATATATATATATAGGTAACAACGGTGTTGAATCACAAAATAAAGACAAACACAAAGTGAGGAATTAGATACTAAAGATAGTATTTGCCAAGCACTCACGTCAAACATACATCCAAAAGGGGGAAAGGTAGTCATTTAAAGACAATTCCTTTTATCACATTTCAAGCGATTGATTTGGTTCTGGTACCTAACATAGAAACACATACCCACTCTCCCCACATTGTGTGTCTTGCCCAGGCCTACAGTCTGTTCCTTCACACTCCAGCTCTGGAACAGCTGCTTAAAGAGGGCAGACTCAGCCCCGTCATTCATTGTCTCCACATTGGTGGTGATGGGGTAGTTCTTCAGCTTAATGAACCCCTGTTCACAGAGGAAGGAGACAGATTCAGTGCATTCCCATCAGATACTGCAACTGGTACTTGGCAAACAAAACTCAAGCCGTCACTATGGCTGATTTTGTGTTACAAAAAGAAGGAACGAAGAGAAGATACTATACAGTATGTACAGTCTCTTGTACCCACCAAAGCTCTGGACATGGCAGCCTGTCTCTCGGCCTTGTTGGCTCGCTTCCCCTTCCACACAAAGATCTTCACCCCTCCCTGGTCTAGGAAATAACAGTCCTGGAGAAAGATTATGTCATGAGGTAATGTCTATAACTGGGAACCGACAACTCTTCATAATGCTGATATCAAATGATGTACAACTTGTACAATTTGCTGCTCTGCAGACTCACATCATGATTTAACAGGTCCTGAACCAGTGGCCTAGTGGCAACTTCTATGACTTTCATCTGGCCCTCAGCATCAGACACACTGTTGGGGAAAGGACATACTTACTAATGACTAAGTATCATTTTAGCCTGAGTGCCAGTCATGCTATCATGCCAACTCCTTGTATCTTATTGTCATGCCAAACAGATCTGGGACTAGGCTAAGTATGATTCAGAGCGAGTATAAAACGTTTTGGAGTTAACTTTTTTTGCAATAAATGCCTGACACAATTCAAACAGGTAAAAATACAGGACATCTGGACATGGGCCCTCAGCCACTCACTGGTAGAGAGTAAGCTGAGCTTTCTGTTGTTGGTCGGCTGATTCATCAGGTGTTCCACTGGGCAGCTTGGCGGTCCGTTGCCCCAGGATGCTAGTCAGAATGTCCATCAGTTTAGAGGAGTTCCCCTCTGCATCCCCTTCTATCACCCCTATCTCCGTCCGACCCCCTCGCTCCCGGTCCCGAATGTCTTTAGCCAGCAGCATGCCCTAAGAGTCAGAGAATGTGAAGTTAGAGGTGTCGTTCCACGAAAAGAGTGCATTTTGTGTCCCTTTGATATTTTCAGAAGAAATTGTGCACCAATATTGCATTTTAAAACCCTGTTAAATTAAATGAAGTGCCCTTTAATATAGACCACATGGAGAATTAGATAAATCTGATTTTATATATAAATAAAGGCTTGCTAAAGTGCAAAAATTCAGCATTTTTACATGTCCCTCCATCAACCCTGTGTCACTTCTAGGAAAATTTCAAGCAACTTAATCCAAACAGTTTCATCATCATTGTAAAGCCCTAGTTGTAAAGCCCTCCGAGTTTCTTGATTTGACAAAGTCATTTCTGAAGATTATTTATTTCATGTGATTAGTGATTAATTTACGTCTCTCCCTCATTTTAAGGTCAACCCTGTTACGATAACTGAACTTTTAAATATGGTGAAATTACAGTGTTTTCGATATAAAAAAAAAAAAAGATACATTGAACATCTAATAGTCAAATCATAGTGTAAAAGCAAGTGAGCTGGTTCTACTATTTTTGGCAATTTTCTGGTGTTTTGTGGTGAAAAATTGAGCGGGTCGCGCATAACACCTGTCAACCCTGTTACCCATAAAATAGACAGGCTAGAAATATTTTAGCAATTCCATTTTTTTTGTGAAGCTTGCATTCAATTGCCACCTTAATTAGGCACTTACTATAGTATAATTTTTTTATGTAACCTTTTGAGATAAAGTTGAACATGTGCTCTTTATGACACAATGTTAAAATTAGGTGAAATCAAACCTTCTCAAAAGGCACAGAATTGGTGGAATAACCCAACGGTGCGTAATTGATTTACTGTGATTCTAATCTAAAGTGTTGATTCTAATGTGTTTCTACTAGGGGTCTCTTCTGCCAATCTTGAGGGGAGTGAAGTGGATTTCACTTCAACCACTCATGGTTTATTGAGCTACCGTTGTAGAATTAGCTTCATCATGTCACTGATAGCTGGTAGGTGTAATAAGATTACATTGACTTTACTGTTGGTGCACTCCTTGAGAACAGCAATTGCACAGATCGTTACCGTACCTTGAGCCTCTCCTGTCTGTTGCTCTCTGGTCCATTCCACTGAATGATGGTTTTACCAGAGTCCAATAGAAAGACATCCCCAAGATTGAAGCTTTTCCAGCTCATCTCTACCTACAGTATGGGGGAAATTGTGCCAGATACATTACAAGTACATTTTCTGGCACTTTCAGGGGCACTTCCTGTTGTGTTACACAGAATAAAATCCCCCTATATCTGTGTTCCTCACCTCCATGGCGCTGACCCTTTTCTTCCCTTTCACATGCAGCAGTCTCTGGATGTCATAACTGTTGGTCTCTATGTGTTTCATTCCTGATGCCACCCCGCCCTTCTTATAGCTGTAGGGGGCAGAGAGGTAAGTAGACTATAAAATCAATTTATTACAGTGTAATGTCTGTATTGTATGCACAAAATACATTGTGTTTTTAGAGACGTTGAAATAAGAGCATTTGCTCAACAATAAAATCTGTATGGGTGTGCACACTAATCACTATTGATAACTATGCTCCGTTGCCCAACCTACACCCACAGAAGAATTACCCACTGTGCATCAGAATAATAGCATGGGAATACTGAACAGAGTATGACGATGAGATTGTTTCATTGTTCGATTGCTCTCTCTCTCTATATATATATATATATATGTGTATATATATACAGTGGGGGAAAAAAGTATTTAGTCAGCCACCAATTGTGCAAGTTCTCCCACTTAAAAAGATGAGAGAGGCCTGTAATTTTCATCATAGGTACACGTCAACTATGACAGACAAATTGAGAATTCTTTTCTCCAGAAAATCACATTGTAGGATTTTTTATGAATTTATTTGCAAATTATGGTGGAAAATAAGTATTTGGTCACCTACAAACAAGCAAGATTTCTGGCTCTCACAGACCTGTAACTTCTTCTTTAAGAGGCTCCTCTGTCCTCCACTCGTTACCTGTATTAATGGCACCTGTTTGAACTTGTTATCAGTATAAAAGACACCTGTCCACAACCTCAAACAGTCACACTCCAAACTCCACTATGGCCAAGACCAAAGAGCTGTCAAAGGACACCAGAAACAAAATTGTAGACCTGCACCAGGCTGGGAAGACTGAATCTGCAATAGGTAAGCAGCTTGGTTTGAAGAAATCAACTGTGGGAGCAATTATTAGGAAATGGAAGACATACAAGACCACTGATAATCTCCCTCGATCTGGGGCTCCACGCAAGATCTCACCCCGTGGGGTCAAAATGATCACAAGAACGGTGACCAAAAATCCCAGAACCACACGGGGGGACCTAGTGAATGACCTGCAGAGAGCTGGGACCAAAGTAACAAAGCCTACCATCAGTAACACACTACGCCGCCAGGGACTCAAATCCTGCAGTGCCAGACGTGTCCCCCTGCTTAAGCCAGTACATGTCCAGGCCCGTCTGAAGTTTGCTAGAGTGCATTTGGATGATCCAGAAGAGGATTGGGAGAATGTCATATGGTCAGATGAAACCAAAATAGAACTTTTTGGTAAAAACTCAACTCGACGTGTTTGGAGGACAAAGAATGCTGAGTTGCATCCAAAGAACACCATACCTACTGTGAAGCATGGGGGTGGAAACATCATGCTTTGGGGCTGTTTTTCTGCAAAGGGACCAGGACGACTGATCCGTGTAAAGGAAAGAATGAATGGGGCCATGTATCGTGAGATTTTGAGTGAAAACCTCCTTCCATCAGCAAGGGCATTGAAGATGAAACGTGGCTGGGTCTTTCAGCATGACAATGATCCCAAACACACTGCCCGGGCAACGAAGGAGTGGCTTCGTAAGAAGCATTTCAAGGTCCTGGAGTGGCCTAGCCAGTCTCCAGATCTCAATCCCATAGAAAATATTTGGAGGGAGTTGAAAGTCCGTGTTGCCCAGCGACAGCCCCAAAACATCACTGCTCTAGAGGAGATCTGCATGGAGGAATGGGCCAAAATACCAGCAACAGTGTGTGAAAATCTTGTGAAGACTTACAGAAAACGTTTGACCTGTGTCATTGCCAACAAAGGGTATATAACAAAGTATTGAGAAACTTTTGTTATTGACCAAATACTTATTTTCCACCATATAATTTGCAAATAAATCCTACAATGTGATTTTCTGGATTTCTTTTTCTCATTTTGTCTGTCATAGTTGACGTGTACCTATGATGAAAATTACAGGCCTCTCTTATCTTTTTAAGTGGGAGAACTTGCACAATTGGTGGCTGACTAAATACTTTTTTCCCCCACTGTGTATATATATATATAGTTGAAGTCGGAAGTTTACATACACCTTAGCCAAATACATTTAAACTCAGTTTTTCACAATTCCTGACATTTAATCCTAGTAAAAATTCCCTGTCTTAGGTCAGTTAGGATCACCGCTTTATTTTAAGAATGTGAAATGAGAGAATGATTTATTTCAGCTTTTATTTATTTCATCACATTCCCAGTGGGTCAGAATTTTGCATACACTCAATTAGTATTTGGTAGAATTGCCTTTAAATTGTCAAATCCTTCCACAAGCTTCCCACAATAAGTTGGGTGAATTTTGGCCCACTCCTCCTGACAGAGCTGGTGTAACTGAGTCAGGTTTGTAGGCCTCCTTGCTCGCACATGCTTTTTCAGTTCTGCCCACACATTTTCTATAGGATTGAGGTCAGGGCTTTGTGATGGCCACTCCAATACCTTGACTTTGTTGTCCTTAAGCCATTTTGCCACAACTTTGGAAGTATGCTTGGGGTCATTGTCCATTTGGAAGACCCATTTCAGACCAAGCTTTAACTTCCTGACTGATGTCTTGAGATGTTGCTTCAATATATCTACATAGTTTTCCTTCGTCATGATGCCATCTATTTTGTGAAGTGCACCAGTCCCTCCTGCAGAAAAGCACCCCCACAGCATGATGCGGCTACTCCCGTGCTTCACGGTTGGGACGGTGTTCTTCGGCTTGCAAGCAACCCCCTTTTTCCTTCAAACATAACGATGGTCATTATGGCCAAACAGTTCTATTTTTGTTTAATCAGACCAGAGGACATTTCTCCAAAAAGTACAATCTTTGTCCCCATGTGCAGTTGCAAACCGTAGTCTGGCTTTTGTATGGCGGTTTTGGAGCAGTGGCTTCTTCCTTGCTGAGCAAGGTCCTTTGCTGTTCTGGGATTGATTTGCACTTTTCGCACCAAAATACGTTCATCTCTAGGAGACAGAACGTGTCTCCTTCCTGAGCGGTATGACGGCTGCGTGGTCCCATGGTGTTTATACTTGCGTACTATTGTTTGTACAGATGAACATGGTACCTACAGGCATTTGGAAATTGCTCCCAAGGATGAACCAGACTTGTGGAGGTCTACAACTTTTCTTCTGAGGTCTTGGCTGATTTCTTTTGATTTTCCCATGATGTCAAGCAAAGAGGCACTGAGTTTGAAGGTAGTGCTTGAAATACATCCACAGGTACACCTCCAATTGACTCAAATTATGTCAATTAGCCTATCAGAAGCTTCTAAAGCCATGACATAATTTTCTGGAATTGTCCAAGCTGTTTAAAGGCACAGTCAATTTAGTGTATGTAAACTTCTGACCCACTGGAATTGTGATACAGTGAATTATAAGTGAAATAATCTGTCTGTAAACAATTTTTGGAAAAATTACTTGTGTCATGCACAAAGTAGATGTCCTAACCGACTTGCCAAAACTATAGTTTATTAACAATACATTTTTGGAGTGCTTGAAAAACGAGTTTTAATTACTTCCGACTTCAACTGCATATATACACACTACCGTTCAAAAGTTTGGGGTCACTTAGAAATGTCCTTGTTTTCCATGAAAACATACATGAAATTAGTTTGAATAGGAAATATAGGAAAATGAATAGAAATGTAGTTTGAAATAGGGTTAGAAATAGGGTTAGAAATAATGATTTTTAATTGAAATAATAATAGTGTCCTTCAAACTTTGCTTTCGTCAAAGAATCCTCAATTTGCAGCAATTACAACCTTGCAGACCTTTGGCATTCTAGTTGTCAATTTGTTGAGGTAATCTGAAGAGATTTCACCCATTGCTTCCTGAAGCACCTCCCACAAGTTGGATTGGCTTGATGAGCACTTATTTCGTACCATACGGTCAAGCTGCTCCCACAACAGCTCAATAGGGCTGAGATCCGGTGACTGTGCTGGCCACACCATTATAGACAGAATACCAGCTGACTGCTTCTTCACTAAATAGTTCTTACATAGTTTGGAGCTGTGCTTTGGGTCATTGTCCTGTTGTAGGAGGAAATTGGCTCCAATCAAGCGCCGTCCACAGGGTATGGCATGGCGCTGCAAAATGGAGTGATAGCCTTCCTTCTTCAAGATCCCTTTTACCCTGTACAAATCTCACACTTTACCACCACCAAAGCACCCCCAGACCATCACATTGCCTCCACCATGCTTGACAGATGGCATCAAGCACTCCTCCAGCATCTTTTCATTTGGTCTGCGTCTCACAAACATTCTTCTTTGTGATCCGAACACCTCAAACTTTGATTCGTCTGTCCATAACACTTTTTTCCAAACTTCCTCTATCCAGTGTCTGTGTTCTTTTGCCCATCTTAATATTTTCTTTTTATTGGCCTCACATGGAATAGCCTTCATTTCTCAGAACAAGAATACTGACGAGTTTCAGTAGAAAGTTATTTGTTTCTGGCTATTTTGAGCCTGTAATCGAACGCACAATTGCTGATGCTCCAGATACTCAACTAGTCTCAAGAAGGCAAGTTTTATTGCTTCTTTAATCAGCACAACAGTTTTCAGCTGTACTAACATAATTTCAAAAGGGTTTTCTAATGATCAATTAGCCTTTTAAAATGATAAACTTGGATTAGCAAACACGCCTATGTAGATATTCCATCTGCCGTTTCCAGCTACAATAGCTATTTACAATATTAACAATGTCTACACTGTATTTCTGATCAATTTGATGTTATTTTAATGGACAAAAAAAAAGATTTTCTTTCGAAAACAAGAACATTTCTAAGTTACCCCAAACTTTTGAACGGTAGTGTATATACAGTGGGGAGAACAAGTATTTGATACACTGCCAATTTTTATCATAGGTACACTTAAACTGTGAGAGACGGAATCTAAAACAAAAATCCAGAAAATCACATTGTATGATTTTTAAGTAATTAATTTGCATTTTATTGCATGACATAAGTATTTGCTCACCTACCAACCAGTAAGAATTCCGGCTCTCACAGACCTGGTAGTTTATCTTTAAGAAGCCCTCCTGTTCTCCACTCATTACCTGTATTAACTGCACCTGTTTGAACTCGTTACCTGTATAAAAGACACCTGTCCACACACTCAATCAAACAGACTCCAACCTCTCCACAATGGCCAAGACCAGAGAGCTGTGTAAGGACATCAGGGATACAATTGTAGACGTGCACAAGGCTGGGATGGGCTACAGGACAATAGTCAAGCAGCTTGGTGAGAAGGCAACAACTGTTGGCGCAATTAATAGAAAATGGAAGAAGTTCAAGATGACGGTCAATCACCCTCGGTCTGGGGCTCCATGCAAGACCTCACCTCGTTGGGCATCAATGATCATGAGGAAGGTCAGGGATCAGCCCAGAACTACACGGCAGGACCTGGTCAATGACCTGAAGAGATCTGGGACCACAGTCTCAAAGAAAACCATTAGTAACACACTACGCCGTCATGGATTAAAATCCTGCAGCGCACGCAAGGTCCTGCTGCTCAAGCCAGCGCATGTCCAGGCCCGTCTGAAGTTTGCCAATGACCATCTGGATGATCCAGAGGAGGAATGGGAGAAGGTCATGTGGTCTGATGAGACAAAAATAGAGCTTTTTGGTCTAAACTCCACTCGCCGTGTTTGGAGGAAGAAGAAGGATGAGTACAACTGCAAGAACACCATCCCAACCGTGAAGCATGGAGGTGGAAACATCATTCTTTGGGGATGCTTTTCTGCAAAGGGGACAGGACGACTGCACCGTATTGAGGGGAGGATGGATGGGGCCATGTATCGCGAGATCTTGGCCAACAACCTCCTTCCCTCAGTAAGAGCATTGAAGATGGGTCGTGGCTGGGTCTTCCAGCATGACAACGACCCGAAACACACAGCCAGGGAAACTAAGGAGTGGCTCCGTAAGAAGAATCTCAAGGTCCTTGAGTGGCCTAGCCAGTCTCCAGACCTGAACCCAATAGAAAATCTTTGGAGGGAGCTGAAAGTCCGATTTGCCCAAAGACAGCCCCGAAACCTGAAGGATCTGGAGAAGGTCTGTATGGAGGAGTGGGCCAAAATCCCTGCTGCAGTGTGTGCAAACCTGGTCAAGACATACAGGAAATGTATGATCTCTGTAATTGCAAACAAAGGTTTCTGTACCAAATATTAAGTTCTGCTTTTCTGATGTATCAAATACTTATGTCATGCAATAAAATCCAAATTAATTACTTAAAAATCAAACAACGTGATTTTCTGGATTTTTGTTTTAGATTCCGTCTCTCACAGTTTAAGTGTACCTATGATAAAAATTACAGACCTCTACATGCTTTGTATGTAGGAAAACCTGCAAAATCAGCAGTGTATCAAATACTTGTTCTCCCCACTGTATATATATATTTATTTGGGCTGCAATTTCTGAGGCTGGTAACTCTAATGAACTTATCCTCTGCAGCAGAGGTAACTCTGGGCCTTCCATTCCTGTGGCGGTCCTCATGAAAGCCAGTTTCATCATAGCGCTTGATGGTTTTTGTGACTGCACTTGAAGAAACTTTCAAAGTTCGTTCGACTGTTGTTTCTCTTTGCTTATTTGAACTGTGCTTACCATAATATGGACTTGGTCTTTTACCAAATAGGGCTATCTTCTGTATACCCCCCCCCCCCCCCCCCCCACCCCACCCCCCCACCCCCCACCCCACCTTGTCACAACACAACTGATTGGCTCAAACACAATAAGAAGGAAAGAAATTCCACAAATTAACTTTTAACAAGGCACACCTGTTAATTGAAATGCATTCCAGGTGACTACCTCATGAAGCTGGTTGAGAGAATGCCAAGAGTGTGCAAATCTGTCATCAAAGCAAAGGGTGGCTACTTTGAAGAATCTCAAATATAAAATATATTTTGATTTGTTTAACACTTTTTTGGTTACTACATGATTCCATATGTGCTATTTCATAGTTTTGATGTCTTCACTATCATTCTACAATGTAGAAAATAGTACAAAATAAAGAAAAACCCTTGAATGAGTAGGTGTGTCCAAAGTTTTGACTGGTAGTGTATATGTATATACTTACATGACCCCTTGTTTGAAGTATCCCCGGAAAGCATCAGACTCATGGTTCTGGGCCTCGCGGTGCTGGATGGGCCCTGATCCCAGGAACTCATCCAGCTGGATGGTGTAGACGGCGGCCGCACCCTGTTCATCCTGACTGGACTGGGAGCCGATCCAGTAGTGGATGTCATAGGACAGAGAGCTGCCCACTTTATGGGTCTGAGACAGACAGGGGGAGATAAAGAGAGAGAGATCAATATGCCCCCTTAGACACAACTACGACAAAACAACCAACAAAAACAGGTCACAACTCCTGCAGCTCTGTTGCACGCTGGGGCTGTACATAGTCAATGATAGACTTTGAGGGGAATACAACTGTAGGTACACCTATAGCTCATCTCTTGGCAGTAATACTGCAGACTACTTTATCACTGACCTTAACCCAGAGTTTCTCAGAGCGTTCACAGTCAGCCCATTGACACCCCTATCAGTTCACAGCAAAATCACAATCTACTTGAACAGAACAATACTCAACCATGAGGCATCGAAGCCGAAAAAACTGCATGCTATTGAGAAATGTTATCGATGGAAGGAGGGTAGTGTAGAAACCTACCCAAAAACTATTGGCCAAAAACAAAGCCAATCCCCCTTAGAGAACTTCCTGGACAAAATGTTTCCCTGCAATAATGAAGGTGTAAACTTAGAAGTAGGAAGCCTGAACAATATATTTGACCTACCAGCTAACATATCACATTTTAATTTAGGCAGAAAACCTAAGAAAATTAACAACAATGAGAAATGGTTTGATGAAGAACTATCTATCCAAAATTGAGATGTAGGGATAAACCACTTCTCCAACCTTTTCAGCAATATAACAAAGAACCAAGAGCAAAAACATATACATGATCATTTACAAATCTTAGAATCAGCTATTAAAGACTACCAGTACCCACTGGATTCTCCAATTACATTGAATGAGCTACAGGACAAAATACAAACCCTCCAACCCAAAAAG
This sequence comes from Coregonus lavaretus, assembly GCF_964263955.1. NCBI lineage: Eukaryota > Metazoa > Chordata > Actinopteri > Salmoniformes > Salmonidae > Coregonus > Coregonus lavaretus. Next base: position 36,238,935 of record NC_139995.1, read on the forward strand.
GCCTGTGGTGTTGATGGTATACTAAACAAAATGATAAAATATACAGACCATAAATTCAAATAGGCTATTCTTAAACTCTTCAACATTATTCTCAGGTCTGGCATCTTTCCCAATATTTGGAACCAAAGTCTGATCACCCCAAGCCACAAAAGTGGAGACAAATTTCACCCCAATAATTAATGTGGAATCTGTGTCAACCACAATCTCAGAGAAATCCTCTGCAGTATCATCAACAGCAGACTCCAACATTTTCTCAGTGAAAACAATGTCCTGAGCAAATGTCAAAGTGGCTTCTTACCAAAGAAACGTACGACAGACCACATATACACCCTGCACACAATTATTGACAAACAAACAAAACAAAACAAAAGCTTCTCATGATTTGTTGATTTCCAAAAAGCTTTTAATTCAATTTGGCATGAGGGTCTGCTATACAAATTGATGGAAAGCGGTGGAGGGAAAACATATGACATTATAAAATCAATGTACGCAAACAACAAGTGTGCAGTTAAAATGGGCAATAAACACACAGCTTTCTTTCCTCGGGGCCGTGGGGTGAGACAGGGATGCAGCTTGAGCCCCACCCTCATCAATATACTGTATATATAAATGAAATGGCAAGGGCACTAGAACAGTCTGCAGTACCCGACCTCATCCTATTGGACTCGGAAATCAAATGTCTACTGTTTGCTGATGATCTGGTGCTTCTGTCCCCAACCAAGGAGGGCCTACAGCAGCACCTAGATATTCTGCACAGATTCAGTCAGACTTGGGCCCTGACAGTGAATCTCAGTAAGACCAAAATAATGGTGTTCCAAAACAGGTCCAGTAGCTGGAGGACAACAAATACAAATTCTATCTAGACACTGTTACCCTAGAGCAGTGGTAACCAACCGGTCGATTGGTTGACCTCCAAGTAATTTGTAGTCGATCACCAAACATTTCTGTAAAAAACAACAATGATAAAGCTTTCCGTTCCTGTTATTATTATTACTATTATTTTTTGTTTAGCACTGTTGGCAGTAGGTGCACTTGATTCAGCAGCCCTAGTTCCGGGAAGGGAAAGTGTTCCCATTTTGAACCATTTCATGTGTCTATAGGTAGAACTCTGCATACCCGGCAGGCCCAGAGAGCAAATCAAGTGCACCTATAGGCCTACTGCTGGCCAATCAGATAGCTCAGATCACCGTGTCTGCACAGTTTCCTCAAGCCATAGGCTGTAAAAAGAAGCCTTGAGCGCACAGCAAAGTTGATAATGTGAGATTTCAAAACTTTTAAAACCATGACTAGAGAGAGACTAAATGAATACAGGAAAGAGCTGCTATTTTTATAAGTTAGTTCATGTTTAAGTTGTTATTCAGCACTGTCAACACTTTGTTCAACACTTTTATAAACCATAAAATGTGCATTCTCCCTACTTCCACTCACGCTACAACCAGCACTGCAGCTGCAATGAATGAGTATAGCAAAGGGTTTCGATAAGCTTGCATTGTTATTATTAGCGGCTTGTGTCTTTTTTAATATTGAGGAATATTTCACTTTCTCTGGTCATAGGAGTAACAACATGAATTGGTGCATGAGGCAGAAATAATAGTTTTGCATCAGCTGGAAGACTGTATCCCTTTTTTCAGCAGAAGGAGGGAGAGCGTAGGGATGGTGAGTCGGGTGAGAGGCAACCTCACTACTGCTCTCTCCCTCCCCTCAGACTGACCATCAGATGCAGGCCATTAGTCCAGTAAAATGTTAAAAAGCTAATTATTATGCTCACTCAGCTGTGCCTCACAAGTAATACAACAAATTATATATTACCAGTATGATCATATATCTACAATTGTTTAATATAATTGCAAAATGGTCTGAGAAGAGCAACATTGGCAGGGCAATTCAAGCATAGCCAATATGATAATGTATTGGGCCTATAGCCTACTGCACAAACCTCATTGCTACAGAACTGTTTTTAATAGATTAATGTTGCATAGGTTTATGTTTTGAAAAAAATCTGAGCAGTAGATGTCGGCTTGCTTTTGGACTGTTATTGTGTTATTGGCTCAGAAAAGGTTGGTGACCCTAGAGCACACAAAGTATACCTACCTTGGCCTAACACAGTGCTTGACTTGGGCCGGAGCTGTCCAGAGCGCCGTACCGGCACTTCAAATTTTTGGGGAACTGCATACCACCTCCTCTATAAAACAAAGTAGTCTATCGCCGGCTCAGATTCACACACAGGCAAAAATGGTTGATCAAAGCGGAATGAAGGCGGGATCTGCATTGAATAGCAATGGAGAATGGGCATTCATTTCCTGATTCCGCTTTGTTCAAGTTTATTTGCTGCTAGTCAATGAATCTGTGTGTGACAGTAAACGGTTCGAGATTGCGCAGATTGAAAATGCGCCAGCCTGAATGCACATGATGCGCTGTTCCAAATTGTGAAATTAGGGTTTGTAAGCTCATGAAAAGTCATGGAAATTAGTTTCATCATTTTTGTTAATGTGATTCATGAAGGCACATTTTTTAATTGGAATGACCCTTCAGTGCCTGTCTGTGTATGCAGCTTGTGTGCCAGTGCGAGTGGGCCGTTGCCCGAGAAAGAGTGCAACATTTCAGCAGCAGGTATAAAATAATGACAGACAAGTCCAACTAGATAGCCAATTCAAAACATAACTTGTAGCAGTTATCTCGCTAGTTAACTATAGCTAACTAAGCATTAATGTCGTTGTCACCTTTCCACCGGAACTGTAGAGCCTAAATAAATCTGCACCGTTGGAAAGCTGGGATTCCCCTCTATTAAACAGTAGCCATAATTGCGACAATGTTAAAAAATATTCTAAAAATAGCCTAATTGAGAAATAACTTGCTGTGCATAGATCTCCCCCAAAACATGAATATTTGAGCCTTATATATAAAGATGTCTAGTTAGATACCTTGCTTTGAAGTAGCCTACCTTATCCATTTGATCCCTGATTCATTGAATGAGGGAATCATTTTATAAAGATGAAAGTATTTTGTTGTAATGTTGCAATATTTTATATCAAGGGTGGCAACCATCCTCCAGGATAGCTACTGGGTGTGCAGACCTTTGTTCAAGCCCTGGTCTAACCACATTTTAGCCTAAACAGCAGCTGCTCAACGGGACCTTGATAAGCAGACTTGGATGTTTCAGGGCTGGATCAATAGCCAAGCCTGCACACCCAGGAGATCTCCAGATGGAGGGTTGACTACATGTTGACAACATGTGACTAACAGTGCAGTTCTACTTTGTGGGGGGTTAAGTGCCTTGATCAAGGGTACAACGGCAGGAGATGGTAGGTCTACATGGGATCAGACACAGCAGCCTTCCAGTGTCAATAATGCTTACTTTTTCATGTAGGCTAAAATAATAGTCATTAAAATAACAACAGGTAATTGACCGTTAATTAACATAAACACATTTAGCATCTCCTGGCTTCTACACATAGCCTACAAGCCACTAATGCAGACCTTAGGAAGATCTACATTTTATAGTATAAAGTATAAAGTATAATAAATTAATGTAATATAGCCCATACCTTCACAATAAATCCATTAGTTATTTTAGACAGGTCTAAAGAAACATGATATGAAGAAAATGTAGTCTATTTCAGAAGAACAGAATAGCATACTCTGAGTTGTCCTTATGTTAGGTCCTGATATGGCTATGCCAAATGTCTGTGGGCTACACTAGTTAATTTAGCAGACAAGATTTGCTTAGAATTCCCTGGCATTATTTTATATTATTTTATAGTATGAAGAATACAATTGAACAAAGCTGAATAAAATAGAAAGGATATTTTCTCCAAACAATTTGAGGGAGTGCACACATGCGGCTATTCTGTGTTGAGCGGTTAACAAATAAATATGTACTCCTATATGCTTAACTTAGCGTTATTAATGTAACTTTAGTTGTTCTAGAAACATTGGGCTATATGTTTTGATTTTTAATACATTGTAAGGCTGCATGATGTGATTCGTAATGATGATTTGAAAAAAGTCGCTTGAAAGGCATGATCTTTGCTTAGTTTTTTTGCGCAGGCTGTACACACTTCGTCATTCTCTCATTCACAATTTGAGAAGCACTTGATAATGCCTCGAATTTCCCGGCAGCATCCCCTTTGTGTGGCCATAAAGCACCATGCCTTTTGCAGCCCTTCTCCCTGAGTGGTGCTTCTACGGCTCTCCATCACGTGACCCTAAAAAAATCCATGCCTTTTGCGGCCAGTAGCCGTTGTGCCCTTCTCCCATCACATGATCGGGTCTTTCTCACAGGCTACAAGTGAAGACAGACACATTTACAACTGCGCGTGTCCTTATCCAATTCTGAGGTGCAAATTGAAGATATTGGAAGAACTGTCCACATTTACTTTTTGTCAGCCAACAAGATGAGTAGGCCTAACAAACAGCAAAAGCACTAGCCTATGTCAATCTACTATCCCACATAGTACAAAAGTTGACCTATTCTATTCTGTGCAATAAATAAATATTCCAAAAATAGCCTGGGACAGTTGTGGGATGCGATAGATCCCAAATTAATACAACCACTAGCATCCCAAAAACTTTTTTAAGCAATGAGGCTGACGCAACAGATCAGAACGTTTAGCTTAAATAGTTGATAAACTATTAAGCTATTTCTTCACATTATAAGCGTAGCAATGCGCACACGGCAGTAGGCTATAAGCACAAATGTTCCATTAGAGGAAAACACCATTGACCGCAAATGCGATTATGCATGTAATGCTTTTATTATGAAGGTATTTATCTTCCCCGAACTTGAAACTCAAGCGCTGCTTATGTATGCTAGTTAGGCTCTACACCCCTTGTAAAGCGGATTTAATGTGCTTAATTTTAAGAAGTTATTTGGCCACTTTAGTTGTGATACAAACCTTATCAAAACATATAGGCCTATGGGCTAGGCTACATGAGGTGTGCGACTATGATTTTAAAAAGTCACACAAAAAAGGCATTGTTTCTTGCCTTAAAATGTGAATCATTCACAAGTGATAATATATAATTCACAAGTGATAGGCTAATATTGTCACCCATCAGACTATTCTTGATTTAAGCTTGTCTTTACATATACTAAATAATATACACTACCGTTCAAAAGTTTGGGGTCACTTAGAAATGTCCTTGTTTTCGAAAGAAAAGCATTTTTTTTGTCCATTAAAATAACATCAAATAATCAGAAATACAGTGTAGACATTGTTAATGTTGTAAATGGCTATTGTAGCTGGAAACGGCTGATTTGTAATGGAATATCTACATAGGCGTACAGAGGACCATTATCAGCAACCATCAGTCCTGTGTTCAAATGGCACGTTGTGTTTGCTAATCAAAGTTTATCATTTTAAAAGGCTAATTGATCATTAGAAAACCCTTTTGCAATTATGTTAGCACGGCTATAATAGCCATTTACAACATTAACAATGTCTACACTGTATTTCTGATCAATTTGTTGTTATTTTAATGGACAAAAAAATTGCTTTTCTTTCGAAAACAAGGACATTTCTAAGTGACCCCAAACTTTTGAAAGGTAGAGTATGTGTGAAATTCGTTTTGATTTAGAATGGACCATTATCATGCACCTGTCTCAAAACAGTGGCAGGGAAAAAAATACATGTCATCTCTGCACTTATTTAGTGAATGAAGGACGCTTTTCCTGTGGTTCATTTTCATGCCAGCCAGGTAGGCTATACTCCTGTTGTAAACATAAGCAATGTGCTTAATAGTTGCATAATATTAGGAAAGTTGAGAAATAAATATAGAAGGCCTAGCCTATAGAAATCTGATGGGATCCTCCTCTTTTTAATAGAGGCCATTACTCTGTTTTCTCGTGCAATTGCATAGCCTATAGAAATGTTGCGCAACATGAGCTCATGGGCTCTCAGGAAGTGTTTGATTAGATTTTCGATCACATTTACATTGATGTCAGAGTGATTTGAGGGACAACAGAGTGTTGAGTACCAGGCAGTTAGCAACTTTGGTAGGCTACTAATGACCATCAGCAGCATCAGAGCTTGGAGAAGCCTAATTACCGTGACTAAATGGTGACGTGGAATTTGACTACCTTCATGACTCGTGACTGCCCGTGTGGTGGTAATAAGGTCACCGCAACAGCCCTAATTGAGACTCTGCATGCAGAATTCTGTAAATATACAGTGCATTCGGAAAGTATTCAAACCCCTTTACTTTTTCCACATTTTGATACATTACAGCCTTATTCTAAAATGGATGTAATACTTTTTTTCCCTCCTCAATCTACACACAATACCCCATAATGACAAAGCGAAAACAGGTTTTTAGAAATGTTTGCAAATGTATTAAAAATAAAAAACAGAAATACCTTATTTGCATAAGTATTCAGACCCTTTGCTATGAGATTCGAAATTGAGCTCAGGTGCATCCTGTTTCCATTGATCATCCTTGAGATGTTTCTACAACTTGACTGGAGTCCACCTGTGGTAAATTCAATTGATTGGACATGATTTGGAAAGGCACACACCTGTCTATATAAGGTCCCACAGTTGACAGTGCATATCAGCGCAAAAACCAAGCCATGAGGTCGAAGGAATTGCCCGTAGAGCTCTGAGACAGGATTGTGTCGAGGCACAGATCTGGGGAAGGGTACCAAAAAATGTCTGCAGCATTGAACTACATCAAATCAAATGTTATTCGTCACATGCTTCGTAAACAACAGGTGTAGACTAGACTAACAGTGAAATGCTTACTTACGGGCCCTTCCCAACAATGCAGAGAGAAAGAAAATAGAGAAATAATAGAAAAGTAATAATAAATACACAATGAGTAACGATAACTTGGCTATATACACGGGGTACCAATACCGAGTCGATGTGCTGGGGTACGAGGTAATTGAGGTAGATATGTACAGTGCATTCGGAAAAACCAAGCCATGAGGTTGAAGGAATTGTCCGTAGAGCTCCGAGACAGGATTGTGTCGAGGCACAGATCTGGGGAAGGGTACCAAAACATTTCTGCAGTATTGAAGGTCCCCAAGAACACAGTGGCCTCCACCATTCTTAAATGGAAGAAGTTTGGAACCACCAAGACTCTTCCTAGAGCTGGCCGCCGGCCAAACTGAGCAATCGAGGGAGAAGGGCCTTGGTCAGGGAGGTGACCAAGAACCCGATGGTCACTCTGAAAGAGCTCCACAGTTCCTCTGTGTAGATGGGAGAACCTTCCAGAAGGACAACCATCTCTGCAGCACTCCACCAATCAGGCCTTTATGGTAGAGTGGCCAGACGGAAGCCACTCTTCAGTAAAAGGCACATGACAGCCTGCTTGGAGTTTGCCAAAAGGTACCTAAAGGACTCTGACCATGAGAAACAAGATTCTCTGGTCTCATGAAACAAAGATTGAACTCTTTAGCCTGAATGCCAAGTGTCTCGTCTGGAGGAAACCTGTCACCATCCCTAAGGTGAAGCATGGTGGTGGCAGCATCATGCTGTGGGGATGTTTTTCAGTAGCAGGGACTGGGGGACTAGTCAGGATTAAGGGAAAGAGGAACAGAGCAAAGTACAGAGATCCTTGATGAAAACCTGCTCCAGAGTGCTCAGGACCTCAGACAGGGGCGAAAGATTCACCTTCCAACAGGACAACGACCATAAGCACACAGCCAAGACAACGCAGGAGTGGCTTTGGGACAAGTCTCTGAATGTCCTTGAGTGGCCCAGCCAGAGCCCAGACTTGAACCCGATCTAATATCTCTGGAGAGACCTGAAAATACAGTTGAAGTCGGAAGTTTACATACACCTTAGCCAAATACATTTAAACTCAGTTTTTCACAATTCCTGACATTTAATCCTAGTAAAATGTACCTGTCTTAGGTCAGTTAGGATCACCACTTTATTTTAAGAATGTGAAATGTCAGAATAATAGTAGAGAGAATTATTTATTTCAGCTTTTATTTATTTCATCACATTCCCAGTGGGTCAGAACTTTACATACACTCAATTAGTATTTGGTAGCATTGCCTTTAAATTGTTTAACTTGGGTCAAACGTTTTGGGTAGCCTTGCACAAGCTTTCCACAATAAGTTGGGTGAATTTTGGCCCATTCCTCCTGACAGAGCTGGTGTAACTGAGTCAGGTTTGTAGGCCTCCTTGCTCGCACACGCTTTTTCAGTTCTGCCCACAAATGTTCTATAAGATTGAGATCAGAGCTTTGTGATAGCCACTCCAATACCTTGACTTTATTGTACTTAAGCCATTTTGCCACAACTTTGGAAGTATGCTTGGGGTCATTGTCCATTTGGAAGACCCATTTGCGACCAAGCTTTAACTTCCTGACTGATGTCTTGAGATGTTGCTTCAATATATCCACATAATTGTCCTTCCTCATGATGCATTTACATTTCATTTTACATTTACATTTTAGTCATTTAGCAGACGCTCTTATCCAGAGCGACTTACAGTTAGTGAATGCATACATTTTCATACTGGCCCCCCGTGGGAAACGAACCCACAACCCTGGCGTTGCAAGCGCCATGCTCTACCAACTGAGCTACAGGGGACTATGCCATCTATTTTGTGAAGTGCACCAGTCCCTCCTGCAGCAAAGCACCCCCACAGCATGATGCTGCCACCCCCGTGATTCACGGTTGGGATGTTGTTCTTCGGCTTGCAAGCGTCCCCCTTTTTCCTTCAAACATAACGATGGTAATTATGGCCAAACAGTTATATTTTTGATTCATCAGCCCATAGGACATTTCTCCAAAAAGTACGATCTTTGTCCCCATGTGCAGTTGCAAACCGTAGTCTGGCTTTTTTATGGCGGTTTTGGAGCAGTGGCTTCTTCCTTGCTGAGCAGCCTTTCAGGTTATGTCAATATAGGACTCGTTTTACTGTGGATATTGACACTTTTGTACCTGTTTCATACAGCATCTTCACAAGGTCCTTTGCTGTTGTTCTGGGATTTTTTTGCACTTTTCGCACCAAAGTACGTTCATCTCTAGGAGACAGAACGCGTCTCCTTCCTGAGTGGTATGACGGCTGCGTGGTCCTATGGTGTTTATACTTGCGTACTATTGTTTGTACAGATGAACGTGGTACCTTCAGATGCTCCCAAGGATGAACCAGACTTGTGGAGGTCTACAATTGTTTTTCTAAGGTCTTGGCTGATTTCCCATGATGTCAAGCAAAGAGGCACTGAGTTTGAAGGTAGGCCTTGAAATACATCCACAGGTACACCTCCAATTGACTCAAATTATGTCAATTAGCCTATCAGAAGCTTCTAAAGCCATGACATCATTTTCTGGAATTTTCCAAGCTGTTTAAAGGCACAGTCAACTTAGTGTATGTAAACTTCTGACCCACTGGAATTGTGATACAGTGAATTGTGACCCACTGGAATTGTGATACAGACAGATTATTTCATTGTGATACAGTGAAATAATCTGTCTGTAAACAATTGTTGGAAAAATTACTTGTGTCATGCACAAAGTAGATGTCCTAACTGACTTGCTAAAACTATAGTTTGTTAACAAGACATTTGTGGAGAGGTTGAAAAACTAGTTTTAATGACTCCAATCTAAGTGTATGTAAACTTCTGACTTCAACTGTAAAAGAGTTCAATCTTTGTTTCATCAGACCAGAATGATGGATGCCACTGTGTTCTTCGGGACCTTCAATGCTGCAGAAATGTTTTGGTACCCTTCCCCAAGTCTGTGCCTCAACACAATCCTGTCTCAGAGCTCTACGGACAATTCCTTCGACCTCATGGCTTGGTTTTTGCTCTGACATGCACTGTCAACTGAGACATTTTACGTTTACATTTTAGTAATTTAGCAGATGCTCTTATCCAGAGCGACTTACAGTTAGTGAGTGCATACATTTTCCTACTGGCCCCCCGTGGGAAACGAATCCACAACCCTGGCGTTGCAAGCGCCATGCTCTACCAACTGAGCTAAAGGGGAATTATATAGACAGGTGTGTGCCTTTCCAAATCATGTCCAATCAATTGAATTTACCACAGGTGTACTCCAATCAAGTTGTAGAAACATCTCAAGGATGATCAATGGAAACAGGATGCACCTGAGCACAATTTCGAGTCTCATAGCAAAGGGTCTGAATACTTATGTAAATAATACATTTCTAAAAACCTGTTTTCGCTTTGTCATTATGGAGTATTGTGTGTAGATTGATGAGGATTGTTATTTATTTAATCAATTTTAGAATAAGGCTGTAATGTAACAAAATGTGGAAAAAGTCAAGGGGTCTGAATACTTTCCGAGTGCACTGTACGTGCTTGCCAGATTTATAGCATGCATTAAATTGTGTGGCAATTGTAAGACAGCACTGTGGGGTCAGTTTGTACAACTGTTCTGACTTGCCTATACCTAGCTTTAGAGAAATGTCATCATCGAATATTGTAACAGCTTTCATTTTCTGCTTACGTGCCCCCATTGTAAGACCTTTCATTGTCTGCTTATGTGCCCCCGTTAGATTAGCCTACTGTTCGGACTTGGTGGTGCACATGTAGTCTATAACCAGTTTTAGAGAAATGTCATAATCAAATATTGTAACACCTTTCATTGCCTGCTTACTTTCCCCCATTGTAAGAGCTTTCATTGTCTGCTTATGTGTCCCTGTTAATGTAACCTACTGTTCGGACTTGATGTACATGGGGGAATACTGTAAGAACGGCCCATGTTCTGAATTATGTCGCTGTCCATTTCAAAAGTGCTGAACGAATAGGCAGCATATAGGCTACATCCGTCTCAGCTCGCTCATGTCTTAATCGAAATTACGGCTTACCTCTTAACCGTTTATCGTCATATAGAGCCACCTTTTGCAACAATTACAGCTGCAAGTCTCTTGGGGTATGTCTCTATAAGCTTGGCACATCTAGTCACTGGGATATTTGCCCATTCTTCAAGGCAAAACTGCTCCAGCTCCTTCAAGTTGGATGGGTTCCGCTGGTGTACAGCAATCTTTAAGTCATACCACAGATTCTCAATTGGATTGAGGTCTGGGCTTTGACTAGGCCATTCCAAGACATTTAAATATTTCCCCTTAAACCACTCAAGTGTTGCTTTAGCAGTATGCTTAGGGTCATTGTCCTGCTGGAAGGTGAACCTCCATCCCAGTCTCAAATCTCTGGAAGACTGAAACAGGTTTCCCTCAAGAATTTCCCTGTATTTAGCGCCATCCATCATTCCTTCAATTCTGACCAGTTTCCCAGTCCCTGCCGATGAAAAACATCCCCACAGCATGATGCTGCCACCACCATGCTTCACTGTAGGGATGGTGTTCTCGGTGTGATGAGAGTGTTGGGTTTGCGCCAGACATAGCATTTTCCTTGATGGCCAAAAAGCTCAATTTTAGTCTCATCTGACCAGAGTACCAGAGTACCTTCTTTGTGGGAGACTCTTTGGGGAGTCTCTCACATGGCTTTTGGCGAACAACAAACGTGTTTGCTTATTTCTTTCTTTAAGCAAGGGCTTTTTTCTGGCCACTCTTCCGTAAAGCCCAGCTCTGTGGAGTATACGGCTTAAAGTGGTCCTATGGACAGATACTCCAATATCCGCTGTGGAGCTTTGCAGCTCCTTCAGGGTTATCTTTGGTGTCTTTGTTGCCTCTCTGATTAATGCCCTCCTTGTCTGGTCCGTGAGTTTTGGTGGGCGGCCCTCTCTTGGCAGGTTTGTTGTGGTGCCATTATTCTTTAAATTTTTAAATAATGGATGACATTTATTTTTTTATATACATTTTTAACCTTTATTTAACTAGGCAAGTCAGTTAAGAACAAATTCTTATTTACAATGACGGCCTACACCGGCCAAACCCGGACAACGCTGGGCCAATTGTGCGCCGCCCTATGGGACACCCAATCACGGCTGGTTGTGATATTGCCTGGAATCGAACCAGGGGGTCTGTAGTGACACCTCAAGCACTGAGATGCAGTGCCTTAGACCTCTGCGCCACTCTGGAGTGGTCTAATGGTGCTCCGTGGGATGTTCAAAGTTTCTGATATTTTTTTATAACCCAACCCCGATCTGGGGTGGAGAGCTCCTTGGTCTTCATGGTGCCGCTTGCTTGGTGGTGCCCCTTGCTTAGTGGTGTTGCAGACTCTGGGGCCTTTCAGAACAGGTGTATACAGTGGGGGGAAAAAGTATTTAGTCAGCCACCAATTGTGCATGTTCTCCCACTTAAAAAGATGAGAGAGGCCTGTAATTTTCATCATAGGTACACGTCAACTATGACAGACAAAATGAGGAAAAAAAATCCAGAAAATCACATTGTAGGATTTTTTATGAATTTATTTGCAAATTATGGTGGAAAATAAGTATTTGGTCAATAACAAAAGTTTCTCAATACTTTGTTATATACCCTTTGTTGGCAATGACACAGGTCAAACGTTTTCTGTAAGTCTTCACAAGGTTTTCACACGCTGTTGCTGGTATTTTGGCCCATTCCTCCATGCAGATCTCCTCTAGAGCAGTGATGTTTTGGGGCTTTAGCTGGGCAACACAGACTTTCAACTCCCTCCAAAGATTTTCTATGGGGTTGAGATCTGGAGACTGGCTAGGCCACTCCAGGACCTTGAAATGCTTCTTACGAAGCCACTCCTTCGTTGCCCGGGCGGTGTGTTTGGGATCATTGTCATGCTGAAAGACCCAGCCACGTTTCATCTTCAATGCCCTTGCTGATAGAAGGAGGTTTTCACTAAAAATCTCACGATACATGGCCCCATTCATTCTTTCCTTTACACGGATCAGTCGTCCTGGTCCCTTTGCAGAAAAACAGCCCCAAAGCATGATGTTTCCACCCCCATGCTTCACAGTAGGTATGGTGTTCTTTGGATGCAACTCAGCATTCTTTGTCCTCCAAACACGACGAGTTGAGTTTTTACCAAAAAGTTATAGTTTGGTTTCATCTGACCATATGACATTCTCCCAATCCTCTTCTGGATCATCCAAATGCACTCTAGCAAACTTCAGACGGGCCTGGACATGTACTGGCTTAAGCAGGGGGACACTCAGGATTTGAGTCCCTGGCGGCGTAGTGTGTTACTGATGGTAGGCTTTGTTACTTTGGTCCCAGCTCTCTGCAGGTCATTCACTAGGTCCCCCCGTGTGGTTCTGGGATTTTTGCTCACCATTCTTGTGATCATTTTGACCCCACGGGGTGAGATCTTGCGTGGAGCCCCAGATCGAGGGAGATTATCAGTGGTCTTGTATGTCTTCCATTTCCTAATAATTGCTCCCACAGTTGATTTCTTCAAACCAAGCTGCTTACCTATTGCAGATTCAGTCTTCCCAGCCTGGTGCAGGTCTACAATTTTGTTTCTGGTGTCCTTTGACAGCTCTTTGGTCTTGGCCATAGTGGAGTTTGGAGTGTGACTGTTTGAGGTTGTGGACAGGTGTCTTTTATACTGATAACAAGTTCAAACAGGTGCCATTAATACAGGTAACGAGTGGAGGACAGAGGAGCCTCTTAAAGAAGAAGTTACAGGTCTGTGAGAGCCAGAAATCTTGCTTGTTTGTAGGTGACCAAATACTTATTTTCCACCATAATTTGCAAATAAATTCATAAAAAATCCTACAATGTGATTTTCTGGATTTTTTTTTCTCAATTTGTCTGTCATAGTTGACGTGTACCTATGATGAAAATTACAGGCCTCTCTCATCTTTTTAAGTGGGAGAACTTGCACAATTGGTGGCTGACTAAATACTTTTTTTCCCCACTGTATATACTGAAATCATGTGACAGATCATGTGACACTTAGATTGCACACAGGTGGACATTATTTAACTAATTATGTGACTTCTGAAGGTAATTGGTTGCACCAGATCATATTTAGGGGCTTCATAGCAAAGGGGGTGAATACATATGCACGCACCACTTTTCCGTTATTTTATTCATTTCACGTCACCAATTTGGACTATTATGTGTATGTCCATTACATGAAATCCAAATAAAAATCAATTTAAATTACAGGTTGTAATGCAACAAAATAGGAAAAACGCCAAGGGGGATGAATACTTTTGCAAGGCGCTGTAGATAGATAGATAAGGAGAGGGTGGAGATGCGATAGAAAGAGATAAAAAGCATGGAGGGCGATAGAAAGAGGAGGAGGTAGAGGCAGACAGAGATAGAAAGAGGAAACATCATAAAGAGCATTTTGTGACTCACAGGCTTTCAAACCAGGACCCACGGTATATAGTCGTCAGCATGCAAATACTGTCACCACTATGATAATTATGTAAAACAGACTCCAAAGCAAACATCATCTACACAGCAAACACACTGATTCACTCCAGGGCATTAATTAACATACAATGCTTATTGAAAGTCTACACACCCAATGCACAGTCTTCACATTTTGTTGCATTAAAATTCAATCTAAAAATGGATTAAATGTGTGTGTGTGTGGGGCGGGGGGCGGGGTTCCCTACAGATCGACACAACATTTTCAAAGTGAAAGGAAGTTATAGAAAATGTTCAAAATTAATAAAAAAACAAAAGAAACAAGATGTCTTGATTGCGTATGTCTTCACACCCCAGAGTTAATACTTGGTGGAAGCACCTTTGGCAGCCATTACAGCTGTGAATCATTTTCAATAAGATTCTACCAACTTTGCACAACATTTAGGGCAACATATCCACTGTTTTTTTCAAAATTGCTCAATCTCATTACATTTGGTTGGGAATCATAGATGGACAGCAATATTCAAACCTTGTCTCAGATTTGTCGAGCAAATTTAAGCCAGGACTGAGACTAGACCACTCAGAAACACTCAACACCACTTGGAAAGCCCTTCTGGTGTGTCTTTGGCATTAACATTTGTGTAATTGTTTCGCTGTAAAATAAAACTCTATCCCAGGGTTTTCAGAAGACTGAGGCAGGTTTTCCTCTAACTTTTCACCTGGGCTTTTCTTGTTTCATATTTATTTTGATCCTGACAAACTCCCCAGTCCCTGCCGATGACAAGCATACATATAACATGATGCTGCCACCACAATACTTGGAAATAGAGAGGGTTTCACTCTGTGATGTGTTGTATTGGATTTGACCAAAACCTGTAGTTTTTAAATAAAGCCAAAAAGTTAATTTATTTGCTGTGTTGTCTTGCAGTATTGCTTAACATCCTTGTTGCAAACAGAATGGATGATTTGGAGTTGATTTTTACTTTATCATACAGGCCAGTAATATGGAGTAAATGCAATGTTGTGGATCCCTTTGTATTTTCAAGTATTGTGGTGGCAGCATCATGTTATGGGTATGCTTGTCACTGGCAGGGACTGGGGAGTTTGTCAGGGTCCAAATAAATATGAACGGAGCAAAGCCCAGGTTAACAGTTAAGAGGAAAAACTGCTGTAGTCATCTGAAAACCTAACCTTGGGATAGGGTTTTATTTTTCCGCGGGACAATTACACAAATGTTAATGCAAAGACATACCAGAATGGCTTTCCAAGAGGTGTTGAGTGTTCCTGAATGGTCTAGTCTCAGTCCTGACTTAAATCTGCTTAAAAAATCAGAGACAATGATTAAATATTGCTGTCCATCAATGATTCCCAACCAAATGTACTGAGCTTGAGCAGTTTTGACAAAAAGGATGGATATATGTTGCCCTAAGAGTTGTGCAAAGCTGGCAGAATCTTATTGAAAATGATTTACAGCTGTAATTGCTGCCAAAGTTGCTTCCACCAAGTATTTACTCTGGGGTGTGAAGACATTAGCAATTAAGAAATCTTAGTTTTTTTTGTGTTCATTTGGAAATGTTTGAATAACTTTCTTTCCCTTTCAAAATGTGGAGTAGGCTGTGTAGATCTGTAGAGGGGGAAAAAACAATTGAATCCCTTTTTAGATTACATTTTAAGGCAGCAAAATGTGAAGACTGTGCAAGGGGTGTGTAGACTTTCACTAGGCACTGTACATCATAACTCCCTCATTCAACAAATGAATGTGCTGACATGACACCCCTGATGAGTATCACGGCCCGGAGACTTACAGAGAGTAGGATGTAGCAGTCGCCCTCGTAGAAGTTGCCATGGGATTTTTCAGGGACCTGCACCGGCTCCATTTTCTGTGAGGACAAAGAAATGCAGACGTCTGTCTTTTTCACCACTGACTTTGTGAAATCCTCACCCTGATCAATTTAAAAGAATACACTGACTGATAGCCGCCTTACCTCGATTCGCCAGATTATAATCCCAGGATTGTGGGTTACTGCTCTGAATGTGTACTCCATGTTTCTCAGATACAGGCAATCTCAATCTGATGTTGGAAAGTTCCTTGGACCACCTCCTGATTTTTGGACCCTGGAAGGAGGAGTATTTCTGTAACCACTGAACCAAATTGCATTATCTGACACAGGAGGTTATTGAGATGGATATTAAAAAGGACATCAATATCAATTTCAGGATTACAGGAGGTTTACTGCAGAACAAATGTATTTGCATCATAAACTGGTTGGAAAGGGTGTTGTCGGAAGAAGAGGGGGAATCATTCAAAAGCACTGCGTTGCCATTAACATCCACTACTATACATTTGATTCAGTCAATGTCACAAAGTTCACACCATACTGTATCTGACTGTTCTGATGGTCAGAGCTGTGTACACCTCAGCCTCTGACCATTAACTATATTGATCCAGCCATAAAACATCCTAACTCTCTTCTCTCAATACACACCATGAAACTAAAAAATCACAGAGTGCAGATAAGATCAAGTCAAACAGTACCTGGAGTTGCTGTTGCAGAGGTAGAAGACAAGTGTGTCCAGCTAGAGAGTTACTTGCTTGTTTGTAGGAGTAAGTTTCTCTGTGTGTGTCTGGATGGTTCTTCCGTTGACTCAAGGTTGGACACAGCAGTACATCCCCAGGAGAGTACCAGAGGATTTAGGATTGTCACTGGGGCATCAAAGCTTCCTTCTCCTCCTCTTCCTCCTCCTGGCCCTTGGCACCTGGGAGATTTGCCTGAGTTTGCATGTTCCAGGACCTCTCCTATCACTCCGTCCAATCGCTGATTAGAGAAAGATACACAAACCAGCAGGCAAATGAGGAGAGAGCAGAAACGACTCAAATTCAAAAGACCACGGGCTGAAAGGACACATTAGTGATAGTGGCGGTGGGAGGAAGGGGGGAGAGGAGGGGAAGTAATAAATAACCCTCCCTTTGCCAGGAAATGCATCTGGCTGTATTGGAAGGAAGCCACAGAGCTATAGATCTTTTGATAAATGATGCACTGCACAATGGACTATTGATGCTGTAATGCAGTTGCTGCCTATAATAATTACATTTTACATTTTAGTCATTTAGCAGACGCTCTTATCCAGAGCGACTTACAGGAGCAATTAGGGTTAAGTGCCTTGCTCAAGGGCACATCAACATATTTTTCACCTAGTCGGCTCGGGGATTAGAACCAGAGACCTTTCGGTTACTGGCACAACACTCTTAACCACTAAGCTACCTGCTGCCCCAATTAGGCATTAGAAGGTCCTCCCCAGTAGAGGCCAATGCTGTAGGAGAGGTCCTAAGAGCCATCCCCAGTAGAGGCCAATGCTGTAGGAGAGGTCCTGAGAGCCATCCTCAGTAGAGGCCAATGCTGTAGGAGAGGTCCTGAGAGCCATCCTCAGTAGAGGCCAATGCTGTAGGAGAGGTCCTGAGAGCCATCCTCAGTAGAGGCCAATGCTGTAGGAGAGGTCCTAAGAGCCATCCCCAGTAGAGGCCTTTACTGTAGGAGAGAATCTCACATGATGACACAGTGCTACGTGACATTCACTCTACATTGATTATGTTTCGAATGGTGTTATTGATTTTCAGGATACTCTCATTGGATGTCCTTACTGCCCAATCTAGCTGCACTCTAGAAGTACAGGTAACTGTCAAAATAAAAGGAAAACCCAACATATTATAGTGTACAAAACATTAGGAACACCTTAATATTGAGTTGCACCCGTTTGCCCTCAGAACGGCCTCAATTCATTGGGGCATGGACACAGGGATGCAGGCCCATGTTGACTCCAATGCTTCCCACAGTTGTGTCAAGTTGGCTGGTTGTCCTTTGGGTGGTGGACCATTCTTGATACACACGGGAAACTGTTGAGAGTGAAAAACCCAGCAGTGTTGCAGTTCTTGACACACTCAAACTGGTGCACCTGGCACCTACTACCAAAGGCACTTAAATATTTTGTCTTGCCCATTCACCCTCTGAATGGCACACATACACAATCGATGTCTCAATTGTCTCAAGGCTTAACAAGCCTTCTTTAACCTGTCTCCTCCCCTTCATCTACACTGATTGAAGTGGATTTAACAAGTGACATCAATAAGGGATCACAGCTTTCACCTGGATTCACCTGGTTAGTCTATATCATTGAGATGTTATGCCACTGTCCTACACACACAATACCCCATAATGTCAAAGTGTAATTATGTTTTTAGCTAAAATGTTGAGTCAAGTATTCAACCCCTTTGTTATTCAATAAGGGATCATAGCTTTCACCTGGATTCACCTGGTCAGTCTATATCATAGAAATAACTATTTTGTACACTCAGGGTATTTTAATAGGGTGTTGGGCCACCACGAGCCAGAACAGCTTCAATGCAATTTAGTATAGATTCTAGAAGTGTCTGGAACTCTGTCGGAGGGATGCGACACAATTCTTCCAGGAGAAATTCCATAATTTGGTGTTTTGTTGATGGTGGTGGAAAACGCTCTCAGGCGCCGCTCCAGAATCTCACATAAGTGTTCAATTGGGTTGAGATCTGGTGACTGCTCATCAAACCATTCAGTGACCACTCGTGCCCTGTGGATGGGGGCATTGTCATCCTATGGGGGCATAGCCATGGTAGCCAACATAATGGCCTGTACAGCATTTTTATACATGACCCTAAGCATGATGGGTTGTTAATTGCTTAATTAACTCAGGAACTACACCTGTGTGGAAGCCCCTGCTTTCAATATATTTTGTATCCCTCATTTACTTGTGTTTCCATTATTTTGGTAGTTAACCGTAGCTTTACATACAGACCCACTAGGCAAAAACTGATTGAATCAACATTGTTTCCACGACATTTCAACAAAAATCAATGTTATGACGTTGAATCAATGTGGAAAACTGATTGGATTTGAAAAAGTAATCAAGGTAAGGGAATTTCGTATTTTTTTCACCCAACTCCTAACCTAAATCCAATGACATGGTGACATTTGTTGATTTCACATTAATTGACAACTCAACCAAATGGAAATCAAAACTAGACGTTGATCTGACGTCTGTGCCCAGTGGGGAGGCAGTCTGGAAAGTTTATTCAGTAACTTGTGTATTTCAACCTAGTTGGAAACATAATGCAAATACCAGGGAGCCCTTAGCAGCCTGAGAAGTTTGACAGGCAAATGACTTGTGCAGTGTACAAAATACTAAGGACATCCCACCCATGTATTTTGGACAGGGCGTCATGTTGGTCACAGTTTGACTATTATGCTACCTCACCCTTGCGGCAAACAAATTCAGAGGAACATGTTAAAACTACAAGTAGTCTGTTGTGTTCTCATGGAAACCCCTGCAGAATGGAAATAATGCACACACTTAGGCAAGATTAGTGAAACATAAAATGATTAGTTAACCCAACTCAGGGAAGGAGCCACATTTCCTCAAGCTGACCTCTGATTAGACAACCCTATGTGATCAGAATGACACAATCTCAATAAGCCCCACCTCTGCCCTACCTATTGCCAAAGATTGTCTATTATATAGACAAGATAGTCAAGTGACCGCTCTAACAAAATAAATACAATCACATTTACTTATAAAGCCCTTTTTAAAATCAGCAGTTGTTACAAAGTGCTTAAACAGAAACCGAGCCTAAAACCCCAGAGAGTAAAAGCAATACATGTCCTCAAAGATGGAAGGCAGGCAAGATCATGTCTTACCATTCTAGCCAATGAGAAGGCATATACAGTGCATTTGGAAAGTATTCCCTTGACCTTCCACATTTTGTTACGTTACAGCTTTATTCTAAAATTGATTAAATAGTTTCCTCCCCCACTCAATCTACACACAATACCCCATTATGACAATGTAAAAACAGGTTTAGAAATGTTTGCAAATATCACATTTACATAAGTATTCAGACCCTTTACTCAGTACTTTGAAGCACCTTTGGCAGCAATTACAGCCTCGAGTCTTCTTTGGTATGACACAAGCTTGGCACACCTGTATTTGGGGAATTTCTCCCATTCTTCTCTGCAGATCCTCTTAAGCTCTGTCAGGTTGGATGGGGAGCGTAGCTGCACAGCTATTTTAAGGTCTCTCCAGAGATGTTCGATTGGCTTCAAGTTCGGGCTCTGGCTGGGCTAGTCAAGGACATTCAGAGATTTGTCCCGAAGCCACTCCTTCGTTGTTTTGGCTGTGTGCTTAGGGTTTTTGGCCTGTTGGAAGGTGAACCGTCGCACCAGTCTGAGGTCCTGAGTGCTCTTGAGCAGGTTTTCATCAAGGATCTCTCTGTACTTTGCGCCATTCAGCTTTCATTTACATTTTACATTTTAGTCATTTAGCAGACGCTCTTAACCAGAGCGACTTACAGGAGCAATTAGGGTTAAGTGCCTTGCTCAAGGGCACATTAACGTCATTTAGCAGACGCTCTTAGCCAGAGCGACTCACAAATTGGTGCGTTCACCCTATAGCCAGTGGGATAACCACTTTACAATTTGGGGGGGGGGGGGGGGGGGGGGGGGTTAGAAGGAATACTTTAGCCTATCCCAGGTATTCCTTAAAGAGGTGGGGTTTCAAATGTCTCCGGAAGGTGGTGAGTGACTCCGCTGTCCTGGCGTCGTGAGGGAGCTTGTTCCACCATTGGGGTGCCAGAGCAGCGAACAGTTTTGACTGGGCTGAGGGGGAGCTGTGCTTCCGCAGAGGAAGGGGAGCCAGCAGGCCAGAGGTGGATGAACGCAATGTCCTCGTTTGGGTGTAGGGACTGATCAGAGCCTGAAGGTACAGGGGTGCCGTTCCCCTCACTGCTCCAAAGGCAAGCACCATGGTCTTGTAGCGGATGCGAGCTTCAATTGGAAGCCAGTGGAGTGTGCGGAGGAGGGGGGTGACGTGAGAGAACTTGGGAAGGTTGAACACCAGACGGGCTGCGGCATTCTGGATGAGTTGTAGGGGTTTAATGGCACAGGCAGGGAGCCCAGCCAACAGCGAGTTGCAGTAGTCCAGACGGGAGATGACAAGTGCCTGGACCAGGACCTGCGCCGCTTCCTGTGTAAGGCAGGGTCGCACTCTCCGAATGTTGTAGAGCATGAACCTGCAGGAGCGGGTCACCGCCTTGATGTTGGCGGAGAACGACAGGGTGTTGTCCAGGGTCACGCCTAGGCTCTTCGCACTCTGGGAGGAGGACACAGCGGAGTTGTCTACCGTGATGGCGAGATCATGGAACGGGCAGTCCTTCCCGGGGAGGAAGAGCAGCTCCGTCTTGCCAGGGTTCAGCTTGAGGTGGTGATCCGTCATCCATACTGATATGTCTGCCAGACATGCAGAGATGCGATTCGCCACCTGGTGATCAGAAGGGGGAAAGGAGAAGATTAGTTGTGTATCGTCAGCGTAGCAATGATAGGAAAGGCCATGTGAGGATATGACAGAGCCAAGTGACTTGGTGTATAGGGAGAAAAGGAGAGGGCCCAAAACCGATCCCTGGGGGACACCAGTGGTGAGAGCACGTGGTGCGGAGACAGCTTCCCGCCACGCCACTCTAAAACTACTCCCTCGATCTTGACTAGTCTCCCAGTCCCTGCCTCAGTCCCTGCCACCACCATGCTTCACCGTAGGGATAGTGCCAAGTTTCCTCCAGACGTAACACTTAACAGGCAAAATAGTTCAATCTTGGTTTCATCAGACCAGAGAATCTTGTTTCTCATGGTCTGAGAATCCTTTAGGTGCCTTTTCGCAAACTCCAAGTGGGCGGTCATGTACCTTTTACTAAGGAGTGGATTCCGTCTGGCCACTCTACCATAAAGGCCTGATTGGTGGAGTGCTGCAGAGATTGTTGTCCTTCTGGAAGGTTCTCCCATCTCCACAGAGGAGCTCTGTCAGAGTGACCGTTGGGTTCTTGGTCACCTCCCTGACCAAGGCCTTTCTCCCCCGATTGCTCAGTTTGTCCAGGCAGCCAGCTCTAGGAAGTCTTGGTGGTTCTGTAGTGTATTAAGAATTATGACTTTGCTAATGTTTTTAAGGGGAACCTGAGAGGCTGTTTATTCAGTGTTAGAGGGAGTAGTTTTAGAGTGACACAATAGAACAGACAGAGTCTGTTTGTTGGAGACAGGTGATTGGACAGTAAAGGGAGCCACCCATATTTTGGGAAAGATTATAAGTACTGGATGGGAACAAAGAAGGTCAGAGCAGCAGACATATTCTTTTCGGACACTGCTCTCCGGATGCTATATACATCTGTAAACTTATGCTGAAATCTTGTGATATGAATAAAACTTATGATCAAAGCTCAGTATAAGCGGACTCCTTTGTTACAGCATAATTAGCCACACTAACTCGACACTACAGTTCCAAACTTATTCCATTTAAGAATGATGGAGGCCACTGTGTTCTTGGGAACCTTCAATGCTGCAGAAATGTTTTGGTACCCTTCCCCAGATCTGTGCCTTGACACAATCCTGTCTCGGCGCCCTACTGACAATTCCTTTGACCTCATGGCTTCGTTTTTGCTCTGACATGCACTGTCAACTGTGGTACCTTATATAGACAGGTGTGTGCCTTTCCAAATCATGTCCAATCAATTGAATTTACCACAGGTGGACTTCAATCAAGTTGTAGAACCATCTCACGGATGATAAATGGAAACAGGATGCACCTGAGCTCAATTTCGAGTCTCATAGCAAAAGGTATCAGTTTTTTATTTGTAATAAATTTGCAAACATTTCTAAAAACCAGTTTTCGCGTTGTCATTATGTGGTATTGTGTGTAGATATATGATAACTGTTTTAAATTCATCAATTTTAGAATAAGGCTGTAACGTAACAATGTGGAAAAAGTCAAGGGGTCTGAATACTTTCCGAATGCACTGTACGTGCGTCAACAGGCCATTGAGATAGATAAGGACTCATCTTTGTATCTGTGCCCTTATAGCGGCTGTGACAGCATGGGCAGCGCCATTAAGGTTCTCTTCTTCTTTATTGGTTGATTGCTACGAAATCATAGGAATCCCCACCCAGTTGACTACTTTAAAATGGCAATGTCCATGCTAAAACGGGTTATATCCATGACGAGACCTCGATCTTTATGAAAACAGGCACAACTGACATAAAGTTCCCAAAAAATGTCAATGTTGCCGAAATGCCACATGCGTCCACTTATCAGTGCATTCGTAACAACCTAACCATTCATTGCTAAACTTCTAGCCGATCAAATAAGCCTCACGTAGCAAATTAGCGATTGCATTTTTTGTTTACCAGATTTGACACTCATTGACCTCCATACAAAAATGCCTCACTTCGTAGGCTTACTTTTGTGGACAAATTTTGGCCGGAGTAAAACCTCTCGCGTCGCCTCTCCGCTATTGCCCAAACTTGAACATGGCCACTGATTCTTAATACATGTACATCACATATCATGATGTCGTAATGTAATGACTCCCCCTAAATGCCTTCGCAGCATCCCAAATGGCACCCTATTCCCTACATAGTGCACTACTTCTGACCACTGCCACTATGGGCCCTAGACAAAAAAGTGCACTATATAGGGAAAAGGATGCTATTTTGGATGCTCCCTGTGAATTTGACATTCTGATTCTACTATATTGCTTGTGGAATGCAAATCTATGTGTTTGGGCATTATGAGGTCTAGGGTTTGCTGCTCTCTGGAGATGCGGACATAAATACACTACAGTAGACACACATGCACTAATCAATGTTTTTATTCCATCTTTGAAAAACAATTTTCAGAATTGCTAGTTTAACAAAAAAGCCCAAATATAATGCAGGAGTCTTATGTTCAAGTTTGATAAAATAGCTGTAAAAACAGTATTTCGAACTCCAGACGTGCACGAGTGTAAAGTGATCATTTTTGCATTATACTGTATGTATTACTGTATCTCCTTCTGCATAGTTTCTGCGTAAAATCTGCAGTTTGTTCATTGTATACATCCTGACCCAACCACACAATCAATCCAACAGAGTCCAGTTAACAAAAAACTAAAATGGGGAAATGTTTTTATCCAAACCTTAATCTTATCCATCACTTATAAGAATACTACATTGGTCACCATGACAATCTATCCAATAGATTGATCGATATATACATAAAAACAGCGATACATCAATAGATTGTACACTCTGACTCACGCCTCATTTTGTTCTGATTGTTGGTTGGCATCTAAGAATCCATACAGTAAGTGAGCCAACTGAACACTGAAAATAAAGATTGCAGAAAGATCTCCATATTTTGTAAAGGCAAAAATATTTAAAATAGGAATAATTAATTTCCAGAACAAGAGAACACCGAAAGCTTTTTAGAGCTATATTTCTATCCATTATTTGTTTGTAATATTTTGAAAAATACTGTGACTTTGTATACATATGGCATTCGTATATAAAACAACAAAAATTACCAAGCACAAAGATTTCTCTTGATAAGTCACCAATACCTTTTTTTACAGATGGACTGTTTAGGACAAACTATTTCAAAGACATTTCTCT
This sequence comes from Coregonus lavaretus, assembly GCF_964263955.1. Taxonomy (NCBI): domain Eukaryota; kingdom Metazoa; phylum Chordata; class Actinopteri; order Salmoniformes; family Salmonidae; genus Coregonus; species Coregonus lavaretus. Next base: position 36,263,608 of record NC_139995.1, read on the forward strand.
CCAGTTCTTTACATTCCTTCTTTCCATGACTTTGAGAAAATAATCTGTTGTATGAGTAAGATAGGCCTCTTACCTATTCCCCATTACTGACAATAAAGTGATGCATGTTTAAAGCAACAAGACTGGTTCTTTCAACTAGAAGAAAGAAAACTGAAGCAGAAAACGCTTTAATTGAAATTTGTGAATATTTGGTTCCCCCCTCCCCTCCAACCCACCCACCTCCCCGAAATAAGTGTTGAGCTTTGGTAATAACAAATGTCTATAACCCCACTTTACCTTTAGTGTTTCAGACATAACAATAAGACAGTCAGGTCATGCCCTGTACACCCTCCACCACATCCCAACACCAGAAGAGACAACTTAACGTCCTATACAACTGACAAATTAAGAGGATTCTTGTGCATCCCAATATAGTGCACTATTGTTGACCAGGGCCCATAGGGTTCTGGTCAAACGTAGTACTACTATATAGGGAATAGAGTGCCATTTGGGACGTAGCCAGAGATTAACATGCTTACAATTATCTAAAGAACAGAAACATGGAGTATGCCTAAAGGGATATATTTCTCTGACAGTATGGGGTCCACATCATCATAACACACGGCCCTTTCTTTGAATCCCAATGAAACAGCGGAGTAGGATTACTTGGTAAACGTTTTATGGATACTCAATTTCAGCCAAATACGTGAGACAGTGTAACAGTTATAAAATTGAAAAATTAAAAATGGGGATGGAGACCCTTCGTGCTTTATTCCAAAGCTTCTATTGCAGAAAGAAACCTTAGGCACTTCATAGTGTAATAGTATGAGAAGGCGCTTTATCTTGTGAATAAAACCACAAAACAAATCTCTTTGGGATGCAGTGACCAGTCTGGCTTGAGCATGTATGTGTTTGCTAAATTACAACTTGAGCAATAGAACATATCTTGCCAAATCAATCCAATTTATGTCACCACAAAACCGCTGCCACCCCCCAATGTGTACAACACCTGATATACGGCAGTGAGTGCCGTAGACCTTCTAGAACAACAGGCAATAACGCAAAGATAATTTATCAGACATACTTTTAAGTCTCAGTAATGTAGAAACATCTCACCAAAAATAGGATATATTTTAAAATAATAAAAACTGAGTGTCAATGACTTGGCAAAGTATGAAGAAAGGGCTATGGGTAGGGGGTAAACTAGTGTGCATTGTGTTCACTCTTAGCAGCCTATACTTATCACAAGTCCCCAAGCTACCCAAATAATATGGCACCCAGAAGGCTTGACACAAAAATTTGAATTATTTGAAAACAAGGCCTTTGTTTATCCACTATGGCATCCTTAGCAGACTAAATACCAGCAGAGAACCACTCCAAATTTGCAACACTGTCTAAATCAGTCTGTTCATTTGAAGGGCTTTTTTTTTTGTATTTTATTTTATTTTAGAGTGCGCTAAAAGTTGAGGTGAATCAGCTCAAGTATACTGTACCTGATGCATCTCAGGGTGAATCAGCATAGAGGCAGGGTTTGTTACACCACTGCATTTACACGATGGGTGTGACCCCTTGGATTGTAATGGTCCCTATTGGCTGAGGATGAGGTCATCTTCAGCAAATGAGAATGGAGGATTTCATCTAACTACAACATACAGAGGCTGTTAATGTATGGCTGTTCTTCCTCAACATCCCTGACATTACAAAAGTCATCTGCACTTCTAACCAACATATCGAACATTTAAAAGACATCTTTAAAAATGTATAGAAAAACGTAACGATTGAAAAAGAACCACCATTTTCTACAAGGAACAAAGCTTTTTTTCCTTCTTTAAAAACCCAACAAAAACAGATGTAATTCTTTTTTTCTTATACAGAAGGCACAAAGATGGAGATCCCTTGCTCCCCATGTAAGGTCTGGTCAAATTAGGTCTTGTCATATCATCTTATGTACTGTCATGTCTAGTTATGTCATGCTGGCCTTGGATCAGAAAGACCAACTGTTCAACTTCCAAAAATAATTTCCTGAAGGAATCAATCCATTCAGGAGAGAGAAGTCCTTAAAAAACAGCCTTTATACAGGCCGTTGTACTAAGAAATTGAAATTAAATCACTGTATGTGGATTTTGTAGTTTCCTTGCAATGCTTTAGAGTCCCCAGTCAAAGTGTTTGTACTGAGATTATTGGCGAAGCAGAGAGGTGATGTGCAGAGTCCATTGTTTTGTGTCGCAATTAATGCTTTAAAATCAAAGTCTCGTTTTTGGAGAAACAAAGACCTGGCCAGTCAGTTTGAATGATTGGAGTACTAGTATGTGTTTGAGTTCTGATTTTAAAATGAGAAAAGAGTGAGCCACTTTGCATTGTGTTTGTTGGATTGTTTCCAGAACAGCAGCTTTGCAGCACCAGCTAACATACTGAGAAGGAGGAGGACAGTAGGAGCGGTGGACAGCCGTCCAGACACACAGTTCAGGGGCCAAACATTAAACACACCGCCGAGTGTGTCTAGGATACTAACACCGCACACAGAGTGTGTGTATGTAAGTAAAGTTTTGGCTTTTTCCGTCGGTTGATGGGTGTGGTCTGGCTGAGGGGGGAGGTTCTAGCTTGTCAGAGGGGGCGTGTCGTGTCAGGGGGCTCGTAGCTGCTGCAGTTTGGCATAGATGTCGTCCGCCTCACTCAGCTCCTCAAAGACGGGTAGGAGGCTCAGCAGCTCAGTGTCCTCCAGGTCGTCAAACCAGGACACCACAGGCACCTGAGGGGACACACAATCAGATTAAAACATGTACATTTTAGAGAAGGCTATTAATGAAGGAAAGACCCTTTCCTGTCACTCTGCAGTTGGGAAACGTTGATTTCCAGTTTAGACAAAACACACATTCAGAAAATAAAATTGCATCATCAAATAGCTTAAAATAGGAAGATCACCTCAGTGATTCCACATTGGGACAGGCCAGTTAGGCCTTTGGTGATGCAGTAAAGCTCAGAGAAAGATTGGGCTAGGCAGCAGCACTCACAGCATTCTCAGGATGGAAGATGTAGGAGGCGGGGGAGTTGTCCAGGATGAGGGTCTTGTTGAGCTGGCGGCCAAGGCGGCTCAGGTCCTTGACGTAGCAGCCCTGGTGGAACACGCAGGACTCCCGAAAGAGACGTGTCCCGAACACACCACACTGATCCAGCAGGTCTGTCACTGGGTCTGCATACTGCAGGGGAGACAGGGGGAAGAGATACAGATAGAAACAGAAAGAGAGGGCCAGGCACGGATGTAGGACAGAGTAGTACGTAAGGGGAGAGTGGTATGTTGGGTGGTACAGATGCGTGAACATTGCTGGAATTGCTACTTTTACAACAGGTATATCTCATCACCACCAGGGGGAGCAAATTGAATAAGTACCAGTTAATTTTCTAAATCAACACTAAAAGCAATGTTACCTTTGCGAGACTTGCAGTGAAGAGAACACACTCAAACAGCTCTCCCATCCTCTGGAGGAACTGGTCTACATGTGGCCTCTTCAGGACGTAAACCTGGGACACATCACAGCATGGCTATAAGTATCTGGCTAGGGGAATCAAGTACAGCTATCTAGCAGCGACCATCTATGAACACTAGTCTTTGGACTAACTGACTGGAGCACCTACACACACACACACAAACACACACACACACACAACCCCAGTCCCTAGGGACCACAGTATCTATTGATCTGCAATCTGATCAAAGTTATTTACTGGCTAGTGGCTACAGTCTACTCACCTGGCTTAACAAGGCTAATGTTTTGGCTAATTGAAAAGGCAACAGTGGGGGGGAAAAAACAGAAAATAATAGAACTTGAATATTACAAAAATAACTGAACATGAAGGTTAAAATAAGGGTTAAAAATTAGGCCTGCCTCCCGGTTTGGTCTGCCTGTTCTTTCCTACTCATTCCGTCTGTGGGTCAGGGAAAGCGTTCAAGCGTCTGTATGTGTTGTCGTCCAAGAGGGCCATGTTGGAAGTGGTCAGCCGCCTCCTGAAACAAGTAATCGAGAATAGGCCATGCTGGCGGGAACCAGCCTATCCTGGATTACTTGAACCAGGCTGAGGCCAGAGAGCTGTGGCCAGTGTCCCAGGATGAGGAGGCCGGAGTGGGGTGAGGGAGGCCTCGCTGGCCCTTGGCTTAACTGTACTATACAGCTTTAAAATATGTACAATTGATACATATCTATGACTTCTACAATAACTACTAAGTATATCCATTTTGACTAGGGAAGAAAACACATTTATACAACAAATGTTCCATTTAAACATTACTTTTGATTTCATGTAGCAGTATGAAAATGTATGCACTCACTAACTGTAAGTCGCTCTGGATAAGAGCGTCTGCTAAATGACGTAAATGTAAATGCAGTAGTGCTACTCCAATGGGCTGCAATAGCTAAACATAACCACAGGGAGGCTGACTATTTGGCATTCACACACACACAACCTACAGTATGTGGACACCTGCTCATCGAACATCTCATTCCAAAATCATGGGCATTAATATGGAGTTGGTACCCCTTTTGCTGCTATACCAGCCTCCACTCTTCTGGGAAGGCTTTCCACTAGATGTTGGAACATTGCTGCGGGGACGTGCTTCCATTCAGCCACAAGAGCATTAGTGAGGTCGAGCACTGATGTTGGGCGATTAGGCCTGGCTCGTAGTCAGAATTCCAATTAATCCCAAAGGTGTTCGATGGGATTGAGGTCAGGGCTCTGTGCAGGCCAGTCAAGTTCTTCCACATCGATCTCGACAAACCATTTCTGTATGGACCCCTCTTTGTGCACGGGGGAAATTGTCATGCTGAAACAGGAAAGGGCCTTCCCCAAACTGTTGCCACAAAGTTGGAAGCACAGAATCATCTAGAATGTCATTGTATGCTGTAGCGATGAGATTTCCCTTCACTGGAACTAAGGGGCCTAGCACAAACCATGAAAAACAGCCACAGACCATTATTCCTCCACCACCAAACTTTACAGTTGGCACTATGCATTGGGGCAGGTAGCGTCCTCCTGGCATCTGCCAAACCCAGATTCGTACATCGGACTGCCAGATGGTGAAACGTGATTCATCACTCAAGAGAACGCGTTTCCATTGCTCCAGAGTCCAATGGCGGCAAGCTTTACACCACTCCAGCCGACGCTTGGCATTGCGCATGGTGATCTTAGGCTTGTGTGCGGCTGCTCGGCCATGGAAACCCATTTCATGAAGCTCCCGACAAACAGTGCTTGTGCTGACGTTGCTCCAGAGGATGTTGCAACCGAGGACAGACGATATTTACGCGCAACAGCACTCGGCGGTCCAGTTCTGTGAGCTTGTGTGGCCTACCACTTTGCGGCTGAGCCATTGTTGCTCCTAGACTATTCTACTTCGGAATAACATTTGACTGGGGCAGCTCAAGCAGGGCAGACATTTTACTGACTGACTTGTTGGAAAGGTGGCATCCTATGACAGTGCCACGTTGAAAGTCACTGAGCTCTTCAGTAATTCTACTGCCAATGTTTGTCTATGGATGGCTGTGTGCTCGATTTGATACACCTGTCAGCAACGGGTGTGGCTGAAATAGCCAAATCCACTCATTTGAAGGGGTGTCCACATACTTCTGTATATATTGTGTGTGTGTGTATACACATTATATACTTTACAAAAATATAAAACGCAACATGCAACAATTTTACTGAGTTACAGTTCATATAACGAAATCAGTCAATTGAAATAAATTCATCAGGCCCTAATCTATAGCCAGGGGCGCTGCCATAGACCCACCCACTGGGGAACGAGGCCCAGCCAATCAGAATTAGTTTTTCCCCACAAAAGGGCTTTATTACAGACAGAAATACTCCTCAGTTTCATCAGCTGTCCAAGTGGCTGGTCTCAGATGATCCCGCAGGGGAAGAATCCAGATGTGGAGGTCCTGGGCTGGCGTGGTTACTTAGTATGCAAAGCTGTCATCAAGGCAAAGGATGGCTATTTGGATTTGTTTAACACTTTTTTGGTTACTACATGAATCCATTTGTGTTATTTCATAGTTTTGATGTCTTCACTATTATTCTACAATGTAGAAAATAGTAAAAATAAAGAAAAACCCTTGAATGAGTAGGTGTGTCCAAACTTTTGACTGGTAGTGTATATATCCACACACATACATGTACGTTGATCTAAATGCCATTGTCAGTTACCTGGTGTGTTGTTCCTTCAATCTCCACAGGTACAATGAAGTCAGCATTACTGACGGGCTACAGAATGAGGAGAAGACGACCATTTACCATCACAGTTTTCAGATAAAATATAATCAGTTGCAGTGACACGCAAAAGACAGACGTATACATTAACTAAAAAAGTTTGATATTCTGATTAGGAGATTAATCTAAAAGCATATCAAAGTTTTAAATGAGCAAAAAACTAACCCTCCCACTCCCCAACAAAAGCAAACCAAATCATGCCTTGTTATGAGAAACATGTTAACTATGGGGGACGTGGACAACAGTGGTTTGTCTGCCAGTGACCATTGATTTGTTGATTGAATATGTTTACAGCATCAGCAGCTCCCGTCTCACAGCCAGTGTAAAGAGCTACCTGATCCAGCTAACAGCTGTCCATTACCACCTACGACACAGTCTAATAGTGGGATCTTGAAGTCAGACGGGACACAAAGAAAGAGGACTAGCCGATCAAACGATTACAGCTTGTTGTTGCAAACAGGTTAAGTAAGAGCTATGGATCATGCTATTATGTATGATCAACTGCCATGGCCTGCACAGGATCAAAACAAGATGTCTCCTAATTCTGGATATGTGGTGAGATAATAGGTCAAACTATGTTTTCCAATAGCACTGTTTCTTATTACCTGTGTGTATGTGTATTACCTTGAAGGAGCTGTGCACCAGTGTCTCATCCAGGTCAATGACCACACAGATCTTGCCCTCATCCTGGGGGGTTACCTCGGGCAGTAGACTGGTCCCTGGGACCTGAGCGGAACAGGGGAAGAGTAGGAAGAGAGAAGTAGAGGATAAAGGAGTAGTAGAGGAGGAGGAGTAGAGGAGGGTAGAAGATTAGAGGATGATTAGAGGAGGGTAGAGGAGTAGAGGATGATTAGAGGAGGGTAGAGGAGTAGAGGATGATTAAAATGTTAGAAGAGTAGAGGATTAGAGGGTAGAAGAGTAGTGGATTAGAGGGTAGAAGAGTAGAGGATTAGAGGGTAGAAGAGTAGAGGATTAGAGGGTAGAAGAGTAGAGGATTAGAGGGTAGAAGAGTAGAGGATTAGAGGGTAGAAGAGTAGAGGATTAGAGGGTAGAAAAGCATAGGAGGATAGAAGATTAGAGGATGATTAGAGGAGGAGTAGAGGAGAAGAGGAGGGTAGAGGGTAGAGGATAGAAGCAGGGTATAGGTGGGAAGGTCAAAACGGAACCACATAACTAAACCTGCACCACTACGTTACTCACATCCTCCTCTCTCTTCTCCTGTTATCACATTACAGCGCACCAGTCTTGTAAGAATCGCATTGGTTATTAGAATCACATCGGTCCCAGTAAAGTACATTGTAAATACAGTTTAGAAATACTTCTGTCCCACCGTTTAAAACCTCTAAGTGGTTGATTCTTATATTCAGAGTGCACTGTAGTAACGCATTTGTCCATCAGGTGACCTTTCCCCTACAAGTTAAATGAAAGATGACACACCCCAATCTTAAAGCTGCAATAAGTAACTTTTTGGGCGACCCAATCAAATTCACATAGAAATGTCAGTTAAGGCTGTCATTCTCATTGAAAGCATGTCTAAGAAGCGATCTGTTCTATGTGCGCTATTTCTATGCTTCCCTTAAGTTTCGTTATTGCGTCTTTTACTTTCGGTTTTGTACATCAGCTTCAAACAGCTGAAAATACAATATTATTGGTTATGGAAAATATATTTCACAGCGGTTTAGATGGTACAATGTTTCTCTACACAATGACTGCTTGTTTTGTCACAAACTGAAATGTGGCAAACTATTCAAATTTTATCAACCAGGAAATGGCAGCGTGATTTCTGCATATTGCACCTTCAATTAAATATTCCAGAGGGAATCTATCATCTATTGACCTGGAACCTCTGGTGCGATTCTATACAGGAATCACATTTCTCCAGCTAGGAAAACCTTTTAGTTTGAGAATGAAGGGTTCAATGTGAGTTCCAGAATAATAACCCATCTACAGTAACAAAAGGGGACTTCTTGATATGTTAATGTATTTGGTCCTAGCGTATATAATTCGTCCATACACATTACAATTTCAGACACGTATCCTGTTGCACAATGCACACCGTCCCGTAAAAGTGAATTCATTTCCTTTTCCACCCCAAATAGAATAGCTTAACTGTTTAACATGGATCAATGGATAATGGATCAAAACACAGAATTATCAGTTATAATATATAGCATCATACCAAAAGTAACAGTTTAATCCAAGCCCATTCAGTCTAGTCTCTACTCCAACAAAAACCACAGTGATATTGTCCTTTACGTACTTGATGTAACTGGTAGCGAAGGTTCTGAAGTAGATCAAGCTAAACAGAGAGATGAAAAGACAGTTAAAGGGACATTTCACAATTTCTCTACTTCATATTAATCATCTCCAGCACCACCACATGTGCAAATGGCATGTTTCTATATTTTGTAGTAAGAAAGAATGGAAGATAAGTGTTTCCAATGACAACAACCAATTAGTAGGCAATGCCTACTCATAATTGGTTAAAATCACAGAAGATGTCATTGGAAACAATTCTCTTCCTCTCTCTTTTTTTACTACAAAACGTACAATTTTCACATTTGATGTTGGGGTGGTGCTGGAGATGATGGATATGCATTAACAATACCGAACAAAAATATTAACGCAACATGCAACAATTTCAAAGATTTTACTGTTACAGTTCATATAAGGAAATCAGTCCCATGGGTGACATGTCTGGTGAGTATGCAGGCCATGGAAGAACTGGGACATTTTCAGCTTCCAGGAATTGTGTACAGAATTATCATGCTGAAACATGAGGTGATGTCGGCAGATGAATGGCACGACAATGGGCCTCAGGATCTCGTCACAGTATCTCTGTGCATTCAAATTGCAATCGATAAAATGCAATTGTGTTCATTGTCTGTAGCTTATGCCTGCCCATACCATAACCCCACCGCCACCATGGGGCACTCTGTTCAGAACGTTGACATCAGCAAACCACTCGCCCACACGACGCCATATACGTGGTCTGTGGTTGTGAGACCGGTTGGACATACTGCCAAATTCTCTAAAACGACATTGGTGGCTGCTTATGGTAGAGAAATGAACATTACAAATTCTATGGCAACAGCTCTGGTGGACATTCCTGCAGTCAACATGCCAATTGCACGCTCCCTCAAAACTTGAGACATCTGTGGCATTCTGTTGTGTGACAAAACCGAACATTTTAGAGTGGCCTTTTATTGTCACCAGCAAAAGGTGCACCTATGTAATGATCATGCTGTTAAATCAGCTTATTGATATGCCACACCTGTCAGGTGGATGGATTACCATGGCAAAGAAGAAATGCTCACTAACAGGGATGTAAACAAATTTGTGCCCAATTTGAGAGAAATAAGCTTTTTGTGCGTATGGAAAATGTCTGGGATCTTTTATTTCAGCTCATGAAACATGGGACTGTGAAGGAACATTTTATGTTCGTGCTTTTCTAATAACGACAGGACCAACACTTTACATGCTGCGTTTATATTTTTGTTCAGTGTAGGTTCTAGAGTCAACTCCCACTCATCCATCCCAAACCCACCAACAGGGCTCAACACAAACATCTATTCTAGACCTATATCCATGACCGTTCTGAACTGTGCCTAGTAGGAGAACACAAACAAGCACTAGGCTACATGGTCTTTCATTGGCTTGAGGATAGGCCTAATAGTGGGAGAAAACTAGCCTAATATCGGCAGCCAAAATATTTTACTCAGTCTAAACGTGCTGCCGCCTACAAGGTGCTTATCTTATTCTAAACCTAGCCATGCTCTCTCTGAACACTTTGGACATAAGAACAGTGAGGTCCACACAGTCATGTTAACCTATGTGATAAAGTAAAACATAACATAGCTTGGTGTGGGTTTTTTCTTTATTGATGATTAATGTTTTTGGTAAATGGTTGAAGCATCATCAGTCGAAGGGGACGATTAGTTAACACAGGGCTGAGTTTGACCTTTTAGCCTAAGTCTGAACAGCTCACATTCACCAACATGCTTACTAAAACAGTGTCATCAATATACTGTAGTTCTAATAAAATTATTACAGGGCAGATCTGTGAAGTGTGGTGGTAAACCTGCCTTTCAACTACGAGAAAACGCTTGCATTTGAATCATTTAATTGTCTTTATCGCCACCCTCTATCTTGGCCCAATTAAATCCATAAGACTGAACTGCGGTTGAGTAAATTCTTGTGATGTTCGTGAGCAGTCGAACATCTTAACATGGTGTGGGGACATGAGTAATTAAGCCAAGTGGAACTGTAATTCAGAGAGTCACAGATATTAATCTGCAGGGTAATAAAGACATGGGACGCGTCCCAAATGGCACCCTATTCTCGATATAGTGCACTACTTTTGACTAGAGCCCTATGGGCCCTGGTCTAAAGTAGTGCACTATATCGACAATTTGCTGCCATTTGGGACGCAGGCATGCTTACCCACTTACCCAAATACGAGTGTTGTACCGTATAAAATCAGGCCAGCTCTACTCTAGTTGGTTAATTACATTAATAGAGCCATCGTGATTCAGAGTCATATTAGGCCCCAATAGCCATCTGATCTTGTAATTACATGGTGCATCTAGAGTACTGAACAACGTGAGTGCAGATTTAAGAAGACAGCAGCACACTGAATCTGAAGCGATAAGAATGTAGAGGATGAAGTTCAATTTATCGGTCAGGGAGAAGTTATAAAATCTCCATCCAGCCTTTATTCTCCATTTACTCCGATTTATCTAACATGACTTACCTCAAAATCAAAACTATTAATGGGACATTAAGACCAATTCTGATGTAAAATTACATCATTACTAGCCACAGCCTCTTGGACAGAAGTTGGTCTACTACACTAATGCTTTCTATAAAGTACTCAGTGTACTCAGCCAGCCTAACTTTTATGAAGTCTGTCCTGTATTAGGAGCTGTCTAGGTTGAAGATAAAAAGGTTAAGATAACGTAATAATTCCATGCAGAAGCATTCGAAAATAAACAATTTTATTGGACCAGCGCTGGAGGAAAATAAAATCTATACATATACTGTACCAGTCAAAGGCTTGACAAACCTACTAATTCCAGGGTTTTTCTTTGTTTTTACTATTTTCTACATTGTAGAATAATAGTGAAGACATCAAAACTATGAAATAACACATATGGAATCATGTAGTAACCAAAAAAGTGTTCAAAGTAGCCACCCGTTGCTTTTTATTTTATTTTTTAGTCATTTAGCAGACGCTCTTATCCAGAGCGACTTACAGGAGCAATTAGGGTTAAGTGCCTTGTTTAAGGGCACAGACAGATTTTTGACCTAGTCGGCTCTGGGATTAGAACCAGCGACCTTTCGGTTACTGGCACAACGCTCTTACCCACTAAGCTATCTGCCGCCCTTGATGACAGCTTTTCACACGCATTCTCTCAACCAGCTTCATGAGGTAGTCACCTGGAATGCATTTCAATTAACAGGGGTGCCTCCTTAAAAGTACATTTGTGGAATTTCTTTCCTTCTTAATGCGTTTGAGCCAATCAGTTGTGTTGTGACAAGGTAGGGGTGGTATACAGAAAATAGCCCTATTTGGTAAAAGACCAAGTCCATATTATGGCAGGAACAGCTCAAATAAGCAAAGAGAAACAACAGTCCATCATTACTTTAAGACATTAAGGTCAGTCAATCTGGAAAATTTCAAGAACTTTGAAAGTTTCTTCAAGTGCAGTCAGAAAAACCATCAAGCGCTATGATGAAACTGGATTTTCTTTTTGTAATTTAGCAGACGCTCTTATCCAGACTGGCAGTCTTCATTAAATAGTACCCGCAAAACACCAGTCTCAATGTCAACAGTGAAGAGGCGACTCCAGGATGCTGATCTTCTAGGCAGAGTTGCAAAGAAAAAGCCATATCTCAGACTGCCCATCTTAATATTTTATTTTTATTGGCCAGTCTGAGATATGGCTTTTTCTTTGCAACTCTGCCTAGAAGATCAGCATCCCGGAGTCGCCTCTTCACTGTTGACGTTGAGACTGGTGTTTTGCGGGTACTTTTTAATGAAGACTGCCAGTTGAGGACCTGTGAGGCATCTGTTTAACTTTTTAATGGGTATAGTATTGCTTACTAGGTGTTGTCCAATGAATTATGTAACCATTCCCTCTTCTAATCAGGGTTGTTTGGAAAAATCTGTTCAAAAGAGGACATTGTATTATCATATTCTTGTACTCCCTGACGAAGGCCATGTAGCTGAAACACGTCGGAGAAAACATGCCATACAAATAAAGGCATTTTCATTAATTATATGAAGAGTGCCTTGGTCCTCTTTTCTTTTTTATAGCCTACCTACCATTGACTATCAGCACGTCACCCACCACTTTGCAATGTGAGCTTGAGGCAGAATAATTGTTTGAAACCTGAATGTTTTACTTTATTTCAAATAATGAGGCATGTCTTACCTTGCTTCAAAGTAGCCTTGTGAAAACCATCTGTAGAAACGTGGATGGAAATTATTTTATAAGACTTCCTCATTTCTCTCCTGTTCTATTGGTTTTCATGACAACTTTATTTAATTGTCCAGAAGCCAAAGGCACAATCCTAGTCATATTAGCAACCCATCATATTTGTTGCTATTAGATTCCCCCTCTTTCTAAATTTCGAACAGAGATTATAATCTGTCACAACTGCTCGTCAATAATAGGCTATAGCCTTTTGAACTGTAATACGATAGGCTTGCTATTGTTGCATGTTTCCATTAAGCTCTTAATGAAAAATGTTTGGTCCTTGTATGCATGCATAGTATCAGAGAGGAAGAGGCAAAACGAGATATTCCACATTCGCCAAAATCTGTCCAAAATAAGCTCAATACGTTTCTATGGGCTTATTTTGTGCCTAAGCTTGTCGCCTGCCTTCCCGCCTTGGCCCAACTCCCTTTGTTAGAGCGGAAACATAAGCATCTCGTCATTATATACAGATGTCTAATAGTATTTTCTGTTGGTCATGTCATTTTACTGTTTAGAAAAAATGTAACAGTTTGTTGACCGGTTATTGAGGGTCTGACCAAAATGTTGTGACCAAAATGTGCAACCCTAGTATTATATTTTTGTTCAGTGTATATTACTATATAAAAAGAAAGTTTGCCATCAAAGTGGAAAATAAACACAATCATAGTAAATTACAGCTAACTACTCAGCAAACGCATAGCATTACTGTTTTACTGTCATTCTATTAATTTAAAAGTTTTTCTAATTATCTACAGCCACTTTACTACTTGATTTCCCCATTTCTAGTCACGTTTTCAATGCTAATCCTATAGAATCAGCAACAGTGCTGGTCCAATTTATTTTCTAACGCTGCCGCATGGAATTAATACGTTATCTTAACCTGTATTTTTTCGACCTATGCAGCTGTGGACCACTGGAGTGGCTGGCTGACTGGCGGTTGTGTTTGTTACCTTGTCGATCGTCCCATTGTCCTCAGGAGGGAGTAGGGTATCCTGGGCAGGGGGTGTAGGCTGAGGGGCATCCTGTGCTCGGAGGCAACAGAAGAGCGCTTTGAAGATATTCCGACTCCGAGGCTTCTTTGGGGAAGATTTGTTCAGCTGGCCTAGGGAGAGAAGGAACAAAATAATATCAACAAATGGACAAATGTGTAAATAAACTCATGGCAGGTGAAACCCCATATGGGCCACCCCACACCTAGACTAATAAGAGATAGTGTTTTTATATGAGATTAAAGGACAAAAATGTCATCCCTTACAACCTCCCCTTTACCCCTAAACAGACTTCTCTGGGACTACTTTCATTTGCACTTGTGAGTCTTCCAGTCAATCTCAATCAGTAACAAACACCCACAACAAGTAGGCCTACAATAACTGACACACCTAATTGGCACAAACCCTTTATAATGTCACCCTCTCTAATAACCAGTATAACATTAGGGCTGGTTTCCTAGACACAGATTGATCCTAGTCCTGGACTAAAAAGTTATTTAAAAATTGAGATTCTCCATTGAGCATGTTTCTTAGTCCAGGACTACGACGAACATGTGTCCGGGAAACCGCCCTGGCCATAATGTGCCGTCCATATCCCTCTATAGAGGAGAATCCTGTTTCCACTAGAATAGATCCATCAGGCCTCCCTTCGTGGTCTTTACCAGGGCTGATAGATCAGAGCAGGGAGGAAACTGATCCTGCTCTCTGTATGGGTCTATTTCTGCATAGCCACAGTTCACCGGGTCAGAGGGAAGAGAAGGGAGTCGGCTCCATTTACAAACTCAGGCATTGGATGCACGAGAGGAGGACATAAAAAGCCACTGCCTGACTCCCAAAAAGCACCCTATTGCCCATGTAGTGCACTATGGGCCCTGGTCAAAAGTAGAGCACTAAATAGGGGGCCATTTGGGATGCACTCACCGACTCAAGAGGCTACAATCAACAAACGCTGACAAACATATAAAGGTGCAATATGTAGAAATCGCGTCGCCATTTCCTGGTTGCTAAAATTCTAATAGTTTGCCTAATTTCAGTTTGTGACAAAAAAAGCTATGCATAGTGAAGAGAATAATTGTACCATCTAAACTGCTGTGAAATGTATTGTCAATAACTACAAATATTGTACTTTCAGCTGTTTGAAGTTGGTGTACAAAACTGAAAGTAAGTGGCTAAAACTAAACTGAACGGGAAGCATAGATATAGCGCACATAGAACAGATCTACTGCTTATTAGACTTGCTTTCAATGAGAATGACATCTATGTGAATTTGGTAAGGTCGCCCAAACAGTTACATATTGCAGCATTACTGACAGTAAATATATTTTATTAGACAAATGCCGACGTTGCTATTAATAGTGACTATACCAGGCGGTAGGGTTGGGCAGTATCCAGATTTTCATATCGTCATACCGTCCTTCTCCAATCCCAGGATTTACTGTATTATTAACAGCTTAGTACACAAGGGGGTGCAAAAAAAATAAAAATAAAAATACCATTGGGCGTCTATTACCAGAATGTTAACAAAATTAGCACAAATAATACAGAATCTCCATGGAGGCTGCTAGCTAAATATGCTAACGAGCGCAAACGAAAATAAACAAATTCCAAAGACAGGCAATCCCGCTCATAAAGTTATACATGTATAGGTAGGAGCTACCGAATGTCATTTTTTGTGAGTTTGGACATTTACAAGCGAATGTGAACGAGAGATTGTGCAAATGAAGAAAGTTTTAACACATTTTCTGAAGGAAGAACAGTAGTGTGTACACACTGTCTGTGTGTTGCGTCTGGGAGTTGTTAGGGCAACAGGCCTGCCTGCTCTGCTCCAGAAGATGGGGGAGGAGCAGATGAGCAGAGAGGAGAAAAAAAAGCGCAAGGAAATCAAGCAGCAGTGGCAGCTGTACAGATAACCCATCCACAGGGCTTTGATGTATCAAACATGGCCGAAAGCGAACAATATGATGCCCAGTCATCTTATAAATTCAGCCACTTCATTAAATAACTAGCAAGTTAAACTTAGGGGTCTCCCTAACTATCATTCTTTGTTTTTCACACAGGAAAACATATAAAACACGCTAAAGAAATATCTTGCTGCGTTTTGTAAACGCAGATCTAAAATACTTCTTATTGTAATTTCTGCTTGGCATCAAACTAATTTTGTGCTTCAGTTGCACTTCTCCACTCGCATGAGAATTCCCAAAGCATTCTAACAGCAAGCAGTGCCCTGACTGATGTGCAGTTACTTTTCTCTGGTTCTTTTCTCGTGACTACCAGACTACTTTTCTTCAGTAAAATGCAAGATTAACTTTAAGCAAAACATTAGGAAATGTAGCTGGCTACACTCTTTCTATGATAAACATTAGAAATATTATGGTCATGCATCGTTTTTGCAAAAAAGAACTTGCTTTTTCATTGTTAGCTTATTTACTTGTGTGGCTGCCAGCCAAATAGCGTTGCACTTTCATCTGATGACAATTAAGCTATTTTCTGCCGAATGTGTAGCGCTTTCTGTGAAGGAAAACTATAGTTGTATGTCCCTGATCACTCTATTGAAGCAAAAAAACACTTTCAATATATAACGCAACCCGTCACAAACTGTCGCTTTCTCCGGTTGTGCTATTTACAAACAAACACGTAACTGGCTCAACTGTTCTGGGAACTATGGTAAGCTTCATAATGTAAAATAACGTGACAGGTGAAATGAAGAACACGATCTGCTTCATCTCCTAACGTATTGCACAAGTTGACTGCAGGTATTTACTTAAAATAGCTACAAATATTAAAACATATTGAAAAACTTCAAATAAATAGTTTCACCGGTATTGACAAACCATCCCGTGGCTATTTCCAAATACCCCGGTATACGGTAGATACGGTATACCGCCCAAGCCTACCAGGCGGTGTCAGAGGAAGGCCCAAAACTGCCACAGACTGTTCTCTCTGCTACAGCATGGAAAGTGATACCAATGCACCAAGTCTGGAACCAACAGGACCCTGAACAGCTTCTATCCCCAAGACTTTTAAACAAGACTGCTAAATAGCTAATCAAATGGCTACCTGCATTGACCCTTTTTTGCACCAACTCTTACACCTCAACACACACATACACTTTCACCACATACATTGCTGCTACTGTCTATCTATCCTGTTGCCTAGTCACTTTACCCCTACCTACAGTACATGGCTACCTCAATTACCTCGTACCCCTGCACACTGACTCAGTACTGGTACTCCCTGTATATAGCCATGTTATTTTCTACTCTTTATTTTTATTCGTTATTCATTGTGTATTTATTCCTTGTCACTGTCACTTTAAAAAAGATATATTATCTTTAAAAAATAATATATATATATTTTTTTTTTATGCCATTATCCAAAGCGACTTACAGTCATGCGTGCATACATTTTTAAGTATGGGTGGTCCCGGGGATCGAACCCACTACCCCGGCGTTACAAGCGCCATGCTCTACCAATTGAGCTACAGACTCTGCATTGTTGGAAAAGGACCCGTAAGTAAGCATTTCACTTTTAGTCTACACCTGTGGTCTACGAAGCATTTGACAAATAACATTTTATTTTGAATGATTTGACTCTGCGCCAAAAACACGCTACAATTGAAGAAGCTGTTGGAGTACGCCAGCTCTCTGAGCACAGGTACTCCGGTTAGGAAGAGATAAAGAGATAAAGAGATAAATCCAATTGAATTACAAATTACTCAACATGCTCCCACCTGGATGAGGTGAACACGTGTACACACACTTTGATGTGAATGCCAAGCAGTTTGAGAATGGGCCTCTCACTTAGAGTTAAATGATTACTGAAGTCTCAACAGGCCAAATGGTTGGTGTGAATGTAAACACTGCGGGTGCGGTGTGGGGGAGGCAGTGGGGAGTCACAGCGAGGTGTTACTAGCCACTATCTTCATTGAAGACTACCATCTTGTTGCTTGCCCTCATTACGCACACCATATTTCTCTAAGTGGAACACTTAAGCACATGAAGCATGGAAACGTAGCCTAAACATATTAGATAGGCTATTATAAAATAGGATAGATCCACCTGAAACAGGAGCTAGTCGATTATAAACCCATGTCTGTGTAGTAGGCTTTAGCCTACATGTCACTCCCACTTCGGGATACAAACTCAGGTAATACTTTTGCCATCCTTTATTGTAACCATTTTCTGTTCTCTGCCCAGTTCAGGTTAAAGGTGCTACACCTAGAATTTCTCCCCCCCCCCCCCCCCCCCCCCCCCGCAAAGCTAGGTGGATTGCAACAGCACTAGGCTGCATTCAAAACAAATCTCCCCCTCTCCCGCATCCCATAACATTGCAGACTCACGCTTCAGCCTTTTACTTTCAGTTTTTGTCCACCAGCGTCTAACAGCTGTAAAAACTATATTTTCTGTTATTGAAAATATATTTCACAGTGATTTAAATGGTGCAATGATTCCCTACACTATTCAGTGCTTATTTTCTCACATTAGGCTAACTGAAATTGAGCGAACAGTGTAGAATTTCAGCAACCAGGAAATGACAGAGCAATTTCTATATTGGCGCTTGACCCCATTTCCACTAGATAACACAGACACCGGCGGGTAAGTAACACTGTGAAACACAATCATTCCACTATTACTGCAGATTTATTATGGACATTTTCTGAAATTACAATGCAAAAATAATTTTTTACTAATCCTATGTGTAGCACATTTTAAGGCCTGCTTCACACTCCGAGTCTGAGATCCCCCTCGTAATTTATATCATACTTTTGGACTCTAGATTGACACAGCAGGCCTAGCCTATCAGAAGATTTGGATTTCCCAACTAAACTCATCAACCCAGTTTTATCCAACATATTCTCAACTACAGGAATGAAGCAGCCGCAAAGTAGACTTCCTGTTCTACACTGGAACTGGGTTCAACTTCACAACTGAAACTCATCCTACTGTCACTGTACTGTCTATTCCCTACAGTGCACATGACTACTGACAACGCTATCATAAGCATGTTATGTTTCCAATCGTACGTTTTCATAACAGCCCGTCTAGCGTTTGAGAATGTTGAATGGATACTTTTACAGCCATGAGTGACATAAACCAAGCTTTCAAGTAGGGCTGGGCGATATATAGAATTAATTTGATTACTTAAAATGTATGTTTTAGCGCGATATTACAAATGCCTATATATGCAAGAATCAATTATACTTTTTCCATTTTTATGAGTGTTTATGTCCGCATGTTCTCATGTTGTCTTTTTGGTCTCGTCTCCTTTGCTCCATTCTGTGCTGTGTGCTTTCTCTCTGACAAGCGGTTTTAACTCGGTTTGGTCGAACAGAAAATCGGTCATATGGACACTGAAATACATTATTTTACTGTAATAGAGGAGTAGTTAACCTTTCTAACAATACCCTTTGTCTCAACTCCTCAAATTGCGTACAGAGCAGACTACTAAAACAGGAGTATCAAGGAACATTGTTTTTGGAAAATTCATGCTCAGGTTGTCTGTGTTCTATTAATGTGCAATAAGCATAAAACAATTATATGGAATTGGCAATTTGTTCGCATTCTGAGAAATAAGGTAGGCCACGTGATTTCAACATCTGAACAAAGTGGAGAGGCTAGCAGGTTGTTCAAAAAGTTGAAGACGGACAGAAGGGTGTGTTCACAACAATTCAACTGTTCTACCTTGTTAGCTAGCAAATAGATCCAAGTTGGCTAAACTTGAAATATAAAGATTAGCTGGCTACTCAATAGCATATGGGCTAGTGCTTGAGAGATTGTTTAGGAGACCTGTGTTAATTTTCTATAATGCCTGCTATAAAAAGTTAGTAAAGCAACTGTAAAGCTAAGAACGTTCAAATCTGAGGGGCAGCCCTTTTTGTGAAAACCGCGAAATCTGTGTTTATATTTGCTATTTGCGATGGGTATTGCTCAACCTAAAGTAAGATTGATGTAACATTGTATTGCCAAGAAGTATGGGAAAGTCCTAAGGCATGTTTCACGGTAGAGGTCTGTGCGGGACTGACTTCTTCATCCTGCTACTGCTGCACCTGCAGCTTTTCATACCGCACCCTCTGGCTTTCTGTCCAACTCCCACCCGCTACCTCAAGAACTGGTCCTGAACCCAAACGCAGTACCGCAATTTTATTTTAGGCGTATGTGACGCAGCTCACTTGCCAGGAATGGTAACAGCAATTTTGCGCCCTATAGGCAATATCAAAATGCGCAAAAATAACCTAGGAAATAGGTTAAATTCCCAGAGATTCTCACGTGGCCCATTATATTAGGCTATCAAATCAATATTTATTGAAAATGAAAAGGTGCAAAGCTCGCTCACCATGGTAGCCTGTGCGCGCGTTACACCTTTTCCTTTTAAATGATCCATTTTTTTTTTATTGCAACTCGACTAACGTTGGTTGAGCACCCTCCACCTTTTTCCATTATCAATATTTATTTACAGAAACTGTACTTAACTATAGTCTAATCATATTTAAGTTACTTTCCTTGGAAAGATAACTGCCACGTGATTCTCCGCCCATGCATAGGCATTAGGCAGTCTACTCTATTTCAATGAGACCACACATATACTAGGCACACTTGATCTCGCATGCCCAACTAGGAGAGGAGGCAGGCTACTGAACTTGAAGCAGCGAATTTTGAGTGTGTGAATAATGTGACAAAGATGTGTCTTTAATACAATAGGTAAGCTAACGCATACAAAGCAGAAAGACAACCGTTTCAAAATAATCTGCGGGACAAAAAAAAGATTTAGGCCCAAAGTTGTCTGATGACCCGCAGGATGCCCGCTCCCACCCACAGCATGAAAAATGACGACCGCGCCACAATTATCTGTTGGGACCCGCAGGTCCCGCGGGCATCCTGCGGGAATGCAGCCCTTTATTCATGTACATCTTTTGACTGACATAAGGTAAAACATTTTTCCTTCGCTTGTCATTGATATATTTTCAGAGACAAAAAAAACATAGCAGATTTCAAAGTAGAGCATCGTAACTACGTTTTGATGTATGGGTTGTCAAGGATTTGTCCAAATTCATGTGTCGCAACCCCCTTTCCATGACGAGTGGTAGCTTGCTAGCTGTGTGGGAGTGCCTGACGCCGTTAACTTAGGCAACGAGCCGGGCGAGAGGCTATTGTGCTAGCTGCGAATTTTGTGATTGATGGTTTTATTCTTTCAAGTAAAAACTACCAGAATTCAGTGGCTACAGCCCTACAATCGATAAAAACATAGCCATACTGAACAAAAATATAAACGCAACATGTAAAGTGTTGGTCCCATGTTTCATGAGCTGAAATAAAACATCTTAGAAATGTTCCATTTGCACAAAAAGATTACTTCTCTCAAATATTTTTGTACAAATTTGTTTACATCCCTTTTAGTGAACATTTCTCCTTTACCAAGATAATCCATCCACCTGACAGGTGTGGCATATCATGAAGCAGGTGCACCTTGTGCTGGGGACAATAAAAGGCCAATAAAATGTGCCGTGTTTTCACACAACCCAATGCCACAGATGTTTCAAGTTTTCAGGGAGCGTGCAGTTGGCATGCTGACTGCAGGAATGTCCACCAGAGCTGTTGCCAGAGAATTGAATGTTCATTTGAATGTTCATTTCTCTACGTCAGTATGTCCAACCGGCCTCACAACTGCAGACCACGTGTAACCAACGCCTGCTCAGGACCTCCACATCCGGCTTCTTCACATGCAGGATCGTCTGAGACCATCCACCCGGACAGCTGATGAAACTGTGGGTTTGCACACACAACCGAAGAATTTCTCCACAAACTGTCAGAAACTGTCTCAGGGAATCTCATCTGCGTGCTCACCAGGGTCTTGAACTGACTGCAGTTCGGAGTCGTAACCAACTTCAGTGGGCAAATGCTCACCTTCGATGGCCATTGGCACGCTGGAGAAGTGTGCTCTTCACAGATGAATCCCGGTTTCAACTGTACCGGGCAGATGTGTGGGCAAGCGGTTTGCTGATGTCAACGTTGTGAACAGAGTGCCCCGTGGTGGTGGGGTAATGATATGGCAGGCATAAGCTACGGACAAGAAACAATTGCATTTTATCGATGGCAATTTGAATGCACTGAGATACCGTGACGAGCTCCTGAGGCCCATTGTCGTGCCATTCATCCACCGCCATCACCTCATGTTTCAGCATGATAATGCACGGCCCCATGTCGCAAGGATCTGTACATCTGCTGTGTGAGTGTGTGGCGATGCAGAGAAGTGTATGTCTATGTTAGGCTGTGTATGTTGGTGGGGGTGCTGTGTGAGTATACTGTGTGGTGTGTGTATGCAGGTGGCACAGGGTTGGGTGTATTATTTGGCACTCTAGGCCTAATCAGTTGGGCTACTGAATAGAACATAACAGCCTAACAGTTACTAATTGGTAAAAAGTAACCCTTTTTGTTAATTATTACTTAATTACTTGGATGTACTCTGTTACCACCCCTGGTGTGCGTCTGCGCGCGCGTGCGGGCTGACACGGGCGGCAATTTACTCATCAATATATGTTAACAATATGACCACCTTACTTTAAGTGAATGGGCTTAACATGCTGTATTTTTCCAATTTAGTGCAAACTAATTACCATATTACGTTTCTAATTTGCATAAAATAGTATAAAAAGTTGTATTCCTATTTCATAAATTGTTACAAACTCAGTTTTGCATAAAGCATGAAGATTTGTTATTAATATGAAACCCTTAACTTAAATGATTAGTCTTCAATTACTGTAATAAAGCATTTTAATTTCATAAATGTTACTTTAATTTGGATCATCTCTGTGTTATATATCAGCACTGAAAATGTCAAAATAAATAACCACCCTATCTTGAGATATTGAACAAAACATGTTGAATTTAAGAATCCAGGTGATTAGGTGCCATTTTTGACAAGGGATTAACATTGACCTGTCCACGAACCTTTTCCAATAACTTGAAAATAAGACCTCAGCAATGGCAAATCCTATCCTCATAAAATAAAGTGTTATTTGTTATAAGAAGCTTCTCTATAACATGGAATACAAAGTATAACACAAGAGCCAAAGTTTCATTTTGTCCCCTAACACCCTGATAAAAGGAGCGTCTACTTTGACAGATATTTGCATGACAGTCCATATGAGTGAAGTACTGTAGTTACATCCATACCAAACAGAAAAGGATTTATACAAACTCATCTGACAAATTGCAAACAAAAGTATGCAATCTGTGACTGTCTGGACAAGTAAAATTATCAGACACATTCCAGACATTCCAGTACTTCCAACACTTGTCTGTTTCACCGTTTTTCAATGATACAAATATTTAAATCTATGGAATAACTGGCTGACAATATAGGCTAGAATCGATGGTTTGCATAATATTAGCCAACAAGACATTAGTTAGCGAGTAAATGTGTGGTTAAAACTAAAAGAACTGTATCCAGATGTTCCCTATCCCCGACTGATGTTTTCGTCTGCGCCGGGATAGCACTAACTAACTGACGCTACGTTCTATTATTTGACGCGCGCGCTGAATGTAAAATGGACACCCACACACTGGCAAACCTCAGTACAACCAGCAGTTGTGATATCTCCAGGCCATGACCCACATGTCCGAAACACATTTAGCAAGAACCTAAATAAAATGTTGTTCACATGACAAAACGAACTCAAACCTGTCCTTACATTAATGAATTAGACTGGCGTGTAGTTATTAGCATGCTATTAGCTCTAGCCTTGCGCGACAGTTGGCTAGCTAGCGTCCGAGTCAGCTTCAACAAACAAGATTATATTGATAAAGTGATCTCACTGCGCCAGTAACCCCGAGGTCTTACCTGTTTTGGACGGCAGTTGACTATCTTCTTTCTGCACTTGAGTGATAATAGAACTTTCCATCTAACAAATGCACAGCTCCTCAAAGTCCAATCCGTTCCCCCAATTCGCAGGTAGCTACTTTCAACATTCAGCTAGCTGGTTAGCAATAGCGCTTCCCAACCCGTTGGTATCCTAAAATATTTCGATAAAAACGTCTTCCTTGGTTTTTCTCGTAGCAATTGTAGCTACCTACCGCTATTTTTCCTAGTTCAAACTACCCAATTTGTCTCGTGCATTTAACACAAAGTGTATTATTGTAACGCTACGGTCCCCTCTGACAGCTAGCGAACACTAGACAAGACCTCGCTATTGCTCCAACATGGAGAATCCAGGATAAAAAAAGCAAAACAACCGAGAGGAAATGGCAGGGCCCGGTTTCAAGTTCCCCTTACTACTGATAAACAACCTTGACGACCATAATCCCCAATAAGAAAATGGAAAATATATTGAAATAATTGCTTATCTTGGTCCAAAGTAAGAATGTGTATGTCTGATTAATAATGGATTGTTTTCGTTTATCGAACGCTTTGTTTTTACTCTTCTGAGGATTTCGGGGGCGCCTTGAAACCGCTCGTCGTCGCGGATTGGATCTCGTAGAAGTGGGAGTACCACAGGCATTCTTCTCAACTCACTCGGTCCTGAGCGCATTCCTGTGTGGTTAGTGCTATGTAGTTTATTTGGAACGTCCCTACTCTAAATCAACCCGTAACCTTAACCATTTTAAATTCAATTTCAATTCAATTTTGGACGTCCCAAGGATTCCGTATAGCACCGATATTTCCTGTGTTCGCTCATAGCCTAATCAAATATATATATATTTTTTAAACATTTTTAGTCATTTTAGCAGACGCTCTTATCCAGAGCGACTTACAGTTAGTGAGTGCATACATTATATATTTTTATTTTTTTCATACTGGCCCCCCGTGGGAATCGAACCCACAACCCTGGCGTTGCAAACGCCATGCTCTACAAACATCCCAAATATACTGTATTATCGATAATATAGCATGCGAAACTTGTTTCAAATCCCTTAGGCTAAACGTATTTAGACTAGTTTAATTGCATATTTCCATGCTGAATATTATTCCAAATGTAATTTTTTTCTTAATTTTACAGTAAATGTATGTAAACTCAGCAAAAAAAGAAACTGTCAACTGCGTTTATTTTCAGCAAACTTAACATGTGTAAATATTTGTATGAACAACAAGATTCAACAACTGGGCGGCGCACAATTGGCCCAGCGTCGTCCAGGGTAGGGGAGGGAATGGCCGGCAGGGATGTAGCTCAGTTGATAGAGCATGGCGTTTGCAACGCCAGGGTTGTGGGTTCGATTCCCACAGGGGGCCAGTATAAAAAATATATATATATGTAAGTCGCTCTGGATAAGAGCGTCTGCTAAATGACTAAAATGTAAATGTAAAATGTAACTGAGACATAAACTGAATAAGTTCCACAGACATGTGACTAACAGAAATTGAATAATGTGTCCCTGAACAAAGGGGGGGTCAAAATCAAAAGGAACAGTCAGTATCTGGTGTGGCCACCAGCTGCATTAAGTACTGCAGTGCATCTCCTCCTCATGGACTGCACCAGATTTACCAGTTCTTGCTGCGAGATGTTACCCCACTCTTCCACCAAGGCACCTGCAAGTTCCCAGACATTTCTGGGGGGAATGGCCCTAGCCCTCACCCTCCGATCCAACAGGTCCCAGACGTGCTCAATGGGATTGAGATCCGGGCTCTTCGCTGGCCATGGCAGAACACCGACATTCCTGTCTTGCAGGAAATCACGCACAGAACGAGCAGTATGGCTGGTGGCATTGTCATGCTGGAGGGTCATGTCAGGATGAGCCTGCAGGAAGGGTACAACATGAGGGAGGATTTCTTCTCTGTAACGTACAGCGTTGAGATTGCCTGCAATGACAACAAGCTCAGTCCAATGATGCTGTGACACACCGCCCCAGACCATGACGGACCCTCCACCTCAATCCCAGAGTACAGGCCTCGGTGTAACGCTCATTCCTTCGACGATAAACGCGAATCCGACCATTACCCCTGGTGAGACAAAACTGTGACTCGTCAGTGAAGAGCACATTTTGCCAGTCCTGTCTGGTCCAGCGACGGTGGGTTTGTGCCCATAGGCAACGTTGTTGCCGGTGATGTCTGGTGAGGACCTACCTTACAACAGGCCTACAAGCCCTCAGTCCAGCCTCTCTCAGCCTATTTTGGACAGTCTGAGCACTAATGGAGGGACTGTGCGTTCCTGGTGTAACTCGGGCAGTTGTTGTTGCCATCCTGTAACTGTCCCGCAGGTGTGATGTTCGGATGTACCGATCCTGTGCAGGTGTTGTTACACGTGGTCTGCCACTGCGAGGACGATCAGCTGTCCGTCCTGTCTCCCTGAAGCGCTGTCTTAGGCGTCTCATAGTACGAACATTGCAATTTATTGCCCTGGCCACATCTGCAGTCCTCATGCCTCCTTGCAGCATGCCTAAGGCACGTTCACGCAGATGAGCAGGGACCCTGGGCATCTTTCCTTTGGTGTTTTTCAGAGTCAGTAGAAAGGCCTCTTTAGTGTCCTAAGTTTTCATAACTGTGACCTTAATTGCCTACCATCTGTAAGCTGTTAGTGTCTTAACGACAGTTCCACAGGTGCATGTTCATTAATTGTTTATGGTTCATTGAACGAGCATGGGAAACAGTGTTTAAACCCTTTACAATGAAGATCTGTGAAGTTATTTTGATTTTTACGAATTATCTTTGAAAGACAGGGTCCTGAAAAAGGGACGTTTCTTTTTTTACTGAGTTTATATATGACGTAGTAGACCTATGTGGTTGAAGCCTATAGGCATAGGCCTATTGACAAAATGATCACCACCTATCTGCAGCAACGGAGGACAAAGGAATAAATGACTGCCATGTGAAACATTTGAACTAAAGACTATAAAGGCTGCATACTTTTCGTTTTGACTATGTGCATCACCAATCTTGATTATAAACCACATTTTAGATTTTCATCATATAGGCTAAAATTAGCTCAACCTACCTCTTTACATTGACATTTTATTCATTTAGAAGACAAGCAACTTACAGGAGTAATTAGGGTTAAGTGCCTTGCTCAAGGGCACAACAGATTTTTCAACTAGTCGGCTCAGGCATTCGAAACAGCGACCTTTCGGTTACTAGCCCAACGCTCTTAACCACTAATCTACCTGCTGCCCATTAAGAATCCTAAAGCATAATTAAATCATTCAAACCGGGAGAGGCACGGATCACCGATGGCCAGTAATTAAAAAGGAACATCAGTCATAACAGGAAAATAAAACATAAAGCCTTTGCTGAGGCATTCATAGGACCAAATGTATTTGTTCATTTCTTATCACCTAGTTCTCTTGCCTTTGATTGATAGCCTATATTATATTTTCATACTAGAGTATGATTGTGGTAATTGAAAATATCTGCAAATAAACTGCTTATAAACATTATTAGGTACATTATTATGTAATGTTAGGTATATTATTATACATTTGTGTTTGAATTTGACATGAATAACCATAAAAAAATAAGTAAATACAGTACATCAGCCAACCCCAATAAGCGGCCCGCGGGCCAGATCCGGCCCGCAAGAGCCAAATGTCTGGCCCACACTGACAGCATTGGCATTCACTTGTTATAATAAACATGAATTTAATATCCGCGGCTCTGCTTTATTTTGAAATTATCCCACACCTTGACCTGTGGCCTTTACCACGTGCATACGTAAGACGTGCTTCGTGCGCTTTGCGTACTCGTCTCCACTCGACTAGCTACCTAGTGTAGTGTCACACACACACAGTAGCCGCAGCCGCTCGCCAGTTAACCCTCTTTCATCAAAAGGACTGACCACTTCCTCACAAAAAAATTATTAAATCCAGTCAAACCAACATGGCATTCGCCAAGATACGCAAGGTAGACCAGGAGAACCGTCAGTTCAAAACTGACTGGACTGAGAGGTATTGCTTTTTTTTACCGGACCACAACAGTGCTGAGCCCACATGCTTAATATGCATGCAGACTGTAGCTGTAATCAAAGTGGACAATCTGAAGCGGCATTTTAACTCTATTCATGCTGCCAGTTTTAATGCAAACTACCCAAAAAAATCTGACTAGAACAAACAAAAAATTGCAAGCATGTTAACGTCATACAAGCACTCGGTTTTAACTATGTGTAAAACAACATCGGCACAAGAGAGCGCAACAGCTGCCTCATTACAAGTTTCTTGGAAGCTTGCAAGAGCTAAGAAGCCATTCGCCGATGCAGAGTTAATTAAACAATGTGCAATCGACATGGCTGCCGAAGTTTTAAACCAAGAGGAACCAATAAAAAAAGAAGTTGTTGAGCTGTTGAAGCAAGTGCCGCTGTCGGCTAACACGGCAACTAGAAGAGTCGAAGTTTTAGCGGAGGAGTGTTTTTCCAGTCTACTCACAGATTTGAGGAAAACCGAAGCATTCTCACTGGCAATAGACTCGTCTTGTGACCGAACCGACATGGAACAGCTGTCTGTGTTCGCAAGATTTTTTGATGGGAAGACATTCCGGGAGGAGCTGCTGTGTTTGATTTCTCTACCCGGGCGTACAACCGGGGAAATAATATTCAACGAGCTGACACAGTTCTTCGAAAGGAATGGCTTAGATGTGAGTAAAATTGTCTCTGTTGTTACCAACGGGGCTCCGTCAATGGTGGGACACCGCCAGGGCTTGGTAAGCAGGCTTTCTGCCGTTAACCCAGCACTCCTGGCATTTCACTGCATTATTCACAAGTCAGGTTTATGCACAAAACTGTGTGGAAAAATGAAAGAGACCATGGATACTGTGACTCGACTAGTTAACTTTGTCCGTGATAGCTCTAGTCTGCAGCATCGCCTTTTTAGAGCATTACTCGAGGAAATGTCAGCTGAACACAAGGATCTTTTGCTCCACAATGACGTTCGCTGGCTGAGCAAAGGCTGTGTGTTGGAGAGGGTGTGTGACCTGCGTGATGAACTTGTGTCATTTTTATCCAGCCTGCAGAGCCAAAAAGCCAGTGACTTTTTGAACTTTTTAACTGACAACAAGGTGATATCAGATGTTACTTTTTTGTGTGACATCATGTCTCATCTAAATCACCTTAACCTGCGACTACAAGGCAAGAACCACACTTGTTGCTGACATGTATGAGGCGATTGAAGCTTTCCGGTCAAAGCTGCACCTCCTGGAGAGAGACATTCATGGGAGAAAGTTGCACTTTCCACATCTGTGTGAGCATTGTGAGAAGAATAAAATGCAGGAAGATCCAGCAATGAAGGATTTTGTGTCCAGGCTGGCAGAAAACTTCAAGGAAAGATTTGAAAGCTCCCCTAAACTCTCAGCTGACATCCTTCTCTTCGTAAGACAGCCGTTTTCTGTGTCAGCTGACGGCCAGTGGACTGCAGAGGCCAAAAAGCTGGTGCCTTCCATAGATGAGGCTGCTCTTCAGATGGAAATCTTGGAGATGGGAACATCTGATTTGCTTAAAGCTCAACACAAGGATGCACTGGTGAGTGACTTTTGGATCAACGTGGTTCCCCAAGCTCGTTTTAAAAACACCAGAGATATTGCAATGCTCCTACTCACGATGTTCCCCTCAACATACATCTGTGAATCAGCATTTTCTTCAATGAATTCTATCAAGAGCCAGGACAGAAACAGACTCTCAGATTCACATCTTGGACAGTGCCTCAGGATTGCCACAACAGAATACAAGCCTGACATCAGAAAGGTTGCCTCATCCCGTCGCTCTCACTTCTCTCACTGATTGGTGAGTGAACCAGATCCAATTATTTTTTTGCTATTTTTCAATCTTCTTGTGGTATAATAATTATTACAATGAAATAACCATTTCATATTTAATAGCATGTTTCCTACTAAATATGCTACACAGCTTAAATAAAAGTAAATGGCATCCAGCTAGTTAGTAAAATGTAAAACTTAATACACAGCAATAAAAAAATAATACACAAATAAAAGCTAATTAATTATATTGGCACATTAATATCAAACACTTTTGGTTGTTAACAGCTTGATATTATTTGGTTCACATATTTTAAAAGTTTAAAAACGAATGTGGCATATTCTGATAACACATTTGAAAAGTACCTAACTAAAAATCTCTGTCTGTCTGTGTTTGTCCTTCTGTCTCTTCTCTTAGAAAGACCGCCTGAACGCAGATATCCAAAGCATGGGTGTTCCAGACAGAAGTGGGCGCTGTGTGTGTGTGTGTGTGTGTGTGTGTGTGTGTGTGTGTGAATGTGTTTGCTGGACTTTTTGTTTGCTGACTGTTTGCACATAATATGCTCCAGGGGCATTTCATAATTAAATAGTTGGTTGTGGACTAATTTAGTATTTTTCTCTTATGTGACTCCTAACACCACTACTAATAATTATAAAATCACAATAGAAGTGAAAACTGATAAAACATAAAACTGTCGCCAAAAAAACAAACATGTTGGCCCTCGGCTTGGCATGCCTGACCAAATTTGGCCCTTTTGGAAATCTAATTGGGGAACCCTGCAGTACATACTGGTCTGATGTTATCCTACAGATCCTCTTGTAGTTTTATGTATGCATGTAATAAGACCTCAAAGTCCATTATAATAAGATTTTCTCCCCATAGTGCAGAGAGAGAGAGGATACAAACCTCAACATCAAAACCTTCAATCCAAACAAAATTCCATACCTAAAACCTTGATTTTGGACAGAATTACCTGAATGGACTATTACTACCAAGAACTATCAATAAAAAACTTCTAACAAACCAAACCCTGCAGAAGAAACACAGCGGAACCTGGAAATACCATCCAACACAAAACTGAGTGAGTAATATTCAGTCTGAAGCTACTTCTGAAGCCAAAAAGTAAAAGACAATCTTTAGGTAATTTTGTTATATAAAGCTAAGTAAAGCTACCGAGCTGCTAGGACACAACAGACCTGGCTGCAACTTCAATTAGCACTGAAGTGGGGAAGAGGGGAACGTAAGCAACTTAATTTTCCAAACAGACCATCCCTTGGCATGGCACAGTGCTATAAGAGCACACTACCCCTATGTCAAGAGAGAGGGTATTGGCCCAGGGTGGAAACTCAGAATTCTAGACATTGAGGAAACTGAAACAACCTCAGTCAACGTGTACAAGTCTGGGACAGTAATGGTGCAGGGCATCCTCATGCAGTTCCAGCAGGACTTTTACGGGATCAAAGAGAGAGCACAGCAGGAAATCTCTCTCTCTGTGACGACTCCCCCATGCTGAGTGAGTCTGATCACACCTCTTCAAACTGTCCTGCAGACGAGGATAGTCAACCCCCCCAGCACTGAACACACCCAGGTCCTACAACTGCACTGCTCCTCCATCATTGAGAGGGATACATTCACAAAGCTGGAGAGAGACATGGTGGAGCTCAGAGAGCTAGTCTACACAATCCAGACAGAACAAACCCACAAAACAGACCAGCACAACAACACCCCCCCAACAAGACACAGAGGGCAGAAGGTGGAGATTGACGGCTGTCTGAGAGAGCTGGCTGCTCTATGGACTGAGGTGAGAGAACTTAAAGAGGGAAACATGGCACTGAAGGAGGAGGTGAGAAAGCTGAGGTGTGACAGAGAGCAGGCCACTCCCCCAGAGAAGCCAGCAGAACAGCCCACCTCAGACCTGGACCACAACCTCAACACCACAATGGGACAGACAACACAGGACCCACCAACCCAACAGACCCCACCCCCTCCTAACAGCCCTACTGTCAACTACCCCGATAGCCCTCCTGACAACCCCCCCACATCCACTGAGGACACACAAAAGCCAGAGATTTTGCTCCTCATTGACTCAAATGGCAAATACATTCAAGAGGATAAACTTTTTCCCAAACACAAAGTGGCTAAACTCTGGTGCCCAAACACTAGGCATGCCCTGGAGCTTTTGTCAGAGGACAGACTAGGGTCCCCCAGCCACATCATAATTCACAAGGGCACAAATGACCTGAGGGCCCAGAAGGAAAGGGTGGCCACAGCACTCAAGGGAGTGATTGAAAAAGCTTTTTCCACTTTCCCCAAGCACAAGTGGTTATCTCCACCCTGCTACCACGAAAATACTTTCACCCTGCCACCATACAGCGGGTGAATGCAAGCATTTCATGAGACTGTGCCTCAAAAACCTAATGTCTACCTGGCCCACCACTCCACCCTGGACTTGAACAGCCTTTACGACCAGGTCCACCTCTACTTTTGCCAGGACCCTGAAGGACATCAACCTCAACCGTCGCCCCAGCACCTCACACAGGAGCAACAAAGCAACGGACACCCCGCCCAGACCAGCGAGACTCCCTCCCAGACCTGCAAGACCCCCTCCCAAAGGACCTGCACCGAGAGAACCCACGCCAAGATGACCTACACCCAGACCACAGCCTCATCAGCCACACCACAACCAGCTAAGACCACCCCAAGCAAACCCTGGCCACACCCTATATAGGCCCCCCCATATCAGACCTATGCCCCTTCTGCCCACCCCATGCCCCCCGCCCCTTTGGCAAGGACCTCAACATGACAGCAGGACATATGCCCAGGCCGTGAGCAGAGCAACAGGCCCAACCCTCACTATTACACCCGCCCAAGCCCCATCCTGTGACCTAAGAGGTATGTATCAGATGCTCAACATGCTCTGCTCACACCTACTGTGATGGTCCGGGCCTAAACCCCACAAAAACAACACTAGACACTATGGAACACAAAGCTTTTACTATCTCATCCTGGAATATACCAGGTCTGAGGTCATCTGCCTTTGGCCTAAAGAGCTGGAACCCAGACTTCATCAAATAAATTGGAAATACAGACTGTCATCCTACAAGAAACGTGGTTGCCCTCTAGGTTTCAGAGAGCTGGTAGTCCCATCCACCAAACTACTCGGTGTGAAACAGGGAAGAGACTCAGGGGGTATGCTAATTTGGTATAGAGTAGACCTAACCCCACTCTATTAAATTAGTTAAAACAGGAACATTTTACATCTGGCTAGAAATTAATAAGGAAATTATCTCAACAGAGAAAAATGTCCTCATGTGTGCTACCTATATCCCCCCCAATAGAATCCCCCATACTTTAACGATGACAGCTTCTCCATCCTAGAGGGGGAGATCAACAATTTCCAGGCCCAGAGACATGTACTAGTCCATGGCAACCTAAATGTCAGAACTGGACATGAACCGGACACCCTCAGCACACAGGGGGACAAACACCTACCTGGAGGTGACAGCATTCCCTCCCACATATGCCCCCCTAGACACAACTCCTGCAGCTCTGTCGGACGCTGGGTATGTACATAGTCAATGGTAGGCTTCGAGGGGACTCCTACGGTAGGTACACCTATAGCTCATCTCTTGGCAAGTAGTACTGTAGACTACTTTATCACTGACCTCAACCCAGAGTCTCTTAGAGCGTTCACAGTCAGTCTACTGACACCCCTATCAGATCACAGCAAAATAACACTCTACTTGAACAGAGCTATGCTCAATCATGAGGCATCAAAGCCAAAGGAACTGATAATATTAAGAAATGCTATAGATGGAAGGAAAGTCGTGTGGAAATCTACCAAAAAACAATTAGGCAACAACAAATTAAATCCCTTCTAGACAATTTCCTGGACAAAATGTTTCACTGTAATAGTGAAGGTGTAAACTTGGCAGTAGAAAATCTAAACAGTATATTTAACCTCTCAGCTTCACTATCAAATCTAAAAATGTCAAGTAGCAACAATGACAAATGGTTTGATGAAGAATGCAAAAACCTAAAAAATAAATTGAGAAACCTATCCAACCAAAAACATAGAGACCCAGAAAACCTGAGCCTACACCTTCACTATGGTGACTCACTAAAACAATACAGAAATACACTACGGAAAAAGAAGGAACACCACGTCAGAAACCAGCTCAATGTAATTGAAGAATTCATAGAATCTAACCACCTCTGGTAAAATTTGAAAACAAACAACAACACGAAGAGTTATCTATCCAAAATGGAGATGTATGGATAAACCACTTCTCCAATCTTTTTGGCTCTATAACAAAGAACAAACAGCAAAAACATATACATGATCAAATACAAATCTTAGAATCAACTATTAAAGACTACCAGAACCCACTGGATTCTCCAATTACATTGAATGAACTACAGTACAAAATACAAACCCTCCAACCCAAAAAGGCCTGTGGGGTTGATGGTATCCTAAATGAAATGATAAAATTACAGACCACAAATTCCAATTGGCTATACTTAAACTCTTTAACATCATCCTCAGCTCTGGCATCTTCCCCAATATTTGGAACCAAGGACTGATCACCCCAATCCACAAAAGTGGAGACCAATTTGACCCCAATAATTACTGTGGGATATGCGTCAACAGCAACCTTAGGAAAATCCTCTGCATTATCATTAACAGCAGACTTGTACATTTTCTCAGCGAAAACAATGTACTGAGCAAATGTCAAACTGGCTTTTTACCAAATTACCGTACGACAGACAATGTATTCACCCTGCACACCCTAATCGACAAACAAACAAAACAAAACAAAGGCAAAGTCTTCTCATGCTTTGTTGATTTCAAAAAAGCTTTTGACTCAATTTGCCATGAGGGTCTGCTATACAAATTGATGGAAAGTGGTGTTGGGGGAAAAACATACGACATTATAAAATCCATGTACACAAACAACAAGTGTGCGGTCAAAATTGGCAAAAAACACACACATTTCTTTCTACAGGGCCGGGGGGTGAGACAGGGATGCAGCTTAAGCCCCACCCTCTTCAACATATACAGTGGGGAGAACAAGTATTTGATACACTGCCGATTTTGCAGGTTTTCCTACTTACAAAGCATGTAGAGGTCTGTCATTTTTATCATAGGTACACTTCAACTGTGAGAGACGGAATCTAAAACAAAAATCCAGAAAATCACATTGTATGATTTTTAAGTAATTAATTTGCATTTTATTGCATGACATAAGTATTTGATTACCTACCAACCAGTACGAATTCCGGCTCTCACAGACCTGTTAGTTTTTCTTTAAGAAGCCCTCCTGTTCTCCACTCATTACCTGTATTAACTGCACCTGTTTGAACTCGTTACCTGTATAAAAGACACCTGTCCAAACACAATCAAACAGACTCCAACCTCTCCACAATGTCCAAGACCAGAGAGCTGTGTAAGGACATCAGGGATAAAATTGTAGACCTGCACAAGGCTGGGATGAGCTACAGGACAATAGGCAAGCAGCTTGTTGAGAAGGCAACAACTGTTGGCACATTTATTAGAAAATGGAAGCAGTTCAAGATGACGGTCAATCACCCTCGGTCTGGGGCTCCATGCAAGATCTCACCTCGTGGGGCATCAATGATCATGAGGAAGGTGAGGGATCAGCCCAGAACTACACGGCAGGACCTGGTCAATGACCTGAAGAGAGCTGGGACCACAGTCTCAAAGAAAACCATTAGTAACACACTACGCCGTCATGGATTAAAATCCTGCAGCGCACGCAAGGTCCCCCTGCTCAAGCCAGCACATGTCCAGGCCCGTCTGAAGTTTGCCAATGACCATCTGGATGATCCAGAGGAGGAATGGGAGAAGTACATGAGGTCTGATGAGACAAAAATAGATATTTTTGGTCTCAACTCCACTTGCCGTGTTTGCAGGAAGAAGAAGGATGAGTACAACCCCAAGAACATCATCCCAACCGTGAAGCATGGAGGTGTAAACATCATTCTTTGGGGATGCTTTTCTGCAAAGGGGACAGGACGACTGCACCGTATTGAGGGGAGGATGGATGGGGCCATGTATCGCGAGATCTTGGCCAACAACCTCCTTCCCTCAGTAAGAGCATTGAAGATGGGTCGTGGCTGGGTCTTCCAGCATGACAACGACCTGAAACACACAGCCAGGGCAACTAAGGAGTGGCTCCGTAAGAAGCATCTCAAGGTCCTGGAGTGGCCTAGCCAGTCTCCAGACCTGAACCCAAAGAAAATATTTGGAGGGAGCTGAAAGTCCGTATTGCCCAGCGACAGCCCCGAAACCTGAAGGATCTGGAGAAGGTCTGTATGGAGGAGTGGGCCAAAATCCCTGCTGCATTGTGTGCAAACCTGGTCAAGACCTACAGGAAACGTATGATCTCTGTAATTGCAAACAAAGGTTTCTGTACCAAATATTAAGTTCTGCTTTTCTGATGTATCAAATACTTATGTCATGCAATAAAATGCAAATTAATTACTTAAAAATCATACAATGTGATTTTCTGGGTTTTTGTTTTAGATTCCGTCTCTCACAGTTGAAGTGTACCTATGATAAAAATTACAGACCTCTACATGCTTTGTAAGTAGGAAAACCTGCAAAATCGGCAGTGTATCAAATACTTGTTCTCCCCACTGTATATCAACGAATTGGCGAGGGCACTACAACAGTCTGCAGCACCCGGCCTCACCCTTCTAGAATCTGAAGTCAAATGTCTACTGTTTGCTGATGTCACGAATTCAGCCGAGGCTGCCCCTCCTCCTTGCTCGGGCAGGTTTCGGCGTTCGTCGTCACCGGCTTACTAGCCACTACCACTCCATTTATCATCACTCCATTTGTCTTGTCTTGTCTTGTCAATCACACACACCTGGTACTCATTCCCTCATTAGTCTGTGTATAAGTGTTCCCTCTGCCCCCTTGTCCTTTTTGAGTGATTGTTCTTTGTGAGAGTGAGTATTGAGCTACTCTTTCCTTGTATTTCCTTCTATGCCATTAAAAGGAACATAAAATTCGACATACTAATTAGGATCTGGCTAAAAATACTTGAATCAGTTATAGAACCCATTGCCCTTTATGGTCGTGAGGTCTGGGGTCCGCTCACCAACCAAGAATTCACAAAATGGGACAAACACCAAATTGAGACTCTGCATGCAGAAGTCTGCAAAAATATCCTCTGTATACAACGTAAAACACCAAATAATGCATGCAGACTAGAATTAGGCCGATACCCGCTAATGATCAAAATCCAGAAAAGAGCTGTTAAATTCTACAACCACCTAAAAGGAAGCGATTCCCAAACCTTCCATAACAAAGCCATCACCTACAGAGAAATGAACCTGGAGAAGAGCCCCCTAAGCAAGCTGGTCCTGGGGCTCTGTTCACAAACACAAACAGACCCCACAGAGCCCCAAGACAGCATCACAATTAGACCCAACCAAATCATGAGAAAACAAAAATATAATTACTTGACACATTGTAAAGAATTTACAAAAAAACAGAGCAAACTAGAATGCTATTTGGCCCTAAACAGAGAGTACACAGTGGCAGAATATCTGACCACTGTCACTGACCAAAAATCAAGGAAATCTTTGACTATGTACAGACTCAGTGAGCATAGCCTTGCTATTGAGAAAGGCAGCCGAAGGCAGACCTGGCTCTCAAGAGAAGACAGGCTATGTGCACACTGCCCACAAAATGAGGTGGAAACTGAGCTGCCAAATATATGACCATATTAGAGACACATATTTCCCTCAGATTACACAGACCCACAAAGAATTCGAAAACAAATCCAATTTTGATAAACTCCCAAACTCCCATATCTATTGGGTGAAATACCACAGTGTGCAATCACAGCAGCAATATTTATGACCTGTTGCCACAAGAAAAGGGCAACCAGTGAAGAACAAACACCATTGTAAATACAACCTATATTTACAGTTGAAGTCGGAAGTTTACATACACCTTAGCCAAATACATTTAAACTCAGTTTTTCACAATTCCTGACATTTAATCCTAGTAAAAATTCCCTGTTTTAGGTCAGTTAGGAACAACACTTTATTTTAAGAATGTGAAATGTCAGAATAATAGTAGAGAGAATGATTTATTTAAGCTTTTATTTCTTTCATCACATTCCCAGTGGGTCAGAAGTTTACATACACTCAATTAGTATTTGGTAGCATTGCCTTTAAATTGTTTAACTTGGGTCAAACATTTCGGGTAGCCTTCCACAAGATTCCCACAATAAGTTGGGTGAATTTTGGCCCATTCCTCCTGACAGAGCTGGTGTAACTGAGTCAGGTTTGTAGGCCTCCTTGCTCGTACACGCTTTTTCAGTTCTGCCCACATATTTTCTATAGGATTGAGGTCAGGGCTTTGTGATGGCCACTCCAATACATTGACTTTGTTGTCCTTAAGCCATTTTGCCAAAACTTTGGAAGTATGCTTGGGGTCATTGTCCATTTGGAAGACCCATTTGCGACCAAGCTTTAACTTCCTGACTGATGTCTTGAGATGTTGTTTCAATATATCCACATAATTTTCCTTCCTCATGATGCCATCTATTTTGTGAAGTGCACCAGTCCCTCCTGCAGCAAAGCACCCCCACAGCATGATTCTGCCACCCTTGTGCTTCACGCTTGGGATGGTGTCTTCGGCTTGCAAGCAACCCCCTTTTTCCTCCAAACATAATGATGGTCATTATGGCCAAACAGTTCTATTTTTGTTTCATCAGACCAGAGGACATTTCTCCAAAAAGTACGATCTTTGTCCCCATGTGCAGTTGCAAACCGTAGTCTGGCTTTTTTATGGCGGTTTTGGAGCAGTGGCTTCTTCCTTGCTGAGTGGCCTTTCAGGTTATGTTGATATAGGTACTTTTGTACCTGTTTCCTACACCATCTTCACAAGGTCTTTTGCTGTTGTTCTGGGATCGATTTGCACTTTTCGCACCAAAGCACGTTCATCTCTAGGAGACAGAACGCGTCTCCTTCCTGAGCGGTATGACGGTTGCGTGGTCCCATGGTGTTTATACTTGCGTACTATTGTTTGTACAGATGAACGTGGTACCTTCAGGCATTTGGAAATTGCTCCCAAGGATGAACCAGATTTGTGGAGGTCTACAATGTTTTTTCTGAGGGCTTGGCTGATTTCTTTTGATTTCCCCATGATGTCAAGCAAAGAGGCACTGGGTTTGAAGGTAGGCCTTGAAATCCATCACAGGTACACCTCTAATTGACTCAAATGATGTCAATTAGCCTATCAGAAGCATCTAAAGCCATGACATCATTTTCTGGAATTTTCCAAGCTGTTTAAAGGCACAGTCAACTTAGTGTTTGTAAACTTCTGACCCACTGGAATTGTGATACAGTGAATTATAAGTGAAATAATCTGTCTATAAACAATTGTTGGAAAAATTACTTGTGTCATGCACAAAGTAAATGTCCTAACCGACTTGCCAAAACTATAGTTTGTTAACAAGAAATGTGTGGAGTGGTTGAAAAACGAGTTTTAATGACTCCAACCTAAGTGTATGTAAACTTCTGACTTCAACTGTATGTTTATTTATTTTCCCTTTTGTACTTTAACTATTTGCACATCATTACAACACTGTATATAGACATAATGTTACATTTGAAATGTCTTTATTCTTTTGGAACTTTTGTGAGTGTAATGTTTACTGTTAATTTTTTATTGTTTATTTCACTTTTGTTTATTATCTATTTCACTTGCTTTGGCAATGTAAACATATGTTTCCCATGCCAATAAAGCCCCTTAAATTAAATTGAGAGAGCGAGAGAGCGAGAGAGAGAGAGAGGGGGGGGGGGGGGGGGGGGGGGGGGTCTGAAGGATTGTTAGGAAATGTAGAATATCTGTTATATTGGCAATCACAGAATCTTTGCAACACCATCTGCAAAACAATGCAATACCAGTCAGAAATTAAATTAATCTATAACGTTTGTATATGGGTTTGTTTAATATTTTTTTACTAATTGTCCTAAGAAATGAAAATATATTGAAAGTGTTCACCAGCTGACATAAAACAGCTGGAAAATAAATGTATGGAATGAAAACAGAATACAACATGCATAACAAAAATGTCAGGAGGAAGTTCAAACAAACAGCAAGTAAAGAACACAGGAAGTGTGGGTTTTTATAAGAGAAAAGGCTAATGAAAAAACAGCAGTGTGAATAGGCTGCAGATAAGAGCTATACATTAATTATATGAATTTCATTGTGATATACAGTGGGGAGAACAAGTATTTGATACACTGCAGATTTTGCAGGTTTTCCTACTTACAAAGCATGTAGAGGTCTGTAATTTTTATCATAGGTACACTTCAACTGTGAGAGACGGAATCTAAAACAAAAATCCACACTGTATCACATTGTATGATTTTTAAGTAATTAATTTGCATTTTATTGCATGACATAAGTATTTGATACATCAGAAAAGCAGAACTTAATATTTGGTACAGAAACCTTTGTTTGCAATTACAGAGATCATACATTTCCTGTAGGTCTTGACCAGGTTTGCACACACTGCAGCAGGGATTTTGGCCCACTCCTCCATACAGACCTTCTCCATATCCTTCAGGTTTCGGGGCTGTCGCTGGGCAATATGGACTTTCAGCTCCCTCCAAAGATTTTCTATTGGGTTCAGGTCTGGAGACTGGCTAGGCCACTCCAGGACCTTGAGATGCTTCTTACGGAGCAACTCCTTAGTTGCCCTGGCTGTGTGTTTCGGGTCATTGTCATGCTGGAAGACCCAGCCACGACCCATCTTCAATGCTCTTACTGAGGGAAGGAGGTTGTTGGCCAAGATCTCGCGATACATGGCCCCATCCATCCTCCCCTCAATACGGTGCAGTCGTCCTGTCCCCTTTGCAGAAAAGCATCCCCAAAGAATGATGTTTCCACCTCCATGCTTCACGGTTGGGATGGTGTTCTTGGGGTTGTACTCATCCTTCTTCTTCCTCCAAACACGGCGAGTGGAGTTTAGACCAAAAAGCTCTATTTTTGTCTCATCAGACCACATTACCTTCTCCCATTCCTCCTCTGGATCATCCAGATGGTCATTGGCAAACTTCAGACGGGCCTGGACATGCGCTGGCTTGAGCAGGGGGACCTTGCGTGCGCTGCAGGATTTTAATCCATGACGGTGTAGTGTGTTACTAATGGTTTTCTTTGAGACTGTGGTCCCAGCTCTCTTCAGGTCATTGACCAGGTCCTGCTGTGTAGTTCTGGGCTGATCCCTCACCTTCCTCATGATCATTGATGCCCCACGAGGTGAGATCTTGCATGGAGCCCCAGACCGAGGGTGATTGACCGTCATCTTGAACTGCTTCCATTTTCTAATAATTGCGCCAACAGTTGTTGCCTTCTCACCAAGCTGCTTGCCTATTGTCCTGTAGCCCATCCCAGCCTTGTGCAGGTCTACAATGTTATCCCTGATGTCCTTACACAGCTCTCTGGTCTTGGCCATTGTGGAGAGGTTGGAGTCTGTTTGATTGAGTGTGTGGACAGGTGTCTTTTATACAGGTAACATGTTCAAACAGGTGCAGTTAATACAGGTAATGAGTGGAGAACAGGAGGGCTTCTTAAAGAAAAACTAACAGGTCTGTGAGAGCCGGAATTCTTACTGGTTAGTAGGTGATCAAATACTTATGTCATGCAATAAAATGCAAATTAATTACTTAAAAATCATACAATGTGATTTTCTGGATTTTTGTTTTAGATTCCGTCTCTCACAGTTGAAGTGTACCTATGATAAAAATTACAGACCTCTACATGCTTTGTAAGTAGGAAAACCTGCAAAATCGGCAGTGTATCAAATACTTGTTCTCCCCACTGTACATACAAAATACATTGCAGCGAATGATGAATAGGCCAATATGTCTACAGTTGACACCAGAATGAGACATGTTTTCTATATGTTGTTTCTACAGTGTTTCATCATGGCCTCTGATGACTAATGTAATGGACTAAACTTTCACATGTAATGTCTCACTCTCTGACAACATACTCCTCCAACAACCTGTCCCTGATGTGCCTGATCAGCAATACAGTGTACTGTGCATTGTGGGAGGTCTGGCTTGGCCTTACACTATAGATTAGCCTATACATTGACCTATAGGGAGAGAGACTGAAGAGAGAGCACACGTGCAGGCAGGAGTGAGGTAACAGGGAAACAGAAGGGTTTGATACTGGATGCCCATTGGTTGAATGTAAGGCATTTATGGAAAACCTACACAGAGGTCACGTGATCCTCAGTGTCTGGCAGGAATGAGGGGGCTGGAGAGAGGGGGACAGGATAAGCATGGAACACCAGAACTAACAAGGGTGGGGCAGGTTGACACACATAGCGAAGCTAACTAAAACAGTGGTGTCGAAATACTACACAAAGCTGTGCAGTTTGCATATCAGGGTAATCACCCACTGTACTCCATGCTTCCATTTATCTCTCAACCACATCATAGACCACAAACTGAACTCATTTAAGACAAGAAGTGATGGCACCTCCTGCACCATGTGATTTGCAGGAAGACGCCTGTTCCCCCTCCTCCTTCCCATCTTGCCCTGAGGTGGCCTCAGCCATAGGGCCCTGTTTCCAGGAAAAGGGTCCTAGAAGGCAAACTGTGATGCCTGGGCTGAGTGAAACAGGGGGATATGAGAGAGAGAACATTTACATTTACATTTACATTTACATTTAAGTCATTTAGCAGACGCTCTTATCCAGAGCGACTTACAGTTAGTGAATACATATTTTTTTTTATACTGGCCCCCCGTGGGAATCGAACCCACAACCCTGGCGTTGCAAACGCCATGCTCTATCAACTGAGCTACATCCCTGCCGGCCATTCCCTCCCCTACCCTGGACAACGCTGGGCCAATTGTGCGCCGCCCATGAGTCTCCCGGTCGCGGCCGGCTGCGACAGAGCCTGGATTCGAACCAGGATCTCTAGTGGCACAGTTAGCACTGCGATGCAGTGCCTTAGACCACTGCGCCACTCAGGAGAACAAGATAGAGAATGTGAGAGTGAGGAAAGCGAGAGAGACAGCCCACACAGAGAGGTGTAGTGAAAAGAGGTGATGAAACAAGAGAAGCAAACAAAATTACCCAAATGGAGAGAAGGAAATAAAAGGCGGGAAAACCCTCCCATCTTACATAACTCCCAAAACAATCTCACTGCCCAGCAGTGCAGACTGCTCACTTTGGGAGAATTGGCATTTCATTGAGACAAACCTTCTGTAGAGTGACAAGTCGGTGTACCTGTAAAATGGCATAGAGCATTATGAGTTATGAAAAATTATGAATGTATAAATGATGTGGCTTATTTGATCGAATAGAGGTTTCGTAATGATTAGGTTATTCCAAGTGTAATGATTGATATAAGTAGGACACATGACATCCCGGTGTCGATGCCAGATCTGACTGCCTACCGAATTTGACAGACCGTCGCGCCAATCTGCGTCACAAATAAACGGTTTGGATGCTGATTCGCTGCTTCTCTCCCACAACTCCGCCCGATAGTTACTGTTGCAATCAGTTCCTGGGAAAAGGGGAGACGGATCGGGCAAGCAAGTTGCTGAACCGAAAGCTAGCAATATGATGGCTAATATGTAGCTAGCTGGCTATGGTGAGAGGCACCGGTGTGTTCTGCTAACTGGTTAGCAAAACCGCTTTACTGTATAAATTAGCTTGATTAGGTTACATTTATTTTACTTTTCCATTTAGAATAAAGACTTCTCTCTAGCCACTATCTGAAAAGCACGTCAAGGTAATTACACCATTAGCTACAACATTTGCATTTTATTCTGTTTCGCAGTCTGCCAGTACATCTTTCTGTCTGCCTGTCCACCTAGGACTTCCAGTACAAGGCTGGAGAGTGATGGTGGCCACTGGAGGGCAAGAAACTTCACAGAGCACAGCAAAAACAAATATATTACAAATCTGAAATATTACATTTACATAAGTATTCAGACCCTTTACTCAGTCCTTTGTTGAAGCACCTTTGGCAGCGATTACAGCCTCGAGTCTTCTTGGGTGTGACGCTGTATTTGGGGAGTTACTCCCAATCTTCTCTGCAGATCCTCTCAAGCTTTGTCATGTTGGATGAGGAGCGTTGCTGCACAGCTATTTTCAGGTCTCTCCAGAGATTTTCGATCGGGTTGAAGTCCGGGCTCTGGCTGGGCCACTCAAGGACATTCAGAGACTTGTCCCGAAGCCACTCCTGCGTTGTCTTGGCTGTGTGCTTAGGTCTGAGGTCCTGAGCGCTCTGGAGCAGGTTTTCATCAAGGATCTCTCTGTACTTGGCTCCATTAATCTTTCCCTCGATCCAGACTAGTCTCCCAGACTCTGCCGCTGAAAAACATCCCCACAGCATGATGCTGCCACCACCATGCTTCACCGTAGGGATGGTGCCATGTTTCCTCCAGACGTGAAGCTTGGCATTCAGGCCAAAGAGTTCAATCTTGGTTTCATCAGACCAGATAATCTTGTTTCTCATGGTCAGAGTTCGTTAGGTGCCTTTTGGCAAACTCCAAGCGGGCTGTCATGTGCCTTTTACTGAGGAGTGGCTTCCGTCTGGCCACTCTACCATAAAGGCCTGATTGGTGGAGTGCTGCAGAGATGGTTGGCTTTCTGGAAGGTTCTCCCATCTCCACAGAGAAACTCTGGAGCTCTGTCAGAGTGACCATTGGGTTCTTGGTCACATCCCTGACCAAGGCCCTTCTCCCCCGATTGCTCAGTTTGGCCGGGCGGCCAGCTCTAGGAAGAGTCTTTGTGGTTCCAAACTTTTTCCTTTTAAGAATGATGGAGGCCACTGTGTTCTTGGTTTTAGTACCCTTCCCCAGATCTGTGCCTCGACACAATCCTGTCTTGGAGCTCTACGGACAATCCCTTTGACCTCATGGCTTGGTTTTTGCTCTGACATGCACTGTCAACTGTGGGACCTTTATATAGACAGGTGTGTGCCTTTCCAAATCATGTCCAATCAATTTAATTTACCACAGGTGGACTCTAATCAAGTTGTAGAAACATCAAGGATGATCAATGGAAACAGGATGCACCCAAGCTCAATTTCGAGTGTCATATCAAAAGGGTCTGAATACTTATGTAAATAAGGTATTTTTAATTTTTAAAATGTAAACATATACAAAAACTTTCTAAAAACCTGTTTCGCTTTGTCATTATGGGGTATTGTGTGTAGATTGATGAGGAAAATGTC
This sequence comes from Coregonus lavaretus, assembly GCF_964263955.1. Lineage (NCBI taxonomy): Eukaryota > Metazoa > Chordata > Actinopteri > Salmoniformes > Salmonidae > Coregonus > Coregonus lavaretus. Next base: position 36,308,226 of record NC_139995.1, read on the forward strand.
TTATTTAATCAAATTTAGAATAAGGCTGTAACGTCACAAAATGTGGAAAAAATTAAGGGGTCTGAATACTTTCCGAATGCACTGTATACAGGGCGCATTTGTAAAAGGTCTAGGTCTCCAAAATATTGGTGGCAAGGAAAAGCTCAATACGCATTGAATGTAGGATTTTCACCCTTGTGAAGTAAGGTGTATCTTTAAAAGTATTGAGTCAAGCAAATATGGTGTACACAGTGTAAGAGTACTGAAGGGGCAGAGCAAGCAGGTGGGCTTCATCCATCTGTGGAGATCACTGGGTGGAGATACTCTGATTGGCGCAAACTGTGTGGAAGAGATGATGACCAGTTGTAAGCAAGCAGACTTTAGTGGACTAGCTACAGTGGCTTGCAAAAGTATTCACCCCCTTGGCATTTTTCCTATTTTGTTGCCTTACAACCTGGAATTTAAATTGATTTTTGGGGAGTTTGTATCATTTGATCTACACAACATGCCTACCACTTTGAAGATGCAAAATATTTTTTGTGTGTGAAACAAACAAGAAATAAGACATAAAAACAGAAAACTTGAGCGTGCATAACTAGTCACCCCCCCAAAGTCAATACTTTGTAGAGCCACCTTTTGCAGCAATTACAGATGCAAATCTCTTGGGGTATGTCTCTATAAGCTTGGCACATCTAGCCACTGGGATTTCTGCCCATTCTTCAAGGCAAAACTGCTCCAGCTCCTTCAAGTTGGATGGGTTCCGCTGGTGTACAGCAATCTTTAAGTCATACAACAGATTCTCAATTGGATTGAGGTCTGGGCTTTGACTAGGCCATTCCAAGACATTTAAATGTTTCCCCTTAAACCACTCGAGTGTTGCTTTAGCAGTATGCTTAGGGTCATTGTCCTGCTGGAAGGTGAACCTCCGTCTCAGTCCCATATCTCTGGAAGACTGAAACAGGTTTCCCTCAAGAATTTCCCTGTATTTAGCGCCATCCATCATTCTTTCAATTCTGACCAGTTTCCCAGTCCCTGCCGATGAAAAACATCCCCACAGCATGATGCTGCCACCACCATGCTTCACAGTGGGGATGGTGTTCTCGGGGTGATCAGAGGTTCTGGGTTTGCGCCAGACATAGCGTTTTTCTTGATGGCCAAAAAGCTCAATTTTAGTCTCATCTGACCAGAGTACCTTCTTCCATATGTTTGGGGAGTCTCCCACATGGCTTTTGGCAAACACCAAACGTGTTTGCTTATTTTTTTCTTTAAGCAATGGCTTTTTTCTGGCCACTCTTCCGTAAAGCCCAGCTCTGTGGCGTGTACGGTTTAAAGTGGTCCTATAGACAGATACGCCAATCTCCGCTGTGGAGCTTTGTAGTTCCTTCAGGGTTGTCTCTTTGTTGCCTCTCTGATTAATGCCCTCCTTGCCTGGTCCTGGTCCTCTCTTGGCAGGTTTGTTGTGGTACCATATTCTTTCCATTTTTTTATAATGGATTTAATGGTGATCCGTGGGATGTTCAAAGTTTTGGATATTCTTTTATAACCCAACCCTAATCTGTACTTCTCCACAACTTTGTCCCTGACCTGTTTGGAGAGCTCCTTGGTCTTCATGGTGCCGCTTGCTTGGTGGTGCCCCTTGCTTAGTGGTGTTGCAGACTCTGGGGCCTTTCAGAACAGGTGTATATATACTGAGATCATGTGACAGATAATGTGACACTTAGATTGCACACAGGTGGACTTTATTTAACTAATTATGTGACTTCTGAAGGTAATTGGTTGCACCAGATTTTATTTAGGGGCTTCATAGCAAAGGGGTGAATACATATGCATGTACCACTTTTCCGTTATTTATATTTTAGAATTTTTTGAAACAAGTTATTTTTTTCATTTCACTTCACCAATTTGGACTATTTTGTGTATGTCCATTACATGAAATCCAAATAAAAATCAATTTAAATTACAGGTTGTAATGCAACAAAATAGGAAAAACGTCAAGGGGGATGAATACTTTTGCAAGGCACTGTACTCGAGTCCTCTTACAAATGGACAAAGACATCACTTGTTGATCAAGCTAAATTATACAGTAAAACGGGTTGCTAGACAGTTAGCAGAACAAACTTACCTCGCACCATAGCCAGCTATCTAGGATAGCTAGCTAGCTAGCTACATATTAGCTATCATATTGCTAGCTTTCGTTTCAGCACCTTGCTTGCCCGATCTGCCTCCCCTTTTCCCGGGAACTGCTTGCATGCGCCTGCTAGTCTTAGTAACTATGCAGCGGGGTGGTGGGAGAGAAGCAGCAAATGAGCATCCAAAACATTTATTTGTGACGCAGATCTGCACAACCGTCAGTCAGATTTAGTAGGCAGTCAGATGTGGCATCAGGGTTGCCAGGTCTAGCTAAAATATCTAGCCCAAAGACCACTCAAAACCTGCCCAAAAGGCCTGAAAACTAGCCAAATTGTTTTTTTCTCACAGCAAGAGAAGAGTTGCCATATTTATACAATGAACACTTTTTCCATAACGTTAGCGAGCCAATTAAAAAGGAATATCGTAGTACCTTGTAACGATGTTATAAGCAAAATTAGGTATTCCTCAAAATAATAATTATTGCGGGCTATGACATGACGTAATAAAGGAATTTGAATATGTGACAGGAGAAAAGATAATTCACCCTTAAACTCGCAGACCATTTTCCATCATTGGATGTCGATTTAACTCGTTTGACTGATATGATTTGTATTTGTATTTATTATGGATCCCCATTAGTTGCTGCGCTACTCTTCCTGGGGTCCAGCAAAATTAAGGCAATTATACAATTGTAAAAACATTACAATACATTCACAGGTTTCACAACACACTGTGTGCCCTCAGGCCCCTACTCCACCACTACCACATATCTACAATACAAAATCCATGTGTACGTGTGTGTATAGTGCGTATATTATCGTGTGTTTGTGTATGCATGTGCCTGTGACTATGTTTGTGGTGCTTCACAGTCCCCGCTGTTCCATAAGGTGTATTTTTATCTGTTTTTTAAATCTAATTGTACTGCTTGCATCAGTTACTTGATGTGGAATAGAGTTCCATGTAGTCATGGCTCTATATAGTACTGTGCGCCTCCCATTGTCTGTTCTGGACGTGGGGACTGTGAAGAGACCTCTTGTGGCATGTCTTGTAGGGCATTCATGGGTGTCCAAGCTGTGCGCCAGTAGTTCAAACAGACAGCTCGGTGCACTCAACATGTCAATACCTCTCATAATTACAACTAGTGATGAAGTCAATCTCTCCTCCACTTTGAGCCAGGAGAGATTGACATGCATATTATTAATGTTAGCTCTCTGTGTACATCCAAGGGCCAGCCGTGCTGCCCTGTTCTGAGCCAATTGCAATTTTCCTAAGTCCCATTTTGTGGCACCTGGCCACATGTCTGAACAGTAGTCCAGGTGCGACAATACTAGGGCGTGTAGGACCTGCCTTGTTGATAGTGCTGTTAAGAATGTAGAGTAACGCTTTATTACGGACAGACTTCTCCCCATCTTAGCTACTGTTGTATCAATAAGTTTTGACCATGACAGTTTACAATCCATGGTTAATCCAAGCAGTTTAGTCACCTCAACTTGCTAAATTTCCACATTATTTATTACATGATTTAGTTGAGGTTTAGTGAATGATTTGTCCCAAATACAATGCTTTTAGTTTTAGAAATATTTAGGACTAACTTATTCCTTGCCACCCACTCCGAAACTAAGGCACTGCTTCTCAGTACTTGAGGCGTCACTACAGACTCCCTGGTTCGATTCCAGGCTGTATCACAACCGGCCGTGATTGGGAGTCCCATAGGGTGGCGCACAATTGGCCCAGCGTCGTCCGGGTTTGGCCGGTGTAAATAAGAATTTGTTCTTAACTGACTTGCCTAGTTAAATAAAGGAAAAAAATGTGTTATGGCTTTACACCCCCTGCTATATTGTGGATAAAGAGTTACCTGTCTAACAGAACACAGAGGGTGTTCTTTAATGTAAAGCCTCTCCAACATAATCCAGGTAGAATCAGGAATTCCCCAGGGCAGCTGTCTAGGCCCCTTACTTTTTTCAATCTTTACTAACGACACGCCACTGGCTTTGAGTAAAGCCAGTGTGTCTATGTATGCAGATTACTCAACACTATACACATCAGCTACTACAGTGACTGAAATGACTGCAGCACTTAACAAAGAGCTGCAGTTAGTTTCGGAGTGGGTGGCAAGGAATAAGTTAGTCCTAAATATTTATAAAACTAAAAGTTTTTCCAGCAGCAGACTATGATCAATAATGTCAAAAGCCGCACTGAAGTCTAACAACAGCTCCCACAATCTTTTTATCATCAATTTCTCTCAGCCAATCATCAGTCATTTGTGTAAGTACTGTGCTTGTTGAATGTCCTCCCTTATAAGCATTCTGAAAGTCTGTTGTCAATGTGTTTACTGTAAAATAGCATTGTATCTGGTCAAACACCATTTTCCCCAAAAGTTTACTAAGGGTTGGTAACAGGCTGATTGATTTGAGCCAGTAAAGGGGGCTTTACTATTCTTAAGTAGCGAAATTACTTTTGCTTCCCTCCAGGGCTGGGGGCACACACTTTCTAGTAGGCTTAAATTGAAAATATGGCAAATAGGAGTGGCAATATCGTCCGCTATTATCCTCAGTAATTTTCACTTTATGAAATTCAAAATGACAATGCTTGTCTTTCATAATTTGGTCAGATATACTTGGATGTGTAGTGTCAGCGTTTGTTGCTGGCATGTCATGCCTAAGTTTGCTAATCTTGCCAATGAAACAATCATTAAAGTAGTTGGAAATATCAGTCGGTTTTGTGATGAATGAGCCATCTGATTCAATGAATGATGGAGCTGAGTTTGCCTTTTTCCCAAATATTTCATTTAAGGTGCTCCAAAGCTTTTTACTATCATTCTTTATGTAATTTATCTTTGTTTCATAGTGTAGTTTCTTCTTCTTTTTATTCAGTTTAGTCACATGATTTCTCAATTTGCCATTTGGTTGTGCAGCCAGACTTATTTGCAATTATTTTTGCCTCCTCCCGCTCAACCATAAAAATTTTCAATTCCTCATCAATCCACGGGGATTTAACCGTTTTTACAGTCATTTTCTTAATGGTGCATGCTTATTAGTAACTGGAATAACTTTGTTAGCTTTATGGCTAGCAGCTTAGCGGCTCTGTCAAGCAGGCTTCAACCTGTCTGTTAAGTGGGATTCCGGGACAAGAAATAGCGGTTCTAGCTGTTAAAAGCTAACCGTGTTCCGGAATCCATGCAAAAACAAGTTCTGTATTTATATTTAACGAGTATTGGTTATGTTTTAGTAAAAAATAACAAACTGAGTGTTTCCAGCATAAAGTGTTCAGCTGCGCACTCTGATGACGTCACTGTTCCCTCTGTCGCATGTGTCTGTACACTTTCCAGCCCTTGTGCCTTATTAAGCAATAAGGCACAAGGGGTATGGTATATGGCCAATATACCACGGCTAAGGACTGTTCTTAAGCATGACACAACACAGAGTGCCTGGATACAGCCGTTAGCCGTGGTATATTGGCCATATACCACATATATTGGCCATATACCAGAAACCCCCGGGGTGCTTTATTGCTATTATTTATGTATTTATTATTTTATTTAACCTTTATTTAACCAGGAAGGGTTAATAAACTGGTTACCAACGTAATTAGAACAGTAAAAAGTAATTTCTTGTTATACCCATGGTATATGGTCTGATATACCACGGCCTTCCACCAATCAGCATTCAGGGCTCAAACCAGGTTTATAATTGTAAATAAATCCCCTTTGCGCATGTGCATAACTGTAGATAAATCCAACAGGACAGTTTGAGTGATGAAAGCTGGACAGGGGATCTCGAAATCTCTGAGCAAAAAACACTTGGACGAACATAAAAAAACTAATGTCAGGGTATTTTCTGGCAATTGTGCTGTTATTATGTGCCAGATGTTAAGACTACAAACCGTTATAAAATGGTCAATTTGCGAGATCGACTTGTCATTTCAATAGGCATAGGCTATAGATACAAATCTGGGTTTATGATTGTAATTCAACTTTGCCATGGTTTGCTTGGATCAAGGCAGGCAGCCTATAGCCACTGTAATGCCTACATCTCATTTCAGATAGTCTACAGTAGCTTAGACAAGATGTAGGCAAGATGTAAACTGAACGATTTAGCAGCTTGCTTAGTTCAAATTAACAGACTAATTTATTCAACATGAATAGCGAGGCGATTTCGAGGTAATAAGTGCTTGTGTTTCCCAATAGCCTTCTGGAATAGGCTGCTGAGGATGGGGGTCATAATTTCAATAACTGAATTAAATATGAATAATATGTATATGAACTGAATATGCTTGTCAACAACAGCCAGTGTTGTTGACAAGCATTTTTTATTTTTTTATTTACCTGTAGCCTAATCTGACTACTGTTACCGTCAATCTAATGCGTTCTAACAACTGATTGGCAATTGCGATAGAGCTTTGATAACTTCCAATTTCATTAAACATGTCCTTTAATAATTGCATAATAACAAGGCTACAACATCAATAAACTGAAGTTATAGGCTATTTATTAAATTGGTTTGCCAGCTCCAGGTAGGCTAAACAAGTGGTACAAATTGATTTGCAATGACTCCAGTGATATCGTCATTTCAACATATGTATTGTATACAATGATAGCCTACAATGGCATATAAATTAATATGCTACTTGATGGCCAACAGAGAGGCACATGTATCATTCTCCACATTTAATATCAGTTTCATTGAGGACTTTTCCCCATAAAAAGAACCACGCGAGGGAGTTCCATATCTTACATTTCAAAATTCCACCCGGGCAGCCCCCAAGATCCAAGAACTGAGCATGCATAAAACACTTTGTTTGATACCGTTTTCTTTAAGCAAAGTCAACTTTAGAATTAAGCAATAAGGCACGAGGGGGTGTGTTATATGACCAATATACCACGGCTAAGGGCTGTTCTTAGGCATGATGCAACACAGAGTATATTGGCCATATACCACAAACCCCTGAGGTGCCTTATTGCTATTATAAACTGGTTACCAACATACTTATAACAGAAAAAAATATTTTTTTGTCATTCAGCCAATAAGCATTCAGGGATGGAACCACCTGTTTATAATGCAGTTTAAACCACATCTGAGCGAATTTATGTAATGCACTCTAGTGTGCCAAAAGTAGTTTTCCAGTGCTTTGTCTCCATTATTTATTGATGTGCATCAGTTCTAGTGTATTCATATGTTTTATGGAAAAAGGGTTGGAAATAGATATCTCCATAATGAAAATCTAAATAGCGTACCTACAACTGGTAAATAGTTGTCACGATGTGCGTGCTTGCTGCCAGTGTTGCCAACTCCTCAGTAAGGAAAGTAGCTATTGGCTGTCCTAAAAGTCGATAGAAGTCGCTAAATGACGTCATCACCTCATTTGCATTATTGGCCATGTGCATGTAATTGTGATGGAAGCTGTAGGAGAGAGGAATAAAGTCGTGGGAGAGACAAAAAGTGAGTAAAAAACACCCTAAATATGTTTAAACTACAAATGAACTTTCTTCTGTCGATTTTTGTTTTAAAAAATGTTATACATTTACATCCCGCCCTGAATGTAAGCCAGGGCGGGATCAGCCAGCGGCAGCTTCCCGCATGCGCGATTCATTTGCAGTCTGGATGCAGAGGGGTGAACATCTCCTGCTCTGACTGCAGCTGGGAGGGACTGCTGCGAGAGGACTGGGCCGCCTGTAAGTGCTTTGGGACGTTGAGAAGAGTAAGAACGATACGTGCTTTCGCGTCAGAGTCTCCAAAAGTCTCCAATAACACCAGAAAAAGTAGCTAGATTTGTCGCTAGTCGCTTTTTTGAAAATGTGTCGCTAGAGGGGTCTGAATACTCGCTAAATATAGCGACAAAGTCGCTAAGTTGGCAACACTGCTTGCTGCCCTCGCTCCTCTCGCTCACGTGACTCAGCCAATAACTGTAGTGCTCTCAACACACACACACACACACACACACACCACTCCGGCCCTCCCCACCACTCACTCACTCAGCAACAGCCTGCCTCACTGCCTGACAGTCAGCAGCAGGTCACAGTGAATATCACAGTGAAATATATATTTAAAGAGAAATGCCATGGCTTCCGCAGTGCAATTTAGAAATAGCCCAAACACCCGCAACCCGTGACCAATTAATTTTCACCCACCACATCATTTTCAAAGTAGCCCAATTTGGTGGGAAAAACGCAAACATCGACACTAGCAACTTTGAGAAAAAACACTTTATATCAGAGTTGTGCCTGGTTGTCTCTAGTTACCACAAACACAAAGCCATAAACCCAGCCTCTTCTTAAAATGTGATTTTAAACCTAACACTAATCTTAACGACACTGCTAACCTTATGCCTAACCCTAACCTTAAATTAAGACCAAACAGCAAATGTTTGTTTCATTACTTCTTATGTGGCTGTGGTAACTAATGGAAACCGTTGTACCTGTTGTTCATCACACGCGTATCTGCCCTCTCATTGGCTAGAATGGTCCCACCTGATCTTGCCTCCTCCTGAGTGCCTTCCATTTTGGAAAACATTTATTTTCATTGTGAAAGCGGCCACTAGAGTATCTGGTCAATATAATGGATCATCTGTGGTTGAGGTCACAAGACAGTTGTTTTTGCTCACGGGCACCCCCGTGTGTATTCAGATGGTAAGCATTGCCAGAGATTTGGGTGCCATAGCATACCAAGTATGGGTAACTGCATACGTGAAGTGTGTCTGAAAGTGGGCGTGTCAACCGAAGTGGGAGGCTCAACAGCGATAGGCGTTACACCTGCGCTCTGTAAACTCTGTAATTGGTTAGATGGTTTTGATTGAGCGTGTTGTTTTTCGTTTCTCAGCACGTTTTTATTGTTCAGTTCCCAACCGTGTGAAACAAGACCGGGAGAGCAAAAAGCCAGTCTATTGTTGATATATTATCATACTGTGCCATTTGAATGTTAACAAAACAAACACCTCACTTATAGCCTAAATATAAAAATAAAATAAATGTTAAATCAGTTATTAGTCCACCAGTTTTTCATGTATTACCAGTAAATCTTAATTCATTATTAGGCCTATAACTCAATGACATCTGTTCGGCTATCTGATGAAGACAAAATGGTGTTTTGTGAATAAGACTATAATTTCTCTTGGGCAGCAAACAGCCTACCAATTTTTCATTTACAAATACATCTATGTTTGATTATTTTAACTCATGGCATCTATTTGCCTATCATCAGATGATGAAAATGTAATTGTGTTTGGCTCAATGTAATTATTATTGTAGAATTGGGCAGCAAACTAGCTTAGAATTTTGTGTATTCAAGAAAAAGGGTTAACAATAAAATCCATCACTAATATGACTCCCATCAGAAAACCACTGTATACAACAGGCGAAAAGAAAATGGCAAATTAACTTAATGACTTCTGCATAAAGTTTGACTGACATTACTTCTCTGCCAAGTGTGTTAACAGGCTCAGCACCATTGTTATTGATGACTAATAGTCAGCATCCATCTGACTATTTAGAACATCTGTCCTCAAGTCCAGCTTGAGTGTCACCGGTGAAGGGGATGCACCATCCTGGTCCCCTAGATACTTTACGCCTTGTCAAAATTTTGGGCACTCCTCAAAATGACCACCTGATGTGGGCATAAACATTTTATTTTGAATCAAATATTTTTAAACTGGATTTCCTTTTTTCTACACTATTTCTGAGTTTCATTTTAAGGCTTGTGGTCTCTAGAGGTTTTTGTTTCAGCCTTGATCAGTCTTTGGAGTTGCAGATGATGTTTGTTGTAGATGTGCTGATAGGACGGGGTGTTCATCTGGCAATTGTTTTCCCTCATCAGTTTAAGCTTTTGGCAGGAAAGGTAAAGCAGGCAGTTTTGTTCCTGTAGCCAGTTTCTCTCTGTGGATTATCACCCCAGCCACACCAGAGTCGAGACAAAGCTATCCCCGCTAATTAACTTCCTCATTATTTATGCCGTCAGTTACTCACTCCAGCAATGAACTAGCTAGAATCATTTATGTTTCTGACTGCAGCACAAGCCTTAGCATTGGGTGCCGATGACATGGATGTCGATTATGGCAGCCCCCCCGCACCTCTCTGAGGGGTGGGGTTAAATGCGGAAGACATTTCAGTTGAATGCAGGTAGCGGCAGGGGCGGCAGGTAGCTTAGTGGTTAAGAGTGTTGTGCCAGTAACCGAAAGGTCGCTGGTTCTAATCCCCGAGCCGACTAGGTGAAAAATCTGTTGATGTGCCCTTGAGCAAGGCACTTAACCCTAATTGCTCCTGTAAGTCGCTCTGGATAAGAGCGTCTGCTAAATGACTAAAATGTAAATGTAAATGTAAACTGAGACCAAGTTAGAATTTAACCCTAGAGAGGTCACAAGAGTATTTTAGCAAACAGGCAACAGGCCCAATGGGTCTCTGCTTTGTGCAGAGGAACTTACACCAGCCTGGGGCCCTGTCTTTCAGAGGTCTGTACATTCCCACACAGTTTCACCTCGATGGAAGAAGGCAATCATCACCCCTCTTCCTCAAAAGCCTTCTCCCAAAGAAAACAAAGACTGTAGACCTATTGCACTGACCTCCATTGTAGTGTCTTGAAAAGATCATGGTGTGTAAGCTTCAGTCAAACTAAACACACTGTTGGACCCGTATCGGTCCAAATACAAACGTGGCACTGATGAAGCAATCCTCAGCATAGTGCATCTCATCCTGCAACATCTGGAGATCCCCAAGGCCTATGCTCGACTACTATTTGTGGATTTTAGTTCAGCATTTAACATCTTGCAGCCACACATCCTTCTCAGTAAGCTCAGACAGATGTCAGTCAAACCCTATACCATCAGTTGGTATCACTCATTTCTGACCAACAGGACCCAGCAGGTCCGAGTGAACAAGACCCTGTCCGAGCACAAGGTCATTAAGGTGCCCCCCTAACACTGTATACAAATGAATGTACAAGTAGACACCCTGATAACTATATTGTCCAGTTTTCTGATGATACTGCCATATTGGGTCTAATGTATCGACACTACTGTGGATAGGTCAGAGGTAGAGGTTTGTGCAGTGGTGTGATGACCAACACCTCATCCTAAATGTCAAGCAAACTGAGGAAATGGTTTTTGACCCCAAATCTGTTGGTGAACACTCACCAGTGGTGGTCCATAAAGTGGACACTTTCAAATGCTCTAGGGTCCAACAACGCCTTTATTTTTGGGTAGGTTCTGGATTTTTGAAGTCAAACAGAAGGTCATGCTCCTATTCTACCAGGCTGCCAGAGAGCATTCTATTCTGTAGCATTTCAGCCTGGTTTGGCAATTTGTCAGTTACCTTAAAATCACAAATCAATGGCTGTGTCTAGACAGCCATGCAGGTGATGGGAGTTAGGTAGCACCCATTACTGTAGACTGTCTTTGAACAAACAATCATGAGACGGGACAAGAAAATAATGTCAGACCCCTCCCATGTACTCCACCCAGAGTTTCAGCTTCTCCCCTCAAGCAGACGAAACAGGGTTCCTCAGTGTAAGCTGAACATATATAAGCACTCCTTCATTCCCCTGTCAGTCAAACTCCTAAACAGCAGTATGTAGGTGGAGACCATGTGCAATGTGATAAATACTGTATGTAGGTCTGATTAAATCTGTGATTTGGTGGGCTATGTATGATAGGGACACATGCAATGTTTGTGATTGAATGCACTTTCATGTTTGTATTGTTACTGTATGCAGCAGCTATACGTGTCCAATAAACATTTCCCCTTGGGGGACAATAAAGTTCATCTTCAATTACCTTTGAAAACACAATGATCTGTCCTGAATGATAGGCCTACATATTATTCTGATACATAGCCTATTCATCTTGACAAACATTAAGCTATACACCTGATGAAATGTACAGTGGGGGAAAAAAGTATTTAGTCAGCCACCAATTGTGCAAGTTCTCCCACTTAAAAAGATGAGAGAGGCCTGTAATTTTCATCATAGGTACACGTCAACTATGACAGACAAAATGAGAAAAAGAAATCCAGAAAATCACATTGTAGGATTTTTTATGAATTTATTTGCAAATTATGGTGGAAAATAAGTATTTGGTCAATAACAAAAGTTTCTCAATACTTTGTTATATACCCTTTGTTGGCAATGACACAGGTCAAACGTTTTCTGTAAGTCTTCACAAGGTTTTCACACACTGTTGCTGGTATTTTGGCCCATTCCTCCATGCAGATCTCCTCTAGAGCAGTGATGTTTTGGGGCTGTCGCTGGGCAACACAGACTTTCAACTCCCTCCAAAGATTTTCTATGGGGTTGAGATCTGGAGACTGGCTAGGCCACTCCAGGACCTTGAAATGCTTCTTACGAAGCCACTCCTTCGTTGCCCGGGCGGTGTGTTTGGGATCATTGTCATGCTGAAAGACCCAGCCACGTTTCATCTTCAATGCCCTTGCTGATGGAAGGAGGTTTTCACTCAAAATCTCACGATACATGGCCCCATTCATTATTTCCTTTACACGGATCAGTCGTCCTGGTCCCTTTGCAGAAAAACAGCCCCAAAGCATGATGTTTCCACCCCCATGCTTCACAGTAGGTATGGTGTTCTTTGGATGCAACTCAGCATTCTTTGTCCTCCAAACACGACGAGTTGAGTTTTTACCAAAAAGTTCTATTTTGGTTTCATCTGACCATATGACATTCTCCCAATCCTCTTCTGGATCATCCAAATGCAAACTTCAGACGGGCCTGGACATGTACTGGCTTAAGCAGGGGGACACGTCTGGCACTGCAGGATTTGAGTCCCTGGCGGCGTAGTGTGTTACTGATGGTAGGCTTTGTTACTTTGGTCCCAGCTCTCTGCAGGTCATTCACTAGGTCCCCCCGTGTGGTTCTGGGATTTTTGCTCACCGTTCTTGTGATCATTTTGACCCCACAGGGTGAGATCTTGCGTGGAGCCCCAGATCGAGGGAGATTATCAGTGGTCTTGTATGTCTTCCATTTCCTAATAATTGCTCCTACAGTTGATTTCTTCAAACCAAGCTGCTTACCTATTGCAGCCTGGTGCAGGTCTACAATTTTGTTTCTGGTGTCCTTTGACAGCTCTTTGGTCTTGGCCATAGTGGAGTTTGGAGTGTGACTGTTTGAGGTTGTGGACAGGTGTCTTTTATACTGATAACAAGTTCAAACAGGTGTCATTAATACAGGTAATGAGTGGAGGACAGAGGAGCCTATTAAAGAAGAAGTTACAGGTCTGTGAGAGCCAGAAATCTTGCTTGTTTGTAGGTGACCAAATACTTATTTTCCACCATAATTTGCAAATAAATTCATTAAAAATCCTACAATGTGATTTTCTGGATTTTTTTCTCTCAATTTGTCTGTCATAGTTGACGTGTACCTATGATGAAAATTACAGGCCTCTCTCATCTTTTTAAGTGGGAGAACTTGCACAATTGGTGGCTGACTAAATACTTTCCCCCCCCCACTGTATCTGTATGTCCTGATCTAAGGTTTTAAATGGCTTTTTGTACATAATGTTGTCATGTTTATACACTACATGACAAAAAGTATGTGGACACCCGCTCATCCAACATCTCATTCCAAGATCATGGGCATTAATATGGAGTTGGTCCCCCGTTTGCTTCTATAACAGCCTCCACTCTTCTGGGAAGGCTTTCCACTACATGTTGGAACATTGCGTCGGGGACTTGCTTCCATTCAGCCACAAAAGCATTAGTGAGGTCGGGCACTGATGTTGGGCAATTAGGCCTGGCTCGCAGTCGGTGTTCCAATTCATTCCAAAGGTGTTCGATGGGGTTGAGGTCAGGGCTCTGTGCAGGCCAGTCAAGTTCTTCCACACCGATCTCGACAAACCATTTCTGTATGAACCTCACTTTGTGCACGGGGGCATTGTCATGCTGAAACAGTAAAGGGCCTTCCCCAAACTGTTGCCACAAAGTTGGAAGCACAGAATTGTCTAGAATGTCATTGTATGCTGTAGCGTTAATATTTCCCATCACTGGAACTAAGGGGCCTAGCCCGAACCATGAAAAACAGCCCCAGACCATTATTCCTCCTCCACTAAACTGTACAGTTGGCACTATGCATTGGGGCAGGTAGCATTCTCCTGGCATCTGCCAAACCCAGATTCGTCCATTGGACTGCCAGATAGTGAAGGGTAATTCATCACTCAAGAGCACGTGTTTCCTTTGCTCCGGAGTCCAATGGCTCGAGCTTTACACTACTCTAGCCGACGCTCGGCATTGCGCATGGTGATCTTAGGCTTGTGTGCAGCTGTTAGGCCATGGAAACCCATTACATGAAGCTCCTGATGGACAGTTATTGTGCTGACGTTGCTTCCAGAGGCAGTTTGGAACTCTGTAGTGAGTGTTGCAAATGAGGACAGACGATTTTTATGCGATACGTGCTTCAGCGGTCCCGTTCTGTGAGCTTGTTTGGCATACCACTTTGCAGCTGAGCCGTTGTTGCTTATAGACGTTTCCACTTCACAATAACAGCATTTACAGTTGACTGGGCAGCTCTTGCAGGGCAGAAATTTGACGAACTGACTTGTTGGAAAGGTGGTCACACGTTGAAAGTCACTGAGCTCTTTAGTAAGGCCATTCTACTGTTGTCTATGGAGTTTACACTTATCAGCAAGGGGTGTGGCTGAAATAGCCGAATCCACTAATTTAAAGGGGTGTCCACATACGTTTGTATATATAATGTACTTTAACAGGCTAACTTTACTTTGGTAGATTATATCAACGTTAATGATAGACAGCAATAAAAACCTAGTATACATACACCAAAGACACCGCTCAAAGCGAATGGCACAATGTTTCGCCTAACTGAAATTCCTTTCTGTCATCTCTGCTAACCAAGACCATGACGAAGACTCACTGAAAGTTTGAAACATGCAGCAACGCAAAACGGTCTTGAGTGACAACAAATCTGCCCAATTAGCTGGTTCGCTTGAAATATGCCCACTTCGGTTGATCTGCCTACTTCGGTTGACACGCCAACTTCCAGACACTCCACGTACCCATTACTCTAGCATACGGCACCATACCTTGATGACTCAGGCATACTTGCTGACTGAGATCAATCAGCACCTTTTATTCATTTGAAATAAACGAATGTATACCTTCCAAAAATCACTGGTACCTAACGTTACCTACATAAAACATCGAAGAAAAAAATAAAATATTGGATCATTTTGTCCTTCTGCACGTTTTTATAGTATATTACGGTACACTGACGTTCCCGCTGCTGTTCTATCGTGATAGGAATATTGCGTGATACGGAAACGATAAATTGACTTGACTTCAAAGGTTGGAATAGACAGCAAAAGGTAGCCAAAAGAGAACGTCGTTATCATTTAACCGGATCGTTCTACAGAGAACGAATGTAAGTTATTAACCTACTAACATTAAAGCTCACTCGAAGGGCTGTGTAATGTGTCCTGTGAATACTGAGAGATGATGTTGTGAATTTTTATTTTATTTATTTTTTATTTCACCTTTATTTAACCAGGTAAGCCAGTTGAGAACAAGTTCTCATTTACAACTGCGACCTGGCCAAGATAAAGCAAAGCAGTGCGATAAAAACAACAACACAGAGTTACATATGGGGTAAAAAAAAAACATAAGGTCATAAAATACAACAGAAAATATATATACAGTGTGTGCAAATGTAGCAAGTTATGGAGGTAAGGCAATAAATAGGCTATAGTGCAAAATAATTACAATTAGTATTAACACTGGAATGCTAGATGTGCAAGAGATTATGTGCAAATAGAGATACTGGGGTGCAAAATAGCAAAATAAATAACAATATAGGGATGAGGTAGTTGGGTGGGCTAATTTCAGATGGGCTGTGTACATGTGCAGTGATCGGTAAGGTGCTCTGACAACTGATGCTTAAAGTTAGTGAGGGAGATAAGAGTCTCCAGCTTCAGGGATTTTTGCAATTCGTTCCAGTCATTGGCAGCAGAGAACTGGAAGGAATGGCGGCCAAAGGAGGTGTTGGCTTTGGGAATGACCAGTGAGATATACCTGCTGGAGCGCAGACTACGGGTGGGTGCTGCTATGGTGACCAATGAGCTAAGATAAGGCGGGGATTTGCCTAGCAGTGATTTATAGATGGCCTGGAGCCAGTGGGTTTGACGACGAACATGTAGTGAGGACCAGCCAACAAGAGCGTACAGGTCACAGTGGTGGGTAGTGTATGGGGCTTTGGAGACAAAACGGATGGCACTGTGATAGACTACATCCAATTTGCTGAGTAGAGTGTTGGAGGCTATTTTGTAAATGACATCGCCGAAGTCAAGGATCGGTAGGATAGTCAGTTTTACGAGGGCATGTTTGGCAGCATGAGTGAAGGAGGCTTTGTTGCGAAATAGGAAGCCGATTCTAGATTTAACTTTGGATTGGAGATTCTTAATGTGAGTCTGGAAGGAGAGTTTACAGTCTAACCAGACACCTAGGTATTTGTAGTTGTCCACATACTCTAGGTCAGACCCGTCGAGAGTGGTGATTCTAGTCGGGTGGGCGGGTGCCAGCAGCGTTCGATTGAAGAGCATGCATTTAGTTTTACTAGTGTTTAAGAGCAGTTGGAGGCTACTGAAGGAGTGTTGTATGGCATTGAAGCTCGTTTGGAGGTTTGTTAACATAGCGTCCAATGAAGGGCCAGATGTATACAAAATGGTGTCGTCTGCGTAGAGGTGGATCTGAGAGTCACCAGCAGCAAGAGCGACATCATTGATATACACGGAGAAAAGAGTCGGCCCAAGAATTGAACCCTGTGGCACCCCCATAGAGACTGCCATAGGCCCAGACAACAGGCCCTCCGATTTCACACATTGAACTCTATCTGAGAAGTAGTTGGTGAACCAGGCGAGGCAGTCATTTGAGAAACCAAGGCTATTTAGTCTGCCAATAAGAATGCGGTGGTTGACAGAGTCGAAAGCCTTGGCCAGGTCGATGAAGACGGCTGCACAGTACTGTCTATTATCGATCGCGGTTATAATATCGTTTAGGACCTTGAGCGTGGCTGAAGTGCACCCATGACCAGCTCGAAAACCGGATTGCATAGCGGAGAAGGTACGGTGGGATTCGAAATGGTTGGTGATCTGTTTGTTAACTTGGCTTTCAAATACTTTCGAAAGGCAGGGCAGGATGGATATAGGTCTGTAACAGTTTGGATCTAGAGTGTCATCCCTTTGAAGAGGGGGATGACCGCGGCAGCTTTCCAATCTCTGGGGATCTCAGACGTTACGAAAGAGAGGTTGAACAGGCTAGTAATAGGGGTTGCGACAATTTCGGCGGCTAGTTTTAGAAAGAAAGGGTCCAGATTGTCTAGCCCAGCTGATTTGTAGGGGTCCAGATTTTGCAGCTCTTTCAGAACATCAGCTGTCTGAATTTGTGTGAAGGAGAAGCGGGGGGGGGGCATGGGCAAGTTGCAGCGGAGGGTGCAGAGTTGGTGGCCGGGGTAGTGGTAGCCAGGTGGAAAGCATGGCCAGCCGTAGCAAAATGCTTGTTGAAATTCTCGATTATTGTAGATTTATTGGTGGTGATAGTGTTTCCTAGCCTCAGTGCAGTGGGCAGCTGGGAGGAAGTGCTCTTATTCTCCATGGACTTTACAGTGTCCCAAAACTTTTTGGAGTTAGTGCTACAGGATGCAAATTTCTGTTTGCTGAACCATCCTAGTTAGCCAGATTATGACTCCTGATTCTGTTTTTTGAAGGGATGCTAGCTGGTAGCAATTAACGTTAGGTGAAAATCTAAGGTCACGACGACAAATAACTTATGAAAAAAAGCAGTGACTAATGATTGTCAAACATCTGTTTGTTTAACATGCGACATCAAGTCGCTGGGCGGAAGTTCGAACTGGGGGCGCATCAGTCTAGTATTGAGTCTGTACTGTAGTTGATTAGTAAACTGAAACGGTTAAGTTCAAGGCAGGTTCCTGCTTTGTGTCACGTAGGTAGTATGTTGTGTAAGGACATGTTGTGTTATAAGCAATGCATATGGAATATAAATTATGATGATTAAATTATCGACTTTGTAATGGACTTGTAGGAAAAACGATATACATTATTTTAGCAACAGTCAGTATGACAGACTAGAGTACCTACTGTAATTAGAGGAATACAAGTTGGACTGTGTGTTATGGTCCATCAAGCCAGTATTTTCTCATGTCTGCCTCTCTTTCCTCCCAGTCATCATGTCCAACAAAAATGTGTCATCATATGATGATGAGAATGAATCAAAATGTATGAGGAAAGCGAAGGAGTCGCCATTTGTCCCAATAGGTAAGTGAAGCTGTACACTGTAGGAAAAAAATAATACTTCAAGCGCAGGAATTATGTTGGTGGTTTCACTGCAGTGGAAGTAGTCCATAGTGAATGTTTGATTGAATCCCAGTCAGTCATGGAATACATTGCAATCTACTTTTCCAACCCTGGTTCTATGGTTAGATATCATACACCCAGTAACATACACGCACAATTGGCCCAGCGTCGTCCGGGTTTGGCCGGTGTAGGCCGTCATTGTAAATAAGAATTTGTTCTTAACTGACTTGCCTAGTTAAATAAAGGTAAAATAAAAATAACGTAGCAGGCATAAATGAACTTCGGCGCGGAGTTCTCACATCTGGTTTTAAGCGGAAAAGGAAGCTAGGTTGAATTAGCTGTATCCCTGAATACCGGATGCATCCGGTTGTTGGCCACTCCGCTAAGCCCAGTGCTTGACTTGGGCAGGAGCTCAGCGGAACTAAGTACCGGCACCTCAAATGTTCTACTGCTTGAGCTCCTGTACCTCTTATAGAATATCAGTTCAAAAGTATTGTGGAGCTCCTGCACTTAAATGTAAACAGTACCGGCACCCAAAATGAGTACCGGCACCTATTTCAGTCCAAGTCGAGCACTGGATAAGCCTATACACACAGAGACCCAGTCATCATTACATTTCCCATGTGTGTGTTTTACAGGCATGGCAGGATGTGCTGCAGTGGTAGCCTTTGGTCTGTGGAGTCTCAAGTCGCGGGGGAACACAAAGATGTCAGTCCACCTCATCCACATGCGTGTTGGAGCTCAAGGCTTTATAGTAGGCGCAATGACATTAGGTAAATCCTAATCCAATATGTGCTGTGTAACAGATACACAGGCCCAACAGCTAATATATCTTTATCACTTTACAGGGGCAACATGTATCACACAAGACTGACCGTGTTGTGCCCTTACACACTAACATAAAATAGAACACTAACATGACTGTAATGTTTGTCTATTTTGTAAGGGTGATCTACTCTATGTACAAAGAATACCTGGCCCACAAGAACCCAGGTAAAGACAGCAAGTGAGCCTACCAGCCAATCAGCAAGTGGCTTGACCAGAGAATGCGTCATGCCTGCCATTCCTGCATTGTACCTTTCGAAATAGAGGTCCTAGAATGGATCATATCTGTCAAAGTAACATTCCATTGATAGCAAGCCATTTATACTGAACAAAAATATAAACGCAACATGCAACAATTTCAAAGATTTTACTGAGTTACAGTTCATAAAAGGAAATCAGTCAATTTAAATAAATAAATTAGGCTCTAATCTATGGATTTCACATGACTGGGTGGGCCTGGGAGGGCATAGGCCCATCCACTGGGGAGCCAGGCGCAGCCAATCAGAATTAGTTTTTACCCACAATAGGGCTTTATTACAGACCGAAATACTCCCCCGTTTCATCAGCTGTCCAGGTGGCTGGTTTCAGACAATCCCACAGGTGAAGAAGCTGGATGTGGAGGTCCTGGGCTGGCGTGGTTACGTGGTCTGCGGTTGTGAGGCCGGTTGGACGTACTACCAAATTCTCTAAAACGACGTTGGAGGCTGCTTATGGTAGAGAAATGAACATTCAATTCTCTGGCAACAGCTCTGGTGGACATTCCTGTAGTCAGCATGCCAATTGCACGTTCTCGCAACTTGAGACAGCTGTGGCATTGTGTTGTGACAAAACTGCACATTTTAGTGGCCTTTTATTGTCCCCAGCATGAGGTGCACGGTGCACCTGTTTAATGATCATACTGTTTAATCAGCTTCTTGATATGCCACACCTGTCAGGTGGCTGGATTATCTTGGCAAAGGAGAAATGCTCACTAACAGGGCTGTAAAGAAATTTGTGCACACAATTTCAGAGAAATAAGCCTTTTGTGCTCATGGACAATTTCTGTGATCTTTTATTTTAGCTCATGAAACATGGGACCAACACTTTACATGTTATGTTTTTATTTTTGTTCTGTATATTTTGGGTGAGGTCATACTTTTTTTGTTTAGTAGCATTTCAATCTGGCAATCACTTTGAAAAAGGATCTACATTTCATAGGAAATTGGCCGGCACATCTATTGTGTGTTCTGTTTCTATCATTATCTCTCTGATAGACAGCTGCTGTAAACCACTAGTAAAATATCACCTTTTAGGCAACTAAATCCATAGACTACTATAGCTAATCCACACACTGACCACTGATAACCTCACCATGAAGGGTTATTATATTATATATAATATATAGCTTATTTTCTAACATTTACAGTGAAATGTGAGTAAACTGTTTTTATTCCACATGAACAGGTACAGAAGTAGGTTAAATGTTATATTTTCAACCAACTATCCACACACTACTACCTAGTCTAACGAGAAGTATTGGAAGAAAACCTCATCATGGAGCTCAAGGGGTCTCACTTTCCAGTGTCCAGCCTCACTGTTCATGAGTTTGTACATTGAGACATTTGTATTTATCTTTGGAAAGTGACAAACGGAAATAAATAAATATTTTTCATTTTTTTGCCATGATTTGTACTTTTAATAATACAAAATATATGGTAACAGCTAAACTTGTAACATCCACAAACTGTTGTTCCTTTGGTTTTCCTTTGAAAAATAATAATATATATATATATATATATATATATATAAAAATACAGAAGTCATAAAATATATCTACTCGATTGTTACATTTGACAAATTACGAGTACTGGTCTGGCTTTCTACAGTACATAAAATCCCACTTTAAAATCAGTTTCATAACTATATACCTTACTCAGTGGATGATTTCTGTTAGAATATTACATAATTAAAACAATCCAGGGTAGTAACTTGACTAAAGTGGTGTGACCATGCACACGCAGAGACCTTATATTTGTGATAGATATTTATGAGCTACGCTCCAAATGCCAGTAGATGGAAACTCAACAATGGTCACCACCATGGTTGATTCATATTGGCTTTGTCATCAGGAGCTGTACAGTGGGGGAAAAAAGTATTTAGTCAGCCACCAATTGTGCAAGTTCTCCCACTTAAAAAGATGAGAGAGGCCTGTAATTTCCATCATAGGTACACGTCAACTATGACAGACAAATTGAGATTTTTTTTCTCCAGAAGATCACATTGTAGGATTTTTAATGAATTTATTTGCAAATTATGGTGGAAAATAAGTATTTGGTCACCTACAAACAAGCAAGATTTCTGGCTCTCACAGACCTGTAACTTCTTCTTTAAGAGGCTCCTGTCCTCCACTCGTTACCTGTATTAATGACACCTGTTTGAACTTGTTATCAGTATATAAGACACCTGTCCACAACCTCAAACAGTCACACTCCAAACTCCACTATGGCCAAGACCAAAGAGCTGTCAAAGGACACCAGAAACAAAATTGTAGACCTGCACCAGGCTGGGAAGACTGAGTCTGCAATAGGTAAGCAGCTTGGTTTGAAGAAATCAACTGTGGGAGCAATTATTAGGAAATGGAAGACATACAAGACCACTGATAATCTCCCTCGATCTGGGGCTCCACGCAAGATCTCACCCCGTGGGGTCAAAATGATCACAAGAACGGTGAGCAAAAATCCCAGAACCACACGGGGGGACCTAGTGAATGACCTGCAGAGAGCTGGGACCAAAGTAACAAAGCCTACCATCAGTAACACACTACGCCGCCAGGGACTCAAATCCTGCAGTGCCAGACGTGTCCCCCTGCTTAAGCCAGTACATGTCCAGGCCCGTCTGAAGTTTGCTAGAGTGCATTTGGATGATCCAGAAGAGGATTGGGAGAATGTCATATGGTCAGATGAAACCAAAATATAACTTTTTGGTAAAAACTCTACTCGTCGTGTTTGGAGGACAAAGAATGCTGAGTTGCATCCAAAGAACACCATACCTACTGTGAAGCATGGGGGTGGAAACATCATGCTTTGGGGCTGTTTTTCTGCAAAGGGACCAGGACGACTGATCCGTGTAAAGGAAAGAATGAATGGGGCCATGTATCGTGAGATTTTGAGTGAAAACCTCCTTCCATCAGCAAGGGCATTGACGATGAAACGTGGCTGGGTCTTTCAGCATGACAATGATCCCAAACACACCGCCCGGGCAACGAAGGAGTGGCTTCGTAAGAAGCATTTCAAGGTCCTGGAGTGGCCTAGCCAGTCTCCAAATCTCAACCCCATAGAAAATCTTTGGAGGGAGTTGAAAGTCTGTGTTGCCCAGCGACAGCCCCAAAACATCACTGCTCTAGAGGAGATCTGCATGGAGGAATGGGCCAAAATACCAGCAACAGTGTGTGAAAACCTTGTGAAGACTTACAGAAAACGTTTGACCTGTGTCATTGCCAACAAAGGGTATATAACAAAGTATTGAGAAACTTTTGTTATTGACCAAATACTTATTTTCCACCATAATTTGCAAATAAATTCATTAAAAATCCTACAATGTGATTTTCTGGATTTTTTTTCTAATTTTGTCTGTCAGTTGACGTGTACCTATGATGAAAATTACAGGCGTCTCATCTTTTTAAGTGGAAGAACTTGCACAATTGGTGGCTGACTAAATACTTTTTTCCCCACTGTACCTATGATGAAAATTACAGGCCTCTCTCATCTTTTTAAGTGGGAGAACTTGCACAATTGGTGGCTGACTAAATACTTTTTTTCCCCACTGTATTTAGCAGTGACACCTCTGACTTCATAGACAGCGCCACGCAGCAGAAAAGGCCTGCATCTTTAATTTGTTATGGGCTTTGGATACAAACTTACTCTTCAACAGAATTTAAATGGGTAGAGTTTTGTACAAACAAAAACACTGGCTTTTACAGAAACATAACATATTTGTTAGTATCACATCGTCATTTTCCCTTAAATGATCCTCAGGAAATGGGATAATTTGGGCATGACATGGGCTTTCATGCCTTTCACTGTAAAGCCAAAGCAACAGTTTTACTGAGGTGCTTTGACCAAAATAGCAGGAAATTAGTAAAATAATCAAATTATACAACAGATTTTAAATGACTACACCCAATAAATCTATTAGCGTCTTGGGTGTGATAAATTGCATTTTATAAATAAAATCTATTATTATTTTGAGCACCCCTGACCCAGTTTAAGAAGGGCAGTGGGTGTATATGCATGTTTATCTTCTTTTGAAAATAAATAAAATGGTGGCCAAGATATTCCAAGTGCCTGAGCAATTAGGTTAGGAAGTTAAATCAAATTAAAATGTAGAAGATGTTCTTAACAATAACAAAGCCGTCACCCCGCCTGTGTATTGTAAAAAGATGAGGGATGGGCCTGGAGAAATGTAACCACTCAAATTCATAGACCGAGCTATGGAAGCAAGGACTGACCTTCCAAGATATCAAAATGACAGCTTTAAGCATGTGTCGAGGCTATACAGTGTTTGTTTACATTTACAATGTTTACAGACATTGGCGTAAAACAAGCTTATATTTTTGGTTCTGATGGGGTATACCAGTTGAACTAAGCTCATGAGGCATTTCTAAGATATAATACTCTTCAAGAATCAATAGATATACACTGAGTGCATGAAACATTAGGAACACCATCCTCATATTGAGTTGCACCCCCCTTTGCCCTCAGAACAGCCTCAATTCGTCGGCATGGACTCTACAAGGTATCGAAAGCGTTCCACAAGGATGCTGGCCCATGTTGACTCCAATGCCTCGCACAGTTATGTCAAGTTGGCTGGATGTCCTTTGGGTGGTGGACCATTCTTGATACACACGGGAAACTGTTGAGCGTGAAAAACCCAGCAGCGTTGCAGTTCTTGACACACTCAAACCGGTCTTGCCCATTCACCTTCTGAATGGCACACACACAATCCATGTCTCAATTGTCTCAAAGCTTAAAAATCCATCTTTAACCTGTCTCCTCCCCTTCATCTAGACTGATTTGAAGTGAATTTAACAAGTGACATCAATAAGGGATCATAGCTTTAACCTGGTCCTTCTATGTCATGGAAAGAGTCATGTTTTGTACACTCAGTGTATATTAATTTATACACAAAACAATTAATGTAGCAACTGTGGATAGGCCCTTTAAGTGCTCTATATCTTCTCAATTCTTACCAAAGTGAAGTTCTCTGTTCTCAAATAAAAAAATCTACAACATTCATGCATATCAATTGGAGGAAATTGCCTTTTTGGTAACAAACTGTGTAATACATACTGTGTATTTCCCATCTAAAATTATAAAAGCTTTTCATAGTCATATGGAAATGCTGACCTGTGAAAAGGCCGGCGCACTTGCAGATTTTTAAAAGCATGCTCGACATGATAAACACCAACAACTGATTGGGGCTAACTTTAAGATATTGCCAATCATAGTTAGGCTACCTGCCTAGTGGAATGTCAAGTGAAGGGTTCAAGGCTTCTTGTAAGGGATAGATGATGACGAAGGGCACTTACAATGGTCTCGTTGGCACTAAGGCAAAGGAGGAGGAGCACTGTACTGGCTGAGCCTGTGGTCCCATGCATCCACCATGTTCGGTCACCCCTGTCTAGCTAATGACTGTACCACTGCTAATATCCACCCCTCCAACGTGTCCTCCTTATCTCTCCACCATCATGTTGCTGTCCATGTCATTCAGCAGGTAAATGTCCGTGTGGCCCGTCAGCCTCAGACGCATCTGTTGAGAAGAGAGGAGGGTGAGAGATGGTTCATCTCATGTAATCTGAGTTTGATTATCGTATTACTTAAAGTCATATGCACTCGATTGGTGGGACGTCCCGTTCATCAACTCATGAATCATTCCCGGCATGCTTAAGCAGTTGTATGTTGACTACGCATAGGCTACGTACTGTAAGCAGCAAAGCACTTTTCATCAAGTGATCGTGACTGGGATTGTTCAATACTAATACGTTGGAATCTATAGTCTCAAAAATTTAGAAATGCAAAGAAATCTATTCACTGACACCAACCAAAAACATAGTATGTGCTTACCAACACAACACTTTTTACTCATTGGGCCTGGTGGTATTTATTCATTATTGTGAAATCACAGTACAAAGTTCAGGAGCATAAAATGCGATCAGCCCAGTGCAATGCATAACTGCAGGAGTATGGGACATCAGGACTTTTATTATGAAGTGGTTGCTAAAGACCAAGAACTAAAACACCACCCACATCAACGGATAGTGGTTTGGATCAATTGCAAGTGATCATATCTTGAGTTCATTCATTTACATTTACATTTTAGTCATTTAGAAGACGCTCTTATCCAGAGCGACTTACAGTTAGTCTCTTGCTTTGATTGTTCTTCATAATGGTGGAAGTATCAGGCCTGCTCACCTTAGGTGATAAGTCACATTTTGAAACCATGGACGGTGGGGTATGGATGAAAATTAATTCCCACACCCACTGACACACAGTCATGCTATGTATATTTTTTGCCCCTGGTGGAAGGGTGCATGGGTGGAAAACAAACTTGCCGTGACATAACTGGTAACACTGAAGTAGAAAGGCTTTATATAAGACAGTGACTATCTACTTCGGTGGATTACACCTGACACAAAACATTCATTAAAATTATCAGTTGTGTGTATTTTTTTTCCCATGAAAAAATATGAATACCCCACTTTGGTTTATATAATTCTACTCATGAACATTAATCATATTTTATCATGTATTGACTACACCTCTTACACACCCTTTCCCTTTCAATGTTGCCATGAGACAAGATGGAGTTTTTTTTAACAGGTTGGTGATGAATTGAGTGGGGTGGGGAAAGATGAGTGTTTTACTTACTGCATGGACGTCCTGTACAACAGGAACAGCCAGCTTGTAACATAAGTCAACAGAAACGGGCGTCAAAGACAACCTAATTACAGACATCGGAGTAAAACAAGCTTATATTTTTGGTTCTGATGGGGTATACCAGTTGAACTAAGCTCATGAGGCATTTCTAAGAAATAATATTCTTCAAGAATCAATACACTGAGTGTATGAAACATTAGGAACACCTTCCTAATATTGAGTTGCACCCCCTTTTGCCCTCAGAACAGCCTCAATTCGTCAGGGCATGGACTCTACAAGGTGACGACAGCGTTCCACAGGGATGCTGGCCCATGTTGACTCCAATGCTTCCCACAGTTGCGTCAAGTTGGCTTGATGTCTTTTGGGTGGTGGACCTTTCTTGATACACACGAGAAACTGTTGAGCGTGAAAAACCCAGCAGAGTGGCAGTTCTTGACACACTCAAACCGGTGCGCCTGGCACCTACTACCATACCCCGTTCAAAGGCACTTCAATATTTTGTCTTGCCCATTCACCCTCTGAATGGCACACACACACAATCATGTCTCAATTGTCTCAAGGCTTCTTTAACCTGTCTCCTCCCCTTCATCTACACTGATTGAAGTGGATATAACAGGTCACATCAATAAGGGATCATAGACTATCCAGGTGAAAGCCATGTCATGGAAAGAGCATGTTTTGTACACTCAGTTTAATCTATACAGGACCTTCTAAGCAGGTTTGCATGGCTGGGAGTTTCAGCTTTCCGTGGTGACATCACCACGTGGTACATTTATTAATAGACCAATAACAAAGAGTTCCAAACCTCTCTGCCAATAACAGCTAGTTTTCTGTTTGCCACGCCCCAGACCACTCCCAGACAGTCCTAGTACAATTCTTGCTTGAGAAATAGTTTTTTGCTAAAAAGCAGTAAGGTACTTAATTGTTACCCAGAAGCCTAGTGTTTAAGAGCGTTGGACCAGTAACCCAAAGGTCGCTGGTCCGAAACACTGCAACGACTAGGTGAAAAAATAAAATATCTGTCTGTGCCCTTGAGCAAGGCACTTAACCCTAATTGCTCCAGGGTCGCCGTCAATGGCTGATCCCTGGCTGTGACCCCACTCTCCGAGGGTGTCTCAGGGGGAGTGGGATATGCACAAAAAAATTTTTTCAATTCACATGCATATAATACACACTTGTACATGTGTGAAATAGGACAAACATAAGCACCCACCTAATTATTATTAAAAGAGGATTTTTGTTGTTGTTGAAGAAACTGATATTAAAAACAAAGTTGTATCGTAAATCCTTTATCGGACACCAAGACACGAGACATCTAGAAATATCCATGTTTGTTTTGATTTTTATTTTGGATACATGGTGTTGCTTCATTCAGTAGTGAGAGACAGACACTGTCGTATAGCTTATATCTACAGTATGCTTCACTTGGTTCTGCTGGGTTCAAACACACCTCTAGTCAGAACAATGCACTGGTAACAGAGTCTGCTCAACATGTCTGTTTGCCTGTATTACACAGAGAGAGGCACTGGTATGACACTACAGATAAAGTTACATTTGAGTTTCATCTCTTAAAACATTGGTAAAAACATAGTAAAATCCTTAAAACCTTTTATAGCTGCTGAATATTATTCTTGGTCAAATAGATTGAGCTTGACCATGCAAGAACTGCATGAATTAGGCTTACAGATTTCATTTGGTCTGTTGCATTAAACATCAGCAAGAAACCAGTTCTGTGTTTGTATGTTCAATCTTAAAACAATAATATATTGCTGACAAGCAAAACATTTTGGGACTATGTCAACAATGGACCAAATACCAAAAGATAGTTTTTGGGTGGAATCTTCCTTTAAAGGGATGTCCCAGAGTCAGATGAACTTGTGGATACAATTTTTATGTCTCAGTGTCCAGTATGAAGGAAGTTAGAGGTAGTTTTGCGAGCCAATGCTAACTAGCATTAGCACAATGACTAGACTTCCAGTCATTGCGCTAATGCTAGTTAGCAATTGCGCTAGCACTAGTTAGCAACTTCCTTCAAATTGCATGCAAAGACATAAAAATGGTATCCATGAGTTCATCTGACTCTGGGGAAGTAGATAAAGGGCTTCATTGCCAAAATCCTGAAGTATCCCTTTAAGGGCAATCAACTTGTTATAATAGAATTTCAGTGTCTGACTTTGATCTCACTTTGAATTATAGGTTTTTGTTATCTATCCAAGGTTTTGTTGGAATGAAAACAATCATATAAATCTTATGAAAAAGCATTGAGGCATGATAGGAAATTACTCATGAACACTTTTAAAAGTCCTGTAATTCCAATCTGATGTTTATCAAAACTATTACAATTAACATTCTCAAGATAAAGAAACTAACATCAAGTGGTATGTCATAACAGACGTAATTTAGTAAAGTGAAGGTAGCAAGGTGCAATGTTATTAGTATCACATTACAAAAAGTCTACCACAGGGTTTTGTTAGACAATTGGCAAAATTCTCAATTAAAAGATATGCGAGAATTCTTTAATTACTCGCCATAACAAGGACATTACACTTAAAGTTTGTTGTCCTTTCTAGTCACATCCAAATTGTACACACTTGTCCATTCCTCTGTCCCAAATCCTCACTTCTAGTGGGTAACAACCCC
This sequence comes from Coregonus lavaretus, assembly GCF_964263955.1. Classification (NCBI taxonomy): domain Eukaryota; kingdom Metazoa; phylum Chordata; class Actinopteri; order Salmoniformes; family Salmonidae; genus Coregonus; species Coregonus lavaretus. Next base: position 36,337,025 of record NC_139995.1, read on the forward strand.
TCAATATACGAACGGATGATAACGTTAACAGTTTTGAACTCTGAAAAGATCAGTTTGAATGTAGAGGTGTGTTCAGAATACTGACTAAAAGCTAGTTTTTAAAATGATGCTCAACCCAAACTAAAAGTGTTCCCTTCCCATGTTTTCTTTTGCTGAAAGGTGAGAAGCTGGACTGTTAACTGTAATTATAATGTTGAACAAAATTCTAAAATTAATTCAATAATACAGCGAGGAAGAGAGATATACTCACAAGTTCTACATTTGACCAAATAATCATAAATGGTGTCTTCACATACAGAGGTACAATAACGGAAATACATACAGATAGATAGCAGCTGCCAAATACTGTAGACTTCAGCTTATTATGATGTCAGCAGGTTAAGAATTTCCATTTTGCCAGATCAGAACTTTTCATATCTTAACCTGGAATAGGACTGCAATAATTGGAGAGAAATAGAATTCAAACTTAATTTTCTAATTGAAAAGCATAAGAATGTCACACCCGCTCTGCTTGAGCATTGAAAATAAAGGAGATGGGATATCAAAAACTATGGCTGAACACTGAGGATTCTCTCAAAGGGACAGGGAGGCCTTTGAACAGGAGGGAGGTTATTTGTTGTAACTGGGTTTTACATAATAAACTTTAAATAAACCCCACATACCAGTAGCTCAACAGAACTGAACACGATAAAACATTTAGAATAGTGGGGGGGAAATGTTCTCTAAACTGTTGATCTCATGATTAGAGATATCGGGATATGTCTTAAAATCTCTATAAAAGGTGCAAGTCTCTCTCTCGCGAAGCCTGAAGGACAAGACAGACCAACAAGAACATCTGTTATGCGCAGCGAGTGCGTCATTTTCTGTTCGGACGTCATTTTCTGTTCATTTCCCAACGATTCTACATGTTGAATGGCCAACGTTTGTCGACACCTAGCAGGTGATCTACTGTGCACGGCCGACGTTCGTGTTGGTCTGTCTTGTCCTTTAAACACTGTCCTGTTCCGTTTTAGGTGTCATACGCTGGCTGTTCCTCAATGAACACAGCAGGTCTGTTGTTGCTTACCCTGCTGCCCAGACAGGACACGTCCAGACAGGAGACCCCGAGGGCTATCAGACACTGCCACGTCTGTAGACACACAGAGAGGGGAGGAGGTCAGAAGAGGGTCACTGTACTCCCTATAATAGTTTAGAATATATCTTTCCAAACCATATCCCTGCATTCAGTATCTAGTATTCAGCATTGAAAGGTAGCCACTTTATTTCGGAATTGATCTACAGTGTTGTGTGCTCATCTAGCCCGGTTCATGCTGTTATAATGAATGCTACAGTAACTCACCAGGTAGCACACAAAGCTTAGGTAGGCTATGCAGAGCAAGGCCACCAGCACGTAGAGCGCCACACTGTTCAGGCTGGTCACGTAGACCACCACAAAGTACATGTTTATGGCACAGACCACCAGGATGACCACCCCTCCGCCAATCTTCCACACCCTGAGGAGCATAGTCACAGCCGAGACGGTTAGGCGTCACAATGATAAAGTGTCACTGTTATCACATTAATTAATTAATTGGTCTATCAGTGCAAATACAGAAACAATCTGACTGCGTCCCAAATGGCACCCTATTCCCTACAGAGTGCACTAAGTAGGGCACTATATAGGGAATAAGAATCCATTTGAGATGCTTCCCGTCATCACGTCTATGAATGAATTGGTCTATCAGTGCAAATACAGAAGCAATCTTCAGTGTTATATGGGTTGAGGGTTATGGTGACTCACAGTCCATTAGCAAAGTCATCCATGATGGATGTCAGACTGGTGAAGGTCAGGATGGGGATCAGAGCAAACGGCAGCTGTGGAACAAGGAGAGACAGAAAGAACAGTAAGAACTCACTACAGTCAGTCTCCTTCAATAGCTTTTAATACAAGCATCAGTATAAAAACCCCAAAGACTCCCAACCAGCCCAGAGTAGCTGCTACCCTTCTCTCTAACCTGCAGTCCCTAGCCCCCGTCTCCACTCTCTCCTCTCACGGTCCTGCACCCGTCTCCTCTCCTCCCTGACCAGCCCAGTCTCTTCTCTCTCTGCATGTCCCCAGACCCCTTCTGCGTCCCAAATGGCAACCTATTCCCCATTTTGTGCACTACTTTTGATAGGGCTCTGGTCATGTCTTCTCTTCTCTCTCTGACCTGCATGCTCTGCAATACGTTGAGGAAGTCGTTCATGCCCGTTAGGTGCTGCACGTCCTGAAAGATGGCCACCAGCAGGGTGGGGAAGATGGCGATGGAGCGGGTGAGAAGCACCCGGGCAAAACGGGACCAACGCAGGTTCAGGAAACCCTGAGGCAGGGGAAGAGAGAGAAAATAGTCAACATACAGACAAACACACATCCCGACTGACAGAACCCTGAGGTGTGTACATACCAACACGCATACACAAGGATTAACTTAAAAAGGTTAACAATACAATGTGCACTCTCACACACACAAACAAACAAACACGGTAGTTGGGTACTTGTGCATGTTCTCACCTCCATGACAAACTGGCCAGAGTAAGTGCCTGTCATGGTGGAGCTCTGTCCGGCAGCCAGGATCCCGATGGCCCAGATGTAGAGGGCCGCAGGGCCAAAGAAACAACCCAGCACCACCCCCTGTATAGAGTGAGTGAGAGAGGGAGTTTGTATACATTCCCTCCATGGTTATTCATATTATCAACACCAAACAAATGTTCATTTCATGGCAAAATGATCGACTGAGATAGCAGGTATATGCAGTATCAAAGTGATTTCATATCACAGGTTATATAGATTGTTGTTCATCCTTAAAAGACGTACCCCTTTGTAGATGTCCACCTGTAGCGTGCTGTTGTCCAGGGGGAAGAGGTCTGTGTGAGGACTGCCTGATGCATTGCATTTTGCATTCTGTGACAAACAGATAGGAACAGCAGCACATCACAAACAAGGAAGGTCACTGGTTTAAAGGTGCCATACTGATGCTATATTACTGTATAAATCATCTGTAACGGATTGTTACATTCTGAGACAAGGAGACATGCTGGGTCTGGTTAGTTGTTATACCCACCACCTCAATGTTGGTTTTGTCATAGAAGGCCTCAGCAAACACTGCTACAACAAAGACGTTGATGAGGAAGGAGATGAAGAGAGCGATAGTTGACTCGATGAAGTAGTATTTGTTGGCCTCCTTCACCTCTTTCTTGTTCCCACGATCTATTTGCCGAGACTAGACGATAAAATATCATTCAAATTAATGAACTAACATATAATCCCAATTCCTGTGACATTGTACTTTCTGGTTGTTTGGCCCAAAAATGTATAAATGATTTTATTCCAATCGTTCTTAAATGTTTTCACCAATATTTTGTGTGTCATAGTAAAGGTCCGTGACGACCCTGTACTATGTCATAGTGAAGGTCTTTGACTCCTCAGTGCTATGTCATAAAGCAGGTCTTTGACTCCTCAGTGCTATGTCATAAAGCAGGTCTTTGACTCCTCTATGCTATGTCATAAATCAGGTCTTTGACTCCTCTGTTCTATGTCATAAAGCAGGTCTTTGACTCCTCTGTTCTATGTCATAGTCAAGGTCTTTCACTCCTCTGTGCTGTCATAAAGTAGGTATTTGACTCCTGTGTCATAGTGAAGGTCCTACACTCCTCTATACTATGTCATAATGCAAGAGACCTACCTTGACGAGGGCAGAGTGCAGGTAGATGTTGTGGGGCATGATGACTGCTCCTACGATGCCCACAGCCTGCTCCATCTGAGCAGAATCACAGTCCTCACAGTACGGCAGAAACATACCCTTCAGCAGCTCCCCCTGGTCCGGACGCACCATCACATACTACAGGCACACGCAAGAGAAGACAGTCAGATGCACACACGCAGAAACAAAAACCTACCAAATTCTATCAAAGCTGCGCTACATACTATCAAAACCAGCTGCCAGGTTTACGGAAGTTTTATAGATGAACACAGGGAAAAGCTTGTTCTTACCTCATACCCAAAGCTTACAGCCATGATGGTGATGAGAAACCCAAAGAAGGCTTCAAGTTTCCTCAGGCCTAATAAACAAAAGTCAGATATCATATTGAAACACGCCCAGACAGAAATGGACACACACCTGAACCCAAGGATTATTAAATCACATACACATCTTAATGTGTCGAAGAAACACTCACCATATTTATCTAGAAAAAGGAACACAAAGGTGTCAATGATGGTGATAAGGACACCTCCCCAAAGTGGAATCCTGGTAGATAGCAAACAACAATGTTAGTTTGACCCCAATACATTTATCTCTAGAGCGGCCGTTGTATGCATCCCAAATGCCACCCTATTCCCTATATAGTGCACTACTTTTGACAAGAGGCACCCTATTCACTATATAGAGCACTACTTTTGAACAGGGGGCACTGTATAGGGAATAGGGTGTCATTTGGGACGCACTCTTTGTGTAGTGTAGTGTAGTGTAGTAAAGTGTAGTTGGGTGCTGGTGGGTGGTACTGTAGCTACCTGCCCATAGAGAGGAGGTTGAAGGCGATGGCACAACCGATGACCTCCTGCATGTCTGAGCCGATGATGGCCAGCTCCACCATCAGCCACAGGATGATACGAGGAACCTTGGACAGGATGGAGGTGTGAAGAACAAGACTGGATATAACACACAGCAATCACATTCAATTAAGTTCACCAAAACCAAACCCTTCTATATGGTGTAGGGCGAGGGAGGGTTACTCACAGTGGGGTACTGGCGGTTGCAGACCTCTGCGAGGTGCATCCCTGTGACGACCCCCAGGCGTGCAGCCAGTCTCTGCAGGAGGAGGCCGATGATGGTGGCCCCCAACAACACCCACAGGAGCTGAGAGAGAGAGAGAGAGAGAGAGAGGGGGGGGGGGGGGGGGGGGTAGAACTTTGCCTTTGAGTAAATTATTTTTCATAGTATTTGAGCATGGTTCAAAAAGCTCTACAGCTGCACCATTGAAAGCATCTTGTTGGGCTGCATCAGCGCTTAGTATGGCAACTGCTTGGCATCCAACCGCATGGCGCTACAGAGGGTAGTGTGTACGGCCCAGTACATCACTGGGGCCGAGCTCCCTGCCACCCAGGACCTCTATACCAGGCGGTGTCAGAGTAAGGCCCTAAAAACTGTCAGACTCCAGCCACCCAAGTCATAGACTGTTCTCTCTACTACCGCACAGCAAGCGGTACCGATGCACCAAGTATGGAAACCAGGACCCTGAACAGCTTCTACCCCCAAGCCATAAGACTACTATATGATATATTTGACAAAAATCACAATACAACCACACATGTGGATACAATGCATTTAAAAATCATCAAGTATAATTAAAAAAGGTTTGAAACTTATTATTTCCATTGTGGTCCCCTCTTGTTAACTAAATACATCATTCATCAATGAACAACAAATGAAAGCTGGAAAACGAATAGAGTTGAGGCAGTTTGGAAAAGTCAGTATGGCTTGAGTGGAGGGGGCATCGATGGTACAGTACAGCTAGGGAGAAAGTCAGTCTGTCAGACAAGCCAGAAGCTCTTCATCAGGGTCCATCACTTTGTCTGACGTTCCCAGTTCCTTCATAGTAGCCGCTCCTCCGTAGGTAGCTGATCCTCCATTGCCGACAGTGTAGCACCCACCTGGGTGATGCTTTAGCTTCAGTAAAGCACCAGAAAATTAACCACATATCAGCAGTGGTCAGGAACAGTTCCTCCGCCTCTCTGACATCTCAGACACCGCAGTCTCCACCTTCCAACCGGCAGGTGAAACAAAAAAGCCGGAGCTGCTGCTGCATTATTTAAATGCAAACATTAGACATCCAGCTAGCTAGCCAGCCAAGGCAAACACACGGATTTAACATCAAAGTCCTGTAACTTTTACATTGAAGACCACCATGTGATCAAAACAGAGAATTATAAAAAATAAAAAGTTTATTTAAACATTTAACAAAAACGAGTATGAAATATTTACAAAATGTACAGGAGCTCTCTTCCTAGGCTCACAGCACCATGGCTAAATAGTTAGTTAAATAGTTAACCAAATAGCTACCCAGACTATCTGCATTGACCATTTTTACACTAACACTAACTTTGACTCATCACATATACTGCTGCTACTGTTTATTATATATCACGTTGCTAGTCACTTTATTCGTAGTTATATGTACAGTGCATTCGGAAAGTATTCAGACCCCTTGACTTTTTCCACATTTTGTTACGTTACAACCTTATTCAAAAATATATATATTTTTTTATAATCTCATCAATCTACACACAATACCCCCATAATGACAAAGCAAAAACAGGTTTTTAGAAATGTTTGCAAATGTATAAAAAATAAAACACGGAAATATCACATTTACATAAGTATTCAGACCCTTTACTTTGTACTTTGTTGAAGCACCTTTGGCAGCGATTACAGCCTTGAGTCTTCTTGGGTATGACGCTACAAGCTTGGCACACCTGTATTTGTGGAGTTTCTCCCATTCTTCTCTGCAGATCCTCTCAAGCTCTGTCAGGTTGGATGGGGAGCGTCGCTGCACAGCTATTTTCAGGTCTCTCCAGAGATATTCGATCGGGTTCAAGTCCGGGCTCTGGCTGGGCTACTCAAGGACATTCAGAGACTTATCCCCGAAGCCACTGCTGCATTGTCTTTGCTGTGTACTTAGGGTCGTTGTCCTGTTGGAAGGTGAACCTTCGCCCCCAGTCTGAGGTCCTGAGTGCTCTGGAGCAGGTTTTCATCAAGGATCTCTCTGTACTTTGCTCCGATCATCTTTCCCTCGATTCTGACTAGTCTCCCAGTCCCTGCCGCTGAAAAACATCCCCACAGCATGATGCTGCCACCACCATGCTTCACCGTAGGGATGGTGCCAAGTTTCCTCCAGACGTGACGCTTGGCATTCAGGCCAAAGAGTTCAATCTTGGTTTCATCAGACCAGAGAATCTTGTTTTTCATGGTCAGAGTCCTTTAGGTGCCTTTTGGCAAACTCCAAGCGGGCTGTCATGTGCCTTTTACTGAGGAGTGGCTTCCGTCTGGCCACTCTACCATAAAGGCCTGATTGGTGGAGTGCTGCAGAGATGGTTGTCCTTCTGGAAGGTTCTCCCATCTTCACAGAGGAACTCTGGAGCTCTGTCAGATTGACCATCTGGTTCTTGGTCACATCCCTGACCAAGGCCCTTCTCCCCCGATTGCTCAGTTTGGCCAAGCAGCCAGCTATAGGAAGAGTCTTGGTGGTTCCAAACTTCTTCCATTTAAGAATGATGGAGGCCACTGTGTTCTTGGGGACCTTCAATGCTGCAGACATTTTTTTGTACCCTTCCACAGATCTGTGCCTCGACACAACCCTGTCTCGGAGCTCTACGGACAATTCCTTCGACCTCATGGCTTGGTTTTTCCGAATGCACTGTACATATCTACCTCAATTACCTCGTACCCCAGCACATCGACTCAGTATTGGTACCCCGTGTATATAGCCAAGTTATCGTTACTCATTGTGTATTTATTATTACTTTTCTATTATTTCTCTATTTTCTTTCTCTCTGCATTGTTGGGAAGGGCCCGTAAGTAAGCATTTCACCTGTTGTTTACGAAGCATGTGACGAATAACATTTGATTTGGTACCCCTGCCCCTTGAGCGAAGGTCAACCAAGGCTGCTGTTGTGTTTGTGTTCACCTTAAAGCCAGCTTTAGCTCCAGACTGCAGGTCGGACTCGATGTTCCCTGGGTCAAGATAGGCTATGCTCATCAGGAAACCTGGTCCCGTAAAAGCCCAGAGTTTACGGAAACTGAATATCTGAAAAGAGAGGATCACAAATAGTACAATCAACACCTGAAAATAAATCTTAGCATGAAGTATTATCTGTCATTGAAGTTATAATTTCTAAATTATTCTATACAAATAGTAACTTTGTGTATCACTTTATTCAGGTCATAAGCTTAGTGTAATAGGCTCTTTGAGGTCATAAGCCCTTAGAAGATAGGCCCTGTGATGTCAATGACCATGTGAGGTATTGATAATCCCTGTGATGCCATAGGCTCTCTGACTCAATAATAACTGTGATGTCATAGACCTAATGAGGTAATAATAATTCCTGTGATTCCATAGGCTCTATTCCTCAATAATAACTGTGATATAATATACCTTATAAGGTCATAATTGCCCATGTGATGCCATAGGCTCTGGGTTCATCTGTGTGAGGTCATAACCCCTGTGATGCCATAGGCTCTGTGAGTTAATACTTCTTGTGATGTCATAGACCCTGAGGTCATAGGTAATCTGTGTGAGGTCATAGGCCACATGGCCTCAGTACCTGGGTGACATCCTCTGGAATGGGCACCTTCTCCTCAAAGTATGTGGAGAAGGGCTCGTCGTCCAGGTCCCCGGCCACTGGCGAGGCAGGAGGGGAGGTGGAGCTGTACAGGCCCTGGGTGCTCTGGATGACCCCATTCTCCTGAGGAGGTTCCTCTGTGAGTGAGTGAGTGAGTGAGTGAGTGATTGATTGAGAGCGAGAGGCAAAAATGACACTAAAATTTCCACCCAAGAAGCATGTTGCCTATACTTTGTTCTATTGACATGAAAACAACTATTGTGATAACATGACCCTGAGCAATATGAAGAGAGATTCTATTCTACCCACACTATTCCCATGACCAAGCCATTTGTTCCATACAGCAGCAGATTAAAGCAGAAATTCATTGGCAACCTTGCCACAGTCAAGATATTGAAAACCATACTTTCAGTCTCTACTAGCTACAGTGGGGAGAACAAGTATTTGATACACTGCCGATTTTGCAGGTTTTCCTACTTACAAAGCATGTAGAGGTATCTAAAACAAAAATCCAGAAAATCACATTGTATTATTTTTAAGTAATTCATTTGAATTTTATTGCATGACATAAGTATTTGATACATCAGAAAAGCAGAACTTAATATTTGGTACAGAAACCTGTTTGCAATTACAGAGATCATACGTTTCCTGTAGGTCTTGACCAGGTTTGCACACACTGCAGCAGGGATTTTGGCCCACTCCTCCATACAGACCTTCCCCAGATCCTTCAGGTTTCGGGGCTGTCGCTAGGCAATACAGACTTTCAGCTCCCTCCAAAGATGTTCTATTGGGTTCAGGTCTGGAGACTGGCTAGGCCACTCCAGGACCTTGAGATGCTTCTTACGGAGCCACTCCTTAGTTGCCCTGGCTGTGTGTTTCGGGTCGTTGTCATGCTGGAAGACCCAGCCACGACCCATCTTCAATGCTCTTACTGAGGGAAGGAGGTTGTTGGCCAAGATCCCGCGATACATGGCCCCATCCATCCTCCCCTCAATACGGTGCAGTCGTCCTGTCCCCTTTGCAGAAAAGCATCCCCAAAGAATGATGTTTCCACCTCCATGCTTCACGGTTGGGATGGTGTTCTTGGGGTTGTACTCATCCTTCTTCTTCCTCCAAACACGGCGAGTGGAGTTTAGACCAAAAAGCTCTATTTTTGTCTCATCAGACCACATGACCTTCTCCCATTCCTCCTCTGGATCATCCAGATGGTCATTGGCAAACTTCAGACGGGCCTGGACATGCGCTGGCTTGAGCAGGGGGACCTTGCGTGCGCTGCAGGATTTTAATCCATGACGGCGTAGTGTGTTACTAATGGTTTTCTTTGAGACTGTGGTCCCAGCTCTCTTCAGGTCATTGACCAGGTCCTGCCGTGTAGATCTGGGCTGATCCCTCACCTTCCTCATGATCATTGATGCCCCACGAGGTGAGATCTTGCATGGAGCCCCAGACCGAGGGTGATTGACCGTCATCTTGAACTTCTTCCATTTTCTAATAATTGCGCCAACAGTTGTTGCCTTCTCACCAAGCTGCTTGCCTATTGTCCTGTAGCCCATCCCAGCCTTGTGCACGTCTACAATTGTATCCCTGATGTCCTTACACAGCTCTCTGGTCTTGGCCATTGTGGAGAGGTTGGAGTCTGTTTGATTGAGTGTGTGGACAGGTGTCTTTTATACAGGTAACGAGTTCAAACAGGTGCGGTTAATACAGGTAATGAGTGGAGAACAGGAGGGCTTCTTAAAGAAAAACTAACAGGTCTGTGAGAGCCGGAATTCATACTGGTTGGTAGGTGATCAAATACTTATGTTATGCAATAAAATGCAAATAAATTCATTAAAAATCATACAATGTGATTTTCTGGATTTTTGTTTTAGATTCCGTCTCACACAGTTGAAGTGTACCTATGATAATAATTACAGACCTCTACATGCTTTGTAAGTAGGAAAACCTGCAAAATTGGCAGTGTATCAAATACTTGTTCTCCCCACTGTATCTATACAGTCACTTGTAAGCATTTATGACTTTAATGACAGACGTGTTTGCCAACTTCAACAAGGAAGTGCCACAAAGTCCCCTGTAAAGAGCGTGTCAATCAACTCTCTGAACCCTGCTGAGTCTACAGGAAGGGCCAACAAACCTGTTTAATGACACATTGTGAAACACTTCAGGTTATAAAGTAAAGGATACGTAACGTTTATATATATATATATATATATATATATATATATATATATATATATATATATATATATATATATATATATATATATATATATACACATACACTGCTCAAAAAAATAAAGGGAACACTTAAACAACACATCCTAGATCTGAATGAATGAAATTATCTTAAATACTTTTTTCTTTACATAGTTGAATGTGCTGACAACAAAATCACACAAATATTATCAATGGAAATCAAATTTATCAACCCATGGAGGTCTGGATTTGGAGTCACCCTCAAAATTAAAGTGGAAAACCACACTACAGGCTGATCCAACTTTGATGTAATGTCCTTAAAACAAGTCAAAATGAGGCTCAGTAGTGTGTGTGGCTTTCCACGTGCCTGTATGACCTCCCTACAACGCCTGGGCATGCTCCTGATGAGGTGGCGGATGGTCTCCTGAGGGATCTCCTCCCAGACCTGGACTAAAGCATCCGCCAACTCCTGGACAGTCTGTGGTGCAACGTGGCGTTGGTGGATGGAGCGAGACATGATGTCCCAGATGTGCTCAATTGGATTCAGGTCTGGGGAACGGGCGGGCCAGTCCATAGCATCAATGCCTTCCTCTTGCAGGAACTGCTGACACACTCCAGCCACATGAGGTCTAGCATTGTCTTGCATTAGGAGGAACCCAGGGCCAACCGCACCAGCATATGGTCTCACAAGGGGTCTGAGGATCTCATCTCGGTACCTAATGGCAGTCAGGCTACCTCTGGCGAGCACATGGAGGGCTGTGCGGCCCCCCAAAGAAATGCCACCCCACACCATGACTGACCCACCGACAAACCGGTCATGCTGGAGGATGTTGCAGCCAGCAGAACGTTCTCTACGGCGTCTCCAGACTCTGTCACGTCTGTCACATGTGCTCAGTGTGAACCTGCTTTCATCTGTGAAGAGCACAGGGCGCAAGTGGCGAATTTGCCAATCTTGGTGTTCTCTGGCAAATGCCAAACGTCCTGCACGGTGTTGGGCTGTAAGCACAACCCCCACCTGTGGACGTCGGGCCCTCATACCACCCTCATGGAGTCTGTTTCTGACCGTTTGAGTAGACACATGCACATTTGTGGCCTGCTGGAGGTCATTTTGCAGGGCTCTGGCAGTGCTCCTCCTGCTCATCCTTGCACAAAGGCGGAGGTAGCGGTCCTGCTGCTGGGTTGTTGCCCTCCTACGGCCTCCTCCACGTCTCCTGATGTACTGGCCTGTCTACTGGTAGCGCCTCCATGCTCTGGACACTACGCTGACAGACACAGAAAACCTTCTTGCCACAGCTCGCATTGATGTGCCATCCTGGATGAGCTGCACTACCTGAGCCACTTGTGTGGGTTGTAGACTCCGTCTCATGCTACCACTAGAGTGAAAGCACCGCCAGCATTCAAAAGTGACCAAAAAAGCATAGGAACTGAGAAGTGGTCTGTGGTCACCACCTGCAGAACCACTTCTTTATTGGGGGTGTCTTGCTAATTGCCTATAATTTCCACCTGTTGTCTATTCCATTTGCACAACAGCACGTGAAATTCATTGTCAATCAGTGTTGCTTCCTAAGTGGACAGTTTGATTTCACAGAAGTGTGATTGACTTGGAGTTACATTGTGTTGTTTAAGTGTTCCCTTTATTTTTTTGAGCAGTGTATATATACAGTGGGGGAAAAAAGTATTTAGTCAGCCACCAATTGTGCAAGTTCTCCCACTTAAAAAGATGAGAGAGGCCTGTAATTTTCATCATAGGTACACGTCAACTATGACAGACAAAATGAGGAAAAAAAATCCAGAAAATCACATTGTAGGATTTTTAATGAATTTATTTGCAAATTATGGTGGAAAATAAGTATTTGGTCACCTACAAACAAGCAAGATTTATGGCTCTCACAGACCTGTAACTTCTTCTTTAAGAGGCTCCTCTGTCCTCCACTCGTTACCTGTATTAATGGCACCTGTTTGAACTTGTTCTCAGTATAAAAGACACCTGTCCACAACCTCAAACAGTCACACTCCAAACTCCACTATGGCCAAGACCAAAGAGCTGTCAAAGGACACCAGAAATAAAATTGTAGCCCTGCACCAGGCTGGGAAGACTGAATCTGCAATAGGTAAGCAGCTTGGTTTGAAGAAATCAACTGTGGGAGCAATTATTAGGAAATGGAAGACATACAAGACCACTGATAATCTCCCTCGATCTGGGGCTCCACGCAAGATCTCACCCCGTGGGGTCAAAATGATCACAAGAACGGTGAGCAAAAATCCCAGAACCACACGGGGGGACCTAGTGAATGACCTGCAGAGAGCTGGGACCAAAGTAACAAAGCCTACCATCAGTAACACACTACGCCACCAGGGACTCAAATCCTGCAGTGCAAGACGTGTCCCCCTGCTTAAGCCAGTACATGTACAGGCCCGTCTGAAGTTTGCTAGAGTGCATTTGGATGATCCAGAAGAGGATTGGGAGAATGTCATATGGTCAGATGAAACCAAAATATAACTTTTTGGTAAAAACTCAACTCGTCGTGTTTGGAGGACAAAGAATGCTGAGTTGCATCCAAAGAACACCATACCTACTGTGAAGCATGGGGGTGGAAACATGCTTTGGGGCTGTTTTTCTGCAAAGGGACCAGGACGACTGATCCGTGTAAAGGAAAGAATGAATGGGGCCATGTATCGTGAGATTTTGAGTGAAAACCTTCCATCAGCAAGGGCATTGAAGATGAAACGTGGCTGGGTCTTTCAGCATGACATTGATCCCAAACACACCGCCCGGGCAACGAAGGAGTAGCTTCGTAAGAAGCATTTCAAGGTCCTGGAGTGGCCTAGCCAGTCTCCAGATCTCAACCCCATAGAAAATCTTTGTAGGGAGTTGAAGGTCTGTGTTGCCCAGCGACAGCCCCAAAACATCACTGCTCTAGAGGAGATCTGCATGGAGGAATGGGCCAAAATACCAGCAACAGTGTGTGAAAACCTTGTGAAGACTTACAGAAAACGTTTGACCTGTGTCATTGCCAACAAAGGGTATATAACAAAGTATTGAGAAACTTTTGTTATTGACCAAATACTTATTTTCCACCATAATTTGCAAATAAATTCATTAAAAATCCTACAATGTGATTTTCTGGATTTTATTTTCTCATTTTGTCTGTCATAGTTGACGTGTCCCTATGATGAAAATTACAGGCCTCATCTTTTTAAGTGGAAGAACGTGCACAATTGGTGGCTGACTAAATACTTTTTTCCCCCCACTGTGTGTGTGTGTGTGTGTGTGTGTGTGTGTGTGTGTGTGTGTGTGTGTGTGTGTATGTATGTGTGTGTGTGTGTGTGTATATATACACACACACACAGTGGGGAGAACAAGTATTTGATACACTGCCGATTTTGCAGGTTTTCCTACTTACAAAGCATGTAGAGGTCTGTAATTTTGATCATAGGTACACTTCAACTGTGAGAGACGGAATCTAAAACAGAAATCCAGAAAATCACATTGTATGATTTTTAAGTAATTAATTTGCATTTTATTGCATGACATAAGTATTTGATCACCTACCAACCAGTAAGAATTCCGGCTCTCACAGACCTGTTAGTTTTTCATTAAGAAGCCCTCCTGTTCTCCACTCATTACCTGTATTAACTGCACCTGTTTGAACTCGTTACCTGTATAAAAGACACCTGTCCACACACTCAATCAAACAGACTCCAACCTCTCCACAATGGCCAAGACCAGAGAGCTGTGTAAGGACATCAGGGATAAAATTGTAGACCTGCACAAGGCTGGGATGGGCTACAGGACAATAGGCAAGCAGCCTGGTGAGAAGGCAACAACTGTTGGCGCAATTATTAGAAAATGGAAGAAGTTCAAGATGACGGTCAATCACCCTCGGTCTGGGGCTCCATGCAAGTTCTCACCTCGTGGGGCATCAATGTTCATGAGGAAGGTGAGGGATCAGCCCAGAACTACACGGCAGGACCTGGTCAATGACCTGAAGAGAGCTGGGACCACAGTCTCAAAGAAAACCATTAGTAACACACTACGCCGTCATGGATTAAAATCCTGCAGCGCACGCAAGGTCCCCCTGCTCAAGCCAGCGCATGTCCAGGCCCATCTGAAGTTTGCCAATGACCATCTGGATGATCCAGAGGAGGAATGGGAGAAGGTCATGTGGTCTGATGAGACAAAAATAGAGCTTTTTGGTCTAAACTCCACTCGCCGTGTTTGGAAGAAGAAGAAGGATGAGTACAACCCCAAGAACACCATCCCAACCGTGAAGCATTGAGATGGAAACATCATTCTTTGGGGATGCTTTTCTGCAAAGGGGACAAGACGACTGCTCCGTATTGAGGGGAGGATGGATGGGGCCATGTATCGCGAGATCTTGGCCAACAACCTCCTTCCCTCAGTAAGAGCATTGAAGATGGGTCGTGGCTGGGTCTTCCAGCATGACAATGACCCGAAACACACAGCTAGGGCAACGAAGGAGTGGCTCCGTAAGAAGCATCTCAAGGTCCTGGAGTGGCCTAGCCAGTCTCCAGACCTGAACCCAATAGAAAATCTTTGGAGGGAGCTGAAAGTCCATATTGCCCAGCGACAGCCCCGAAACCTGAAGGATCTGGAGAAGGTCTGTATGGAGGAGTGGGCCAAAATCCCTGCTGCAGTGTGTGCAAACCTGGTCAAGACCTACAGGAAACGTATGATCTCTGTAAATGCAAACAAAGGTTTCTGTACCAAATATTAAGTTCTGCTTTTCTGATGTATCAAATACTTATGTCATGCAATAGAATGCAAATTAATTACTTAAAAATCATACAATGTGATTTTCTGGATTTCTGTTTTAGATTCCGTCTCTCACAGTTGAAGTGTACCTATGATAAAAATTACAGACCTCTACATGCTTTGTAAGTAGGAAAACCTGCAAAATCGGCAGTGTATCAAATACATGTTCTTCCCACTGTATATATATACATATACACACACACACACACACACAGTGGGGGAAAAAAGTATTTAGTCAGCCACCAATTGTGCATGTTCTCCCACTTAAAAAGATGAAAGAGGACTGTAATTTTCATCATAGGTACACGTCAACTATGACAGACAAAATGAGGAAAAAAAATCCAGAAAATCACATTGTAGGATTTTTTATGAATTTATTTGCAAATTATGGTGGAAAATATGTATTTGGTCAATAACAAAAGTTTCTCAATACTTTGTTATATACCCTTTGTTGGCAATGACACAGGTCAAACGTTTTCTGTAAGTCTTCACAAGGTTTTCCCACACTGTTGCTGGTATTTTGGCCCATTCCTCCATGCAGATCTCCTCTAGAGCAGTGATGTTTTGGGGCTGTCGCTGGGCAACACGGACTTTCAACTCCCTCCAAGATTTTCTATGGGGTTGAGATCTGGAGACTGGCTAGGCCACTCCAGGACCTTGAAATGCTTCTTACGAAGCCACTCCTTCGTTGCCCGGGCGGTGTGTTTGGGATCATTGTCATGCTGAAAGACCCAGCCACGTTTCATCTTCAATGCCCTTGCTGATGGAAGGAGGTTTTCACTCAAAATCTCACGATACATGGCCCCATTCATTCTTTCCTTTACACGGATCAGTCGTCCTGGTCCCTTTGCAGAAAAACAGCTCCAAAGTATGATGTTTCCACACCCATGCTTCACAGTAGGTATGGTGTTCTTTGGATGCAACTCAGCATTCTTTGTCCTCCAAACACGACGAGTTGAGTTTTTACCAAAAAGTTATATTTTGGTTTCATCTGACCATATGACATTCTCCCAATCCTCTTCTGGATCATCCAAATGCACTCTAGCAAACTTCAGAAGGGCCTGGACATGTACTGGCTTAAGCAGGGGGACACGTCTTGCACTGCAGGATTTGAGTCCCTGGCGGCGTAGTGTGTTACTGATGGTAGGCTTTGTTACTTTGGTCCCAGCTCTCTGCAGGTCATTCACTAGGTCCCCCCGTGTGGTTCTGGGATTTTTGCTCACCGTTCTTGTGATCATTTTGACCACACGGGGTGAGATCTTGCGTGGAGCCCCAGATCGAGGGAGATTATCAGTGGTCTTGTATGTCTTCCATTTCCTAATAATTGCTCCCACAGTTGATTTCTTCAAACCAAGCTGCTTACCTATTGCAGATTCAGTCTTCCCAGCCTGGTGCAGGTCTACAATTTTGTTTCTGGTGTCCTTTGACAGCTCTTTGGTCTTGGCCATAGTGGAGTTTGGAGTGTGACTGTTTGAGGTTGTGGACAGGTGTCTTTTATACTGATAACAAGTTCAAACAGGTGCCATTAATACAGGTAACGAGTGGAGGACAGAGGAGCCTCTTAAAGAAGAAGTTACATGTCTGTGAGAGCCAGAAATCTTGATTGTTTGTAGGTGACCAAATACTTATTTTCCACCATAATTTGCAAATAAATTCATTAAAAATCCTACAATGTGATTTTCTGGATTTTATTTTCTCAATTTGTCTGTCATAGTTGACGTGTACCTATGATGAAAATTACAGGCCTCTCTCATCTTTTTAAGTGGGAGAACTTGCACAATTGGTGGCTGACTAAATACTTTTTTTCCCCACTGTATAGATACAGTACCAGTCAAAAGTTTGGACACACCTACTCATTCAAGGGGTTTTATTTATTTTTTACTATTTTCTACATTGTAGAATAATAGTGAAGATATAAAAACTATGAAATAACACATATGGAATCATGTAGTAACCAAAAAAGTGTTAAACAAATCTAAATATATTTGAGATTCTTCAAAGTAGCCACCCTTTGCCTTGATGACAGCTTTGCACACTCTTGGCATTCTCTCAACCAGCTTCACCTGGAATGCTTTTCCAACAGTCTTGAAGGAGTTCCCACATATGTTGAGCACTTGTTGGCTGCCTTTCCTTCACTCTGCGGTCCAACTCATCCCAAACCATCTCAATGATGGTGGGATTGTGGAGGCCAGGTCATCTGATGCAGCACACCATCACTCTCCTTCTTGCTCAAATAGCCCTTACACAGCCTGGAGGTGTATTGGGTCATTGTCCTGTTGAAAAACAAATGATAGTCCCACTAAGCGCAAAGCAGATGGGATTGCGTATCGCTGCAGAATGCTGTGGTAGCCATGCTGGT
Organism: Coregonus lavaretus; assembly: GCF_964263955.1. Lineage (NCBI taxonomy): Eukaryota > Metazoa > Chordata > Actinopteri > Salmoniformes > Salmonidae > Coregonus > Coregonus lavaretus. Next base: position 36,354,713 of record NC_139995.1, read on the forward strand.
TAAGTGTGCCTTGAATTCTAAATAAATCATTGACAGTGTCACCAGCAAAGCACCCCCACACCACCTCCTCCGTGCTTCACGGTGGGAACTACACATGCGGAGATCATCCATTCACATTCTCTGCGTCTCACAAAGACACAGCGGTTGGAACCCAAAATCTCAAATTTGGACTCATCAGACCAAAGGACAGATTTCCACCAGTCTAATGTCCATTGCTCGTGTTTCTTGGCCCAAGCAAGTCACTTCTTCTTATTGGTGTCCTTTAGTAGTGGTTTCTTTGCAGCAATTCGACCATGAAGGCCTGATTCACGCAGTCTCCTCTGAACAGTTGATGTTGAGATGTGTCTGTTACTTTAACTCTGTGAAGCATTTATTTGGGCTGCTATTTCTGAGGCTGGTAACTCTAATGAACTTATCCTCTGCAGCAGAGGTAACTCTGGGTCTTCCTTTCCTGTGGCGGTCCTCATGAGAGCCAGTTTAATCATAGCGTTTGATGGTTTTTGCAACTGCACTTGAAGAAACGTTCTTGAAATGTTCCTTATTGACTGACCTTCATGTCTTAAAGTAATGATGGACTGTTGTTTCTCTTTGCTTATTTGAGCTGTTCTTGCCATAATATGGACTTGGTCTCTTACCAAATAGGGCTATCTTCTGTTTACCACAGAGTGTGCAAAGCTGTCATCAAGGCAAAGGGTGGCTACTTTGAAGAATCTCAAATATAAAATATATTTGGATTTGTTCAACACTTTTTTGGTTACTACATGATTCCATATGTGTTATTTCATAGTTTTGATGTCTCCACTATTATTCTACAATGTAGAAAATAGTAAAAATAAAGAAAAACCCTGGAATGAGTAGGTGTATCCAAACTTTTGACTGGTACTGTATATATTTTTATTGTCACATACACTAGATAGGTACAGTGGAATGTGTTGTTTTACAGGGTCAACGATTGTAGTACGGCGCCCCTAGAAAAAATTAGGGTTAAGTGCCTTGCTCAAGGGCACAGACAGATTTTTCACGTTGTTGGCTCGGGCATTCGAACCAGCGACCTTTCGGTTACTAGACCAATGCTCTAACCACTAGGCAACCTGCCACCCAATAGATTAATGGAAGGTGGCATATTTTTCTCTTTCAATGCACCTTCTACATGAATAGGCTATATCATACCTCCGAAAAGTATGCTAAACAAAGAGCAATACTTAGGCTAAATATCTATTTGCGTAACAGTTTAAATATGAACAACAGACTTATCACATGACTATTCACGTCATATGAATCAAAAGCCTACCAATCACATCATTACACAATAATTCTAGACCCTTAATGCATCCTCCTCACATTCTTACACTAACAGTGTACCAGTCTACCGATGGTCTGATACAATGATCTGTACTTACTCAGGTTGGAGTGTTCATTGTGCTTCTCTTCCTTCATCTCCCAAAGGTTCCTCTCTCACTACGGTCTCTCAGGGTCCAAGTCTACTTCTACTTCTTCTAACAGGAGCGTTGCTTACATAGGCTATATGTAGCCTACCTCACTGAATGTCTCAATAACTTCCTATTTCAATACACGAGTCAGACTCAGGATGACTGACTTACTACCCCATTCCCCTTCAATCCATGAAAAGAAAGCTTGGTCACAACCTCCTGATTTCTATTATTGCCACATCATCATCCCCCTTACACCTACACACAGGAATTCCTTTAACAAGCTTCTATGCAATTCATTAACCAGGGAGACAATCTGAAGAAAACGCAGGATATTGCAACAGATGTGATAGACAAAATGTGTGAACTAATTGTATACACTTTAGAAGAGGGTTATCACACACACTACCACCAAGTTTCTCTCATTGTAGTGCTGGGAGTTACTGCCCTAAAATCAACAAGGTGAATCTCACTTTGTCTTGAAAAAGGTATTGGATCGAAAATGTGCAGAGATAAATTGTGTTATTTTTTCTACAATGTATTGTGTATACTGGCATAGAGCCTATAGTGTACCATGTGTGCTGAGCTGACCACAGTAAGGCATGGGAGTTAGTGTGGTGGAGAGTCTTGTTTCTGTTAACATTACCTTCCAGGAGGTCTGCTTCCCGCTCTGTCTCCATAAGGGTGGGTTGGGGTTAAAGGGGGGTGGGGGCGGAGGGGGAGCTCTGGAAACGCACGGACTGGAGATCTGTCTGGAAACAGACAACTGAAATTAAACAACTGTAAATATTAAGAGAAATATATATAACACAACACTGCAGAGACTAGTAACACTGTTATTTAGGGTTTGAAAAAAGGTATGCTTCCATCTCTAGCCTTAATTCCTGACCAATTAAACTCTGGTCATTGTGGGTATCTGCAGGCTGTCACTCCAGTCAGCCACTGAATCACAGAAGGATCCCAAACTGTGGGTCGCATCCAAGGGGTCGGCGGGGGGACGCAAACTCAGTCCGGCTTTAAACTTACTCTTGAAAGTTGTAATAGTAGAATGCACAAAGTGCAATTTCGAAATTGAGTAGTGCACCATTAGTTCCTCTTACATTTACATTTACGTCATTTAGCAGACGCTCTTATCCAGAGCGACTTAGTTAGTGCATACATTATCTCTTGTTTTGTTAGTCATTGCATACCTTAGAGAACTATTTATAATTTGTCAGAAATGTCCAGATCAACTAGCCCATGTCAGCTAATGTTTTTTTATATAGGTTTTTTGCCCATAGATATAGTTGTAATTTTTAAGTCACTCAAATATCACATGAATACACACTGGGCAAAATGTATAGAATTGCAAGGACATTTGCTTTAAAACGGCAACATTTTCTTTGCACCCCATGACAAAATGTGTAGAATTGCAGGAAATAAGTGTAGAATTGCAGGAAATAAGCTTTAAACCTGCAAAATTATCTCCACCAACAAGAGGGGTGTGAACAGTTTGTGTCATGAACAGTGCTTGTGCCCATAGAAATAGGCATGGCGCATGCGTGCGGGGGGGGGGGGGGGCAAGGGATGTTCCCCAATGCTGGAAGGGGGGCCCCCCTAGTGAAAAAGTTTGGGAACACCTGGGTTAGAGTTCCATTTCTTTCCACCATTTCTCCACTTGGGCCTAAATACTGCTTTGCCAGAGAAGAGCAGGACCGCTCTAGAAAATGGTGAGAGGCTGACTGGTGCGTGCTGTACTTTGTAGCGTTAGACCAGATCTTACACATGACAAGATAAACTAAACAAAAGTAACCTAGAAAAAAGGTATTCATAACAATGGGAAATAAGCACTCTTTAAACTAGTATCAATAACCCATGACAGAAGACACAACTGATGCTGCTGAGTAACTAATTCTGCAACAGCAAAATGACTCAGCAAATGCACATGACCGCTTCATTCAAGTTTAAAGTTTTTTATGTCACATGCACAAGTACAGTGAAATGCCTTTCTTGCAAGCTCTAACCCAAACAATGCCGTAATCAATAACAATGTAATACAAAAAATATTAGGCTAAGTGTGAGAATATTTGGTACAAAAGCCTTAAATAGACCTCAATATGGTCTCCGTGATTTGAATACATCTTATTCAGTACCCACTAACCAAATTTCACATCCCTCAACGAGACCATATTGAGGTCTATTTAAGGCTTTTGTACCAACGAGACCCTGACCTTATTCACACAGTGTACCGTCAACACTTTACAAATGCCCATACAAGATAAATCAGGAGACGCTATCCTTTGTCAACCTTGGGCTTACACCCCTATCAATGTAAATAAAATAAGTTGTATACTGTGTATATACTCACAGTCAAAATTGTCAAATTAGAAGCTCCGATCATTCATTCTTCCCAAGAAACAGAAGCATGAGACTGAAAAGAATGAGGGGCTGTGAAAGCGTGTAACTATAAAGTCATATGACTCATTGAAAACTTGGGGTGGGAAAGAGAGAACCGAGTGGAAGCAGTTTTGCTCTCCCCCTAACCTTGGGCCTTTCCTCGCCCCCCTCCTCTCTCTCTAACAGACCTAATCTGTAAAAAACAGCTCACTCTATATCTATGTCACCTCCCTAACGGAACAAGGACCTTAAACACACACCCATCTACCCATCTCTTTTGAGGTATAGCAGCCTAGGAAGAAAACACAAACCTTTAGGCTACATTCCTCACATAAGACAAGGACTAGGCTTGAAATCAGGAAACAGAACAGTTTGGCCTAGAAATGTCTCTGAGGGCTGAATGCCTGTGGCAACAGTCTGGCAACTTCAGAACATGTTATAGTGTGTCCAAATCAATGATTAGACCTACATATCTGTCAAACCAAGGTCAGGCTGACCATTTTCAGGTCAAATCTCAAAGGTTGTGGTTTAAACAGTGAAGTGATTAAAGGTATTTTATATTTATTCAATCTTGTGCAATCTAAAAGCTGTCCATTAATTTCCATCTACACTGCATACACTAGACTAGATGTATTTATTGTAAGCTGTTTGCTGGTATGGGCTCACTTTGACATTGAAACCCAGTCAAAAACAACTGACTAGCAAGCAAGTGTGGTCAACTGGATAGGAAGGGAGGCCAGAAAGTCTACACATTTTTATGGCAGCCATCTGAAATGACCTAAAAGTAAGCATCAAAGGAGTGCCATAACAACCCAATGGAATGTGAGCAAAGATATGATTGTGACTTTCCTTTTGAGTCTGTTTAAATGTAAGAAGTCAGATGAGTGACTACATCAGCCAAACTGCCTGGCTGACCAGTTTTCTGACGTCTATGCTAACTAACTGTTATATATCTGAGAAACATTGATTATCGCCAAAATCTTGGTTAGGTAGCTAGCTAGCTGGCAAATAGTTGGCTAACCACAAACTAGCTACATTCCCCGGCTAGCGCTGCAGCATTGGGTAACTAACGCTAACATTGACTCTAGCTAGCTAGTTACCAAACTTGTACCTAGATAGCTAGCTAACTAACATATGCTGCATTAATATAAAACTTCAAATACGTGTTATTTAAATAACATTGCTGTCAATTATTTACAGTAACATTTAACTAGACAACTAACTAACCAGCTAGTTAGTTAACTTTGACCTATGATGTGGCAAGCAATTAGCCTAACTAGCTACTAATGTTAACTTGGATGCCATGTTGTTAGCCGGCTAGCTGTAAAGTTAAACAACCACTGGAATGAATAGATCAGCGTCGTCTTACCTGGAAATAGCTTATGTACAAAACGTGTGTTCATGTACATTTAATTACGTTAAATAACGAATAGATAAACTGACATAACATTAGGACAGTATGAAGGTTTCCATTGACCCAGGTTTATTCGACAAAAGCAATGTCGCAAAAAAAAAGTCATTGCGACATGTGTAATGGAAACGGCAATTTCTAAAGATCGACAACATTTTTTATCCCTTGGACAGGGGTGGATTTTTCTTCTGTCGAACTTTCTTTATTGCGACAAATGATGATTGAAACAAACAAAAAAATATTCCAATAAATCATGATTGCGGAATCATTTTAAAGATACACGGGGCATGCGATGTCACCGCGTAAATATTAAGCTCCACCCCATAATTAATTCTAAATGCCTACGTCTTGGGAAATCATTTTTTTCGAATATAAAAATGTTTATTTGAAGGACATGGATTGTCGAGCAGCGTGCTGACTAGCGAAGGCGTCCAGACTTATTGGTTGGCAGCACATTGCACCGGAAAAACAAACACATTTTACTCGGTGTGGCGGAGGTTTGGCACGGCGTGCTGTGAATGGGTCAGAGATGGTAGGAGATAGTGATGGAAAGGAAAGTGAAGCAAGTATGGAACATAGTGGTACAAATAAAGGAGGGAGTAAGAGAAAAAGAAAGCGGGAGAGAAAGGGAGTAGGGCAGGGTTCTTCAATTCCGGTCCTGGAGGGCCGAAACACTTCTGTTTTTTAATTCTACCTGGTAGTTAATTGCACTCACCTGGTGTCCCAGGTCTGAATTAGCCCCTGATTAGAAGGAGAGGATGAAAAACAGGTGTTTCGGCCCTCCAGGACCGGAATTGAAGAACCCTGGAGTAGGGGAATGAAGGGGAGCGAGAGGTCTATGTCGGTAGAGAGGAGGCAGAAAAGGAAGTTTGAGGAGAGCAACCTAGCTTCCAACGCTAGCGGAAGTTCGGAGGTAGAAAGTGCAGAGGAAGGGCAAGATAAGACACGAGAGGAACATGGAGGTGAGGAGGAGCATAAAATGATTATGAAGTTTAGGGAGGAAGGTGGAGTTGGGGCGACGAGTCCGATAAGGTTGACAGCTGTGAAAAGAGTTGATTGGGGAAGTTGTTAATGCTAAAGTGTTAAGAGATGGGAGATTGTTGGTGTGCTGTAAGGACATTGCCCAGAGGGAAAAAGCTATCGGAGTGAAGCAAATAGGGAAGTGTAAGGTGGAGTCGAGCAGCTGGACTGATCAAGCAGGGAAGCAGTGGAGTAAAGGGGTGATAACAGGAGTGCCTGTGAGTTAGCACTAAAGAGGTAAGGGAACATTTGAGAGGAGGCGTTCTAGTGAATGTACAGAGATTGCAAGCAACAAGGGGTGGAGATAGGTAGATGGCATGTCTATTCTGTTACATTTTAAGGACTGGGTACTGCCAAATAAGGTAACAATAGGATATATGAGGTATTATGTGAGGGCTTATGTACCGAAGCCTTTAAGATGTTATAAATGCCAGAGGTTTGGCCATGTGGCAACAGTCTGTAAAGAGAAAAAGAGGTGTGCCAGGTGTGGAGGAGAGCATGAGTATGGGAAGTGTGGAGATGGTGTACAACCAAAGTGCTGCAACTGTGGAGGTGCTCATAGTGTGGTATATAGTGGGTGTGAGGCTATGAAGAAGGCAGTGGAGGTGCAACAAGTGAGAGCGGAGAGAAGGGTGTCATATGCTGAGGCAGTGAGGGTGGTCCAGGAGAGAAGGGTGTCATATGCTGAGGCAGCGAGGGTGGTCCAGGTCCAGGGAGAAACAGGTTCAAGGGAGAGATGGGTAGGTGACCTAGACCTGGGATTACGGGGCAGGTGGGAAGGGATATGGTATACATAGAAAAGAGAAAGCTGGTGACGTTCATAGCAGGAGCTATCAATAGCACTGATAAAGTAGAGTCTAAAATGGAGAGGATTAAACTAATAGTGAAAGCTGCTGGGAGACATTTGAGTATGACAGGGTTGACATGGGAAGAGGTTCGAGATTACCTCAATCAGCCGATGGTGGAGTCATGTATTACTGAATCTTAGTTATGGTGGTAGTACTACAATGGAATGCTCGAAGCCTGTTGGCTAATGGGCAGGAATTCAAGCAGTTCATTGTTGATATGATAGCTAAGCCTGATGTGATTTGTGTGCAGGAAACATGGCTCAAACCAAATGTGGAGTTTATCATTCAGGGATATGTAGTGGTTCGTAGGGACCCGAGATATAGGGGGAGGGGGCGATGTGCCACCTTCAGAAAGCAAGGAATTCCCTACAAGATGATAGGCAAAGGTATTGAACAGGTGTATGTGGTGGTGGAGGTGTGGATGAGAGGAGGGGTGCTAGTGGTAGTGAATTACTATAATCCATGTCAGATATTGGAAATGGAAGTGCTGGAGAGGGTGGAGGGCCAGGAAAGAAGTAAGGTAATGTGGTGTGAAGATTTTAACGCTCACAACACGCTTTGAAAGATCTGGTGTGCCTGAATGATGGCCGAGGGACCAGGATTGATGTAGCCACAGGGAAAGAGTCTGCCTTGGACCTCACTCTGGTATCTAGTGCGATGGCAGGAATATGTGAGTGGGAGGTATGGGAGTAGTCGACAGTAGGGAGTGATCATTACCCCATTGTATGTACAGTAGGCCGGAGGGAGGAGGAGGTGTCAGTGGATGGAGTAGGCAGGTGGGTGTTTGGAAGGGCAAAGTTGGATCAGTTTCAGGAGCTGAGTGAGCAGGTGATGGCTCGGGTGGATATGAGAGGGGATGTAGATGGTATGAATAACTGGGTGAGAACAGCGTTAGTGGGGGCAGCTACTGAGGCTATACCTAAGAGTTCAGGGAGGAGGAGGAAAGCAGTCCTGTGGTGGACGGAGGAATGTGGGGCAATGGTGAGGATTAGGAACAGGGCATTTAGAGTACTGAAAAGGACGCATAACTTCCAACATCTGATTCAGTATAAGCAGGCCCAGGCCATGGTGAGGAGAACTGTCATGTTGGCATCGGTTCTGTGACACCATTGGAAGGGCAACACCTGTGGGAGAAGTGTGGGGGATGATTAAGAGGATGAGTGGGATCAGAAGGGAGTGGCATTATCCAGTGTTGACTAGTGGGGAGGATGTGGCAGTAACAGATGAGGAGATAGCAGAGATGATGGGCAAAGCAATTGTCCAAGTGCATAGCTCTGCAAATCTGTCAGAGGGGCAGAGGGCGAGAGAGAACACGAGAGAGGAGCATCCTGGAGTGCTGGAAAGGCGGGAGGATGTAAATGATGTGTTGAGTGCACCATTTACCAGGGCAGAGGTGAAAAGAGCAATAGGTAAGGGTGGGTTAACTTCACCTGGGAAAGATGAGGTGTGCTATGTTATGTTGGCCCATCTTAGTGATGAGGCACTGGATAAGGTATTGGTGTTGTACAACAGAGTGTGGGAGGAGGCAGTAGTGGTACCTATCCGGAAGCCCAGGAAGGATCCAACGAAGCCAACAAGCTATCGGGAGGTCGTTATTTGCAGATGATGGTGCCTTATGGAAGAGGGGAAGAAATGTGCCATACTTAGTCAGGAAGGTACAGGAAGCAATTGATGAGGTAGAGCGGTGGGCATTAATGTGGGGATTCAGGTTCTCTGTAGAGAACTCTAACAGTGTTCTTTACTAGGAGGAAGGTGGGAGATGAGGTATGCTTGAGGTTATATGGGAGAAACTTGGAGAGGGTGGGGGCCTTCAGGTTCCTTGGGGTATACTTTGATACTAGACTGACCTGGGCAGAACACATTGAGAGAGTGGTGGGAAAGTGGAAGAAGGTGCTAAATGTGATGCGCTGTCTGACGGGGAAGGAGTGGGGGGCTGGGCGTTCCTCATTGAAGACCATGTATGTTGCATTGATCCGATATGTAATAGACTATTGCAGTATAGCATATGGTTCGGCAGCCTGGACCTCACTGGAAAGGCTAGATGTCATACAGGGGCAAGGACTCAGAATATGTAGTGGGGCGTTTCGGACGTCCCCAGTGGCTGCATTACAGGTGGAGATGGGGGATATGCCGTTGCAGATTAGGAGACAGCAGCTAGCAATGAATTATTGGGTCAACCTATAAGGACATGGGGTGTCTCATCCTGCGAAAGGGATTTTACAGGCATGCTGGGAACATGAGTGGAGACCGAACATGAGCTTTGGGTGGGTGGGTAATACCCAGGCGAAGGAGATGTTGACTGTATGGAAGGGAGTTTAGTCCAATGGTAGTTATTCCTGTAAATCCACCATGGCTACTCCCGCCTCCAGTAGTTGATCTAGAAGTGTTGAAGAGAATACAGAAAGATAGGGAGGGGGTTGATTCAGCTGATTTCTTTAAGAGACTTCTGGAAACTGTGTATCAGGATTTTGTTGCCATTTACACAGATGGTTCAAAAGATCCAAGGACAGGACGTACTGGGTCAGCATTTGTAGTGCAGGAGTGTGGGGTGGAAATCAGGAAACGTATTACAGATCATCTGGCTGTATATACGGAGGAGCTGATGGCCGTACTGTTGGTCTTGCAGTGGGTGGAGGAAGTTAAGTCAGACAGAATAGTTATTTGCGCTGACTCATGTGCAGTGTTAATGAGTCTCCAGTCCTTTAGCTCACGTAGCAGACAAGACCTGCTTTATGAGGTGCTATAAACCCATGGAAGGATTAAACAGATGGGTATTCAGATAAGATTTACTTGGGTTCCATGTGGGGGTGGAGGGGAACGAGGCAGTAGATGAACATGCTAAACAAGCACTTAGTAGTGGGGATGTTGAAGTGTCAATGAGCAAGGCAGAGGCAAAAAGACTGATATATACAGTGATGGTGCAGAGATAGCAGGAGCAGTGGAATATAAATAATAAGGGAAGGCATTCATTTCCGGTACAGAGGAAAGTCAGGGAGGGGAGGACGGCAGGAAGGGACAGAAGAGAGGAGGCTATTTTTACAAGATTAAGGGTGGGACACAGCCAGTTGAATAAGACATTAAACGTGATAAGAAAGCATCCATCAGGAAAGTGTGATTATTGTCAGGAAATAGAGACTGTGGAGCATGTATTGCTACAGTGTGGGCAGTATCAGAGGGAAAGAGAGGATGATATTTAGTATGAGGGAGAAGGGGATACAGGAAATTAGTTTAAAGAGTATATTGAGCAGAACGTCATTAGATATAGTCTCAAATATTTTTTCTTTTTTAAGAGAAACAGGGTTGGCAGGTAGGATTTAGTTTCTTCCTGTCTCTGGCCCACATTCCAGTCGGTAGGTGGCGGTAATGCACCATAATGTTGGATGCCAACCACCGATAAACCCCACTGAAGAAGAAGAACATGGATTGTCCTGACTTTCAAGAATACATGAATTGCTTAAGCTTGCTTTTCTGGTTGGCTGGCAAATTTTGTATAGCCTACATAATGAGATTATTATGGACAAAAGAGTGAGATTATTTTTATTTGTAAAATGCAGCCAAGGATCGATAATCATGTCACCAGAGACCCTCAATATTTATTGGACAGGAGCATCAAGCTCATCACCTTGCACTTTCACCACCCTGTGAAGTTCATCATAATTGATTTACTCTGTAGCCTAATAAACTGCATGTTTTCCTGACGAGTTGTAGTGGGAGGACCACACAACATGTCATTTCATGACTCCAAATTTACTTTGATATGGTTATTATATCAATATTTCGGCATAAAAGCATTTCCACCTACATTAATTTTACTGACACAAAAAGATCCCACCTTGTTTTGTCGACATTTGGAAAGTTTACCCGGAAACTGTTATTTCCATCAGGCCAATCATTACATTTTTTAACCGACATGTACTAGCATAAAAAGGTTGGATGAAACATGGTTAGTGCATTTCTCGAATAAACTGGCTAGCTAGCTAGATGTCGAAACAAGTGGGTAATGGCTAGAAGGGATCCAGCTTTAGTCAAATTAATGTCAAAAGTTTTTATTTTGTATTTTTTAAATTTTAGCCCTAACCCTTTTCCTAACCTTAACCTAACTATCCTAACCTGCTAAATACATTCTCCTAACTTGCTACGAAAAGTCAAATCTGAAGTTATTTGACGAAAGCTGGATACCTTCTAGCCATGACCAGGCAAGTGAAGTGACACTTCTAGACACTCACCCATATGCTCAGGTTATTGGATAGAGAGACTCTCATTGGCTGTTGAGATCCATCACTCAACAACTATACAGTAAAACGTTTCATCATGGTTCTGTCCACATACTGTTCTGACTAGAGGGAGTACAGCTACAATTGGAAGTGACTTTTTCGTAGCAGGTTAGGAGAATGCACGTGGCAGGTTAGGAGACTTAGGTTAAGGTTAGGAAAAGGGTTAGGGTTAGCTAAAACACTCCTAACCTGCTAGGAAAAGTAAATTACAGTCATAGATGTACTCCCTCTAGTCGCAAGCTTTCATCACTTCAGCAACTTCACCTTCAAATGTCAAAGGTGAGCCTTTTGGCTGCTCCATATGTAGTCTCAGGCTGGGTAGAAAATAAATTGGGTACTGTTAAATCAGTGAAGGTAGCTTGAAGTGGACTTGTGATGATTTTCTGTGTTTCTTCCGTCCAGAGGGAGCGGGCACTTTGCATCATCCGACTAGGGACAAGACCTGTGACTTGCTTTGCTCTCCAGAGCAGGGCGTCTTTGAAAAGAGTGATTACTGGGGTGGCGTTAAGTGTTGAGGTGGAGCAACTGAAATGGAAAATTCCCTGTGTCTGTGAAGCCTGCCATTTAATGCAACGCAGACCCGGTGGCAAGCGTGGTGAAACTGAGAAGACATTGTCTGTCCTTTTGAGTTTTGAAGCAGAGTCTACCTGATAATGTCATGTTTGGATATGTCAGTTCTCCAGTGAGAGCTTTTGTGCTGAACCCAGTAAGGTGTTTCAGATGCCAAGCTTATGGTAATGTTGTAGCAGTGTAGGGGGGAGATTCTGAGATGTGAGAAGTGTACAGGAGGGCATGGGAAAAAGGAATGTGTAGTATCGGTGGAAAAAAACTGTGTCAATTGTGGGGGTGCCCATGTTGCTGGGGATCAGAAGTGAAGAGAGTAGAGGATGATGGGTCAAGGGTGAGTAGTAGGTCTAGGCCAATACAGTGATACAAATTTGTGCTTCAACAAGGTTGGCTTCTTAGCATTCATTGCCATGGTTATCAACTGTACCACAGAAATGTAATGTAAATCACTGAAAATACTGTAGATGTTGTGGTGGCAGCTGCAGAGAAGTACTTGGGTGTGCAAGGTTTTACTGCAGAAGAGTTACAAGGTATGTTGAACGAAAGAGTCCCGTCCTCCCAGGCCGTTAGCCTGGTGGAGGATCAGTTAGTGTCAAAGTAATGGAATGGGCTGGTGATGATTTTCTTTTATGAAATAGTGGTATGTAGGTGTAGGGTTAGTTGATGGTGCAAACTTTTCCTTTCCCTCCTTTTTTGTATTTTTTTTTAAATCACAAAATGTAACGTGATTGACCACACACTATCGCACAGTAGGTGGCAGCATGCACAAATAAAATGTGCGAACGCCATGATACCAAAGAAGAAGGAATTCACCTGACACACAAATTGTATATAAACGCATAAGGTTTATAAGAAAATATTTGCATGACCTAGGCCTAACTCAAAGAAGATTTGAATAGGATAGTTTTCAAAACTCAATAGTTATACAATAAATTATAGCCTACATTAAATTCTATGAGAATAATTCTAGTGTGTTTTACTCATTTCCACATAAAGAAAATGTAATCTCTGTGCTATATGAATGAATTGTTCATGAAATAATTCAGACACCTTGCTAAAAGTAGGCCTAATGAGTTGTCATGTAAATCATGAAGAGGACATACTGTATCAATACTTCAAAAGGCGACCAATACCATAAACAAATTATTGACTTGTTGAAAATGATATATTACACAGACTATATCATGGTTCACTTATTCATTTATTTATTTATTAAAACAGCACAATTATCGAAGCATAATTATGTCAGAGTATGTCAAAATGCAGCATACTAAATGCACATCTCTAAGCCTATAATCTCACAGCATAAATATTAATGGAAAAAGTAGCTCTATTCCCAAACACAGCAAATAGATTGTGACCATTGAGAGATGCTTTGGCAATAACTACACCCTGCCATACAATACATCTCGGAGGTCTTGCAAAATGCCCTTTAAAGGGGCAATTTGTATTTGCTACATACATTTTTCAACTTATAAATTAATGATATGTACCCATTGATTCTTGAAAAATATAACTTAGAAATGCCTCATGAGCATAGGTCAACTGTAGTACCCCATCAGAACCCAAAATATAACTTTATTTTACTCCAGTGTTTGTAAACGAAGTAAATGTAAACACACTGTATAGCCTCAAAACATGGTTAAAACTATAATTTGTGATATCATTGATGGTCAGTCCTTGCATCCCTAGCCCATCTCTCAGCGTTTTAGCAATACTGTGATGGGTAGAACACCTTGTTATTGTTTCAACTGCTGATTGCCGCTTTAATAAATGAAATATCCTTATTCTACTATTTAAAATTCTGTATGTCTATAAATAGTCAAAGCCCACACACATAGACGTTTCCTCAATCTCAATATAAGGCTCTGAAGGAATTTAAAATGTCAATTAGCTAATTCAAAATTGTATGCAAGATCAAGTTCATGCTCTGATAGAATGATATACATCTTGCAGCCCTACCTATTGACTTGACTGACAAGGAATATCCTCCTGAGTCACAGGATTTTTCGTCCAAAATGATATTTTCTTATGCCACATTGCTGCTACACATCTCCTCAACACTTTCCACCACCTCAGTGCATTGTGCACTATAAACTGTTTCACCATTGTTATGGTGTTGCCCATTATCACTTTCCTCTATCCCCTCTACTGTCATGCATCCATACTGACCCTTGTCACCCATAGCCCCACCAGATAACTTTTCAGATGTGGTTATGTTGACCAAACCTCTGCTCTCCTCCCCCTCAGAGTTTCTCCCTTCCCCAGCGTTCTGACTCTCTACCATATGCCTTTCCTCAATTTGCAGTGTTGTCACCTGTGTCTCAGACAGATACCCCTTGTTTTGACAAGGCTCAGCTGTGTCCCTCACCTCCCTGTCTCTCTCATCATCTCCCTCCCCCTCCACTACAACATATCTCTTTAGGCCTACAGTGCAGCTCCATTCCTCTCCCTCAGCAACACAGTGCTCCACGTTGGTGTCAGGCTCCTCCTCACTGATTATCTCAGATTCACAATCTGTCTCCTCCTCAGTCTCTGTCTCAGAGTCAGACTCTCCCTCAGCCCCCATGATGACCGTGTCCCCTGAGCCGTGGCTGTCTGTGCTGCTGCAGGAGAGCGTGTCATCTTCAGCCAGCCCGCTGGGCTCTTTCTCACAGCGTTTTTCATCCTGTGTTGACGTAACCAAAATGTGTCCCTCTTTGTGATCCCTTTGCACCTCTAAGTCCTTTGCTACTTCAAGGGAGCTTCCGCCAGTGCTGAAAATGATCCCCTGTCTCAGGCTATTACTACTCTGGAACAACATCTCCCCAATGCTCAAATCAAATTCTTTGCATAGTGCAGCACCATCCTCACCAGCACTCTCTGGATCCCACAGCTCACCTCCCTCCTCCTCATTTTCTGAGTCAGGGGCTGTGTGCTTCCGGATGCATTTCACTGCATCCCAGAGGGACTTGGGGTATTGGGGCTCCTCTATACGTGTGGTGGGTGTGGTGGATGCGGACAGGACAGGGGTAAAGGCCTCGGCCAGTATCTCTAGGCTCCAGGGTCTAGAGGAGGGGTCTGGAGGGGGAGGAGATCTGGAGGGGGAGAGTGGGACCGGGGGAGAACTGGAGGGGAAGAGCGAGACTGGGGGAGAGGGAGGGGGAGATGGGAATCGGGACAGGGAAATGGAGTCTGAGAGTTGAGTAGGAGGGAAATCAGGGTGACGGGGTAAGCTTATAGCTGAGGGAGAGAGTGGATCTTCAGGGAGAGACAGGGGATCTGTGTTAAACTCAGGGGGGAGAGATAATGAAATGAACTGGGAGGGTAAAGTCAACAAGTGATGAGAGGAAGAGGGGGGTCTTGAATTAGAGGGGGAGGTAGCATCTAAAGGTAAGTGTGGGGGAGAATCAGGGTAACTTAGAGGTGGGTTGAGGCACTGAGAGATGGGTGGGGAAAAACCATCATCACCAAATGGACCAAATTGACCTGCTTCCTGGCAGGGATCGGATGGAGGCTCGTTTGCGCTATCTGTCTCTCGTAAAGACATAACCTTTACGTCAGGCAGACAGTCACTGGAGTTCTCCACAGAGACATCAAATGTTTGTTCCCTCAGCTCCATCTTGGGCTCTGCAACTATATCTGGTGCAGACTGGTCATCTAAAGTGACATTAGTGTCTGTAGCAGAAATATCATCTTCAGTTAGACCAATCTCAGGCGATGCCTCTGACACTGGCTCAGGAAGGCACTCAAAGGCGTCATTGTTCTCATCTTTTGGCGGCTGTGGCATCTCATCCTTTTCTGTTTTATCCTGAACGCTAGAGTTCAGAAAAGGGATCCCCAAAATCCTCTCAGCACGCTCCTCCCAGGTCTCATTGTCAGGGATCGAAGGTGAGGGCAAGAGCGATTCAGGGAGTTGGCTTGTCTCCTCTATCTGCTGAGGCAAGTCTTTTTCAGTGACAGTTGTGTCAGAGGGTTTGAAATCACTCACAGGCTCTTCACTATCTAACAGTGGGCAGATCTGGGCTGATATATCAATGCCCTGATCAGGTGTAGTATCCTCCTTGACTTGGTTATCTATTGGGATAGCGGAGCTCGGGTCTAGATCAGGCACAGGTGGGTCACTAGGAGCTGGTAAGCACAAATACTGGACATGTTCTTTTTTAGGAGGGAAAATGAACTCCACTCTGACTACAACACAAGTTGCGTCGATGACCAGAAGACCACTGCTACCATCAGACTCTGTGTCTCTCTTGAGCTCCAATCGCCTCACTTCAACATCAAGAGGATGATTGCAAGCATCAGGGCAATTTTCTGTACGATCATCATTCAGATTCTTACCTGGTTCGCCCTCCTCCCAGGTACCCTTCAAATAGTTAGGTGAGGGATAGTCACTCTTGACTCTGCCCATGTAACTAGGCTCCCTCCATAAGGGATACTTGACTGACACAGGAGCCAGTGCTTGCATCCCTTTTCTCCTGGATACAGGGGATGAAGCATTAACCTGGGTGCCTTCTGTCAAGGCAACTTCACTGTCTGTTGTACTGGGTAGGCTTTGGAGGTCTCTTTCCTCTCCTTGAAGCCTTGGTCTGCTCTGAATGGCCCTGAGAAGCTCATCCCTGTGGGCTGCTACTTGCTCACTTCCCATCCAGTCTAGCGCCCCCTTCAGTTTAGGTTTGAGATTCCTGTCTCTGATGGAGACAGAGGTCTGGGCTGAAGCACTGGAATCATGCTGGAGTGATGGCACACCTGAATCAACTTCATCTGCAAGCTTATGCGATTCGTTACTGGCACCACACTCCTCTAGGTCGCTAGATACCCTGCTTAACTCACTGTTTGACACAGTTGTCAGAGGTGAGGTGGTGAAGAGTGGCAGGGAAAAGGTTTTTAGTGGTTCTTCAGGAGAACTTGACAACCCTGCCACTTCACCCATGCGAGACACCAAGCAAAATATGGTCTCCCCTCCTCTCCTTTTCTTTAGGCTGACTTTCCTTTCTGTGTTGGCACTGTGGTAGGCCGTCTCACTGAGGTTGGCCATCTGAGGCTGTTGTGGGGACTGCAGCAGAGGTGAGAGGCTTTCAGACTGGATTGGCATGTTCTGTGGATGGGCTGGAAAGCCTGTCCATTGACCAACTACAACATGTCCTTGCTGCCTATGCCCTCCAGGATCAGACCAGGTCCTCTGCTTCCACTCCTCTTTCATAAACTCATCTCCCCCTCCTCTTTCCCTATGAAAGTCTAGTACAGAGTAGTCTTGCTTCCTCGGAGTAGGCAGTGTGCAGTATTTGTGTCTGCTAGCTCTTGGATCCCACCCTGCATACACAGAAGCCATCGCTTCTTTAGTGGTATGTTTCTCAGCATGTTGCATTACTGGTGAAATGTTATGTGGGGCATTATAAGGCGGAGGTGGAATGTAGCCTGGAGGTTGACTTAACACCCTCTTCTGGTAGCTTGTCTCATTCTCCTTGGTGTCTGATGGGCATGTTGTATAAGGAATGACCGGCTCAGACAAGCGGTGGCGCATAGTTTGCTGTGTGTCCCTCCTCTCCCACTGTCCCGCTGGATGCATTGCACATGCTATGGGTTCTGCTCCACCTCTGTTGCCCCATGACTCTCTCTCCAGGATTCTCTCACTCTCCGGCGCCCCCTGGGCCCCCCCCCACAGCCCTGCCTCCAGGCGTCTCTTCCTGGGGAGTGAGTGGCTGTAGCGGGCCGCCCAGGCCTCCAGCTCCCGATAGCTACTGTCGCTCAGACTTCTCTTGGCTGGCTCCCTCCTGTAGCGGACAGGACTACAGAGCTCCCACCTCCTCTGCCACCCCTCCCTCTGCATCCTTCTCTCACACTCCCTTTCCCTCTCCCTAGCTGCTGCTCTATGAGCCTCTCCCACCAACCATTCCCTCTCTCTCTTCTCTTGAGCCTGATAGTCCCTTGAGCCCTGGAGCTGTCGGGGCTGGCTGTCTAGAGCAAAGGGGAAATGAGGGCCAGAGGGCGATAGATCTTGATCAGTCCAGTTGGAATAGTCCTGTAGGACCCCTCCGGTCCTAGAACCTGGTACTGTCCAACAACTGGGCTCCCTGCCCTGGTATGGTTGAAAATATGCTGCCTGGTGCTTGTCCTGATATCTGTGGAAATAATAGGGTGGAAAACAAAACATGGAGATTACCCCCATACCTAGCTTTGCAGGACACAGTGTAGTAGCATGTTACAAGGACACCTAATAACCCATATAGACAATAAAGAAAATATTGCATGTAGTAAATTCACTTGTAAGTGAAAAATATTTTTGTATGAATACAAACAACCTTATTTACATGATCTTTATGTGATACTATTGCAGGCAGGTTTCTTTTTTTTAGGATTATGAATATTCTGCTCTACTTCTGTTTGCCAACAAAGAGACATGAAAACAAACTAAGCAGACTATATAGCTATTTGTTTACGTTTCTCACCTGGCAAGCTTTCACAGAGACAAACACAATATCACTTTGAAACAGCTTAAAGTGAACTGAACTCACACATGTGCAAAGTTTTGTCCAGGAACAGTCCCAAATTTAGCATACATGGGTGGTTGCCCCTGACTCCCAGCCCAGAACTGCATCACAAGAGGTTTGAAACCAGGGACTAACTCCTAAAATTATTGTAGAGGAAAAACATACATTTTATTGTTCTATCCCTAATGTAGATATGCCTTTTCAACTACAGAATAGCTCTTAGCATTTTGAAAAATGTTTTCTCTATTTCATCAAATGAGATGCAATTTCACTGTTGAAGTAGAAAACTACACTTTTATAGTCCAGACTTGCATACAAAAGTCAAACTTTAGATTAAACCAACAAGTGTGAATTTGTATGAATATTAAATAAGATAAACTGAAAGCACATTTAATAATCCAATGACTGTCATATCACACATACCGCTGGTCAGTGCGTCTGGATGAAGGTCCTTGCTTTTAGGGTATGGTCTGATGATGACCACGCCAACTGGGCAACTTGTTTTAAAAAGAGAATGTTATTGATCACCCCCTCCTCGTGCCACACACACTCACTCCCCCGTCACCGCCAGAGAGGGCATCCTCCTCGTCCACAGCCAACATTCCCAGTCAAAACATCACAGTGGAATTATTTTAAGAGGCACACTCCTGGTTGCAACAAACATTCCCCACTCAGTCACATTCCCTGGGCTGACGGATAGCAGGATGAGAGAAGTGGGAACAAAAACTGTGTCTGTACATACACACGGACCAATGTGACACAGCTGGTAAAAAAATACTATGGCTGCTCCCAAATGCTTACTTCAGCGTTTTTTGGCTGAAGTTAATTGTTTGGGGCGACAAAGGCTGTCTGCCATGAATTTACGGTCCTTGCTATCCGGTATCCTTGGGACGTCTCTACCCGATTTAAGTTTAAATAAAAAATGGTTAAGGTAAGGGTTAAGGTTAGGTAAGGGTTATGGTTAGGATAAGGGTAGGGTTTAGATTAGAGACGCCCTAAGGATCCTGAATATAATTTATTGGGATTTAAGGACTGATAGTTTTGGGGTCAGATTGATGATTAGGGACCGCAGTGGTGGAGGATTTAAGGACGACACTGTACAAGATATCTTTCCAATGATGTCATCCTAAATACCTTGATTTTTATGTTTGCTTGTACAATGCTGAAATGACACAGAGGGTTGGCACGCTTCACATTGTGTGTACATGGCTGATGTGCTTAAAAGTGACTGACATTGCAAGCCAAAGGAAAAAAGCATTACAACATGTAATCAATTATATCAATGACAAAGCAGACAAGGAGATTATGTTGCTGAAAAAGTTGTATACATTTTAACTTTATTTCTCAGAAGTGTTGCTTCTCAATCAATCATTTGATAATTGAAAAAGAAATAATGTATCTTACAGGCACCATAGGCATAGGAAATTAACGCATAACATTGTATTTTATGTTGTACCACAGGTTACTTTTTGTACAACTTGCTTTGGGCATTATCATTACAATGTTGATCAAAGGATTATTACACGCACAATGAATGACAGTTTCTTGTATGGGGACCCTGTGGACCACTGGTGGAGAGCAGACTGTGAATATAGATAGGGATCTGTTGTTTTGTCGGGTGAGCTATAGCACAGAGAGAGGTGGAGGGGGGGTAGGACGGCCGGTCTCTCTTTCTTTGAAACTCTCCAGCGGAACAAACAGGCTTTTCTTTTCTAAACAGAAACTCTGCACATCAGCAGAGAGCAGGAGAGTGAGGGGATTAAGTACGTACAGGCGGAGGGAGGGGGGGCAGAATCTGTCAATGTTGCCAGAAAAGTTCTGCAAGTGGATGGTATAAACAACGTTTTCCCAGTAATCAACCCCGTCAACCTGTACAATATAGCACGTCCTCAAACACAACTTGATTTGACTGTAGTAACCTGACAAAGACAGGAAAATACTTTTACTGCCCACAAAAGTATTATTTTATCTCTGTTTCTTACTAGACCATATAGATCTTTTCATTCAAGATGATGACCTATTGGTCTATATTTTGTTTATTAATAACACTTTTGGGAGCACTAAAATCAGAGTGAGGAGCCTTTTGTGTCAGTTGCCTATTCTTTCGTACCAGCACCTGCACAAAGTTTTTTCAGAGAGGATATCTAGAAGACTCCCTCTTAACCAGAGGGTTCAGAGAGTCAGGCACTGTTGTGTGGTTCTCCTCCAAGTCTAAACCTATTTTACAGTCCATCACAGTCTCCCAGTCCTATCCAGTCTCATTTCTGTCACTGCTTCCCTCTCAGAGTAGCGCGGTAGATGTTGATGTTCTGTGTGGGGTCGCGGTGCACCAGCTTTACATGGAACCTCTGTGGCAGAGTGTCTCCGTAGAATCCAGGTGTTCCGTGCTCTCCTCGCATCTTGGATGAGAGGTACGCTACGGCCCCATCCTTGCACAGGTGAACCAGTGTGTCCAGCAGGAGGGAGTAAGTCTCAGCCAGGTACACAATGTCTGCACCCAGTACCATGTCCCAGTCCATGGGGAAGATGTGCTGGTCCTGGCCCCAGGAGAGGGGGAGGACGGAGGGGGCAACAGAAGGCCAGCCGGAGGACGGCATGTTGGCTGATACGTTGCTTTGCAGTTGTGGGACAGCAAGGGGGAGGTCTGTCAAGGTCACATCCGCTCCTGTAACAGTGGGAAATTAGGTAAATACACCTTATGATTATGTTTGTGATTTTGTAATGTTTTATTGTAGTGTTTCAAAACCTTTGAAAAGTGCATTTGTAGGCTAATGTGTGTGTGACAGGATGGAACAGTGTGATGGGAAAGGCAATGAAAAATCTATAAAAGGCTATTAAAAAAATAAAAAAAAGAATGACTAGGCTATTGAAATAACAGTGGCTGCTACTGAAAATCGACATTGCCGACCTCTACTGGACGGACAAAGAATGAACCAACATACCCAAACGTGCTGCCAAAATGCCAACAATGCCAGTCCCTGCGCCCAACTCAATGATGCGCTTTCCCTTCAGGTTGAGCGAGTTTTCCTCGAAATAGCGGCATAGATGAAGCGCCTATTTAACCAACAGTAAGACAAACAGTAAATACAACAGGCAGCTCATTGCATTCCTTGTATAACAATACTGTATTAAATGCACTACTACATAACCAATAAAGCTTTATTCATAATGTGCAGAATAAATGTAGGCAATGTAGCCAGCGTGTACTAAGGAGCCAATCGTGAATTTACCGCGTCCCACACTGGCGCTGCCACGCCGAGGTTGGCGCTGAACACCTGGCTGATCTTTAACTCTTGACCGATGAATTTGTACACGCTATCATCAGAAAATGTATCAGCAAATAAACCGTCATCTACAGGCAACATGAATCCCTCTTCCTCTCCATATTCTGTCATTGTAAATAAAAATGGTTAGACTGTTTATGTAGTTTACCCTTAGCCATTAGCTACGCATTCAAGGAAGCATGCGCGCTAGAGCTTCCAATGGGGACGTTCCTGTTCGCTGATAGTTGTAGTTGGGGGTAGCGCTAATACTGACATTCGTGAATTAGATTTTCTCTTTAAAAACGAATATATTCCTCTGTTTTATAGATGGCAATGCTTTATTTCAATATAATACTATACAATGCAGAACTATGTATCATGCATCCTTGATTGTCTTCATTATTTAAACTCTTCCAAAATATCGGTGAACTGAAATATTGTGGGATTGACCCGGTAAAGAACACCTTTCTCGTTTTTATGTATTTATTTTATTAATATAACATTTTATAGTATGAAAATAAATAAAATATTATCAATGATGATTCGATTCAGTTTTATCGAGCTTTAAAAATATATTCTCTTTGATAGAGGTCTCCAATTCAAATTGAAATTGTTGACCTGGAAGTGTTTGGTCACGAAGCTCTTATTGTGTATTTATATTTTCCACGTAGATGAGGCCATAACACCGACCCTCTCTTCATTACGTTTTTCACTGAAGACAAACGACATCCGTCATATTTTATGTTTTATTTATGTACTTCATGAAAGCGAACAAGCTATATGTTATTGTGAAGATAGAAAGGGGAAGAACCCTTCGATTAGCCGGTGCAGGCTAGCTGAGTTCGCTAACTTTCCTTGCATTGTAGCTAGCTAGCTAGGTTGTCGTCGTAGTCACTGTGCGCTACGGTTTGTTATTTGATAGCTGCCAATCCTTCGTGTGTAAATTAATCATGGCAACTAGGCGCTTGACCGATGCCTTCTTATTAATGCGGAACAATGCAATCCAAAATCGGCATATATTGGCTGAGCAAGTGAGTACATACGACCCCCGTCGTACTCTGAGTACACGTAGCAATGCTGCGGTGAGTCTAACGTTAATCGTCTGGATTTGACATTTTATGTATGTGTGTGTGATGATGGCTAACACATTCATAAACTAACCGTATCTTGATTAAGTCTCCTCGTTAGCTAACTAGCTAGTGGCCATCTACCAAACATTAATCTGATGTTGGCTACTTTCTGCGTTTAGCTGTCAAGCTAGAACGCAGCAGCTAGGTACAGTTCGCTGTCAAGCTAGATGCGCACATTTGCCTTGGCTTGAGTCATGTCACAGAGGCATGCATTTGGAGTACTGATGCCCTCAACTTGCATTTCCTATCTAGCCAACACATTTGACCAGCTCAGTTTGCTACCAATAATCAAAGAGCGTGCATTCTCCTTTGACATGATTACATCAATTGAAACAATGCATTTGTCAGAGTAAGAAATGAATTAAAAGTTTAGATAAAGGTAGAACATGAACTTCAATTTAGGGGCAATGTTCAGTACTTGATAAAGAAGTCATAACAGTGCATGCTGGAATGAGTTGGCTTGTCTTTTGTTAAACAGATGGTCAAATGTAACAATTGACATGTTGCATTTAATGAGGTGTTTGTTTATAGTGTGTGCCCTTTTGCTTTTTAGTGAGTTGCATGTCTTTCTCAAACCTACATCTAAAAAGATGGTGCTTTGCTCTCAGTTTTAGATTTAATTGATCCTGTGCTTCGTATTGGGTTGTTAAACTGTTATTTTAAAGGTATTTGACAAACTTTACATTAATATAGCCTTGGCCTAGTTGTTACTAAGATATTTGTGTATGGTCATTTAGAATACCTAGTTTGCACTGTTGGTTACTGATATATATTTTCTATTTTTCATTATTGACCAGGATGCAGGGCCTTTTACAAATGCTGTCTATGTAAGTCTATAATATCTTAGCCTATTTATTTTGCATAGTTTCAAAACTCTAAACAGTTTTCCCTTTCAGTCCCTCTTTCATTCACCCTCTTACTTTTGGGCTCGAAGGTGTTTTGACTGTGGGACCATTATTGTGTCTAGCAGCTTCGAAGTAGATCTTAAATCCAGACATTGAAATGCCTTCTTTTCATCCACCTAATTGTGGATAGTAGCTTGGATAGGCTACTCAGAATTGATCTGGCACTGACAGCACCAACGGCAACAAAAATGATTTAAAAAAAGTTAATGTTTGTTCGTATCTGAAGAGGAAGCGTTAGGCCCAATTCATTACAAGACAAATCAGTCGTCTGGTGTTTTGGGGAATGGTAATGTTTGTTTGGATCAAAGAGCAAATCCAGGCTTTGAGTTTATGATTGATATAGCTTAGGTGCTCCTCCTCCTTGTTTTTATGGCATTATTTCTCTTGTATGGTGTTCTGTGTGCTCATGCTGAGTGATCTGCATGCATATCAAAATCCTGTTATAATGCTAATTATTGGCCTGCATCTTTCCTTTCTCTAGGCCTATATGAAATGCTTCTGTGGTTAGGATAATCATTTGGGAATCGGGGACATAGGCTAGCCCTATATCTTTGCCTTCACACACACACTCATGTCACACTTCACTGACCCAATGTATTTAGGCCTAGCATAGATTTCTCAAAGACAGACCTACATTTTTTAAAAGAGTGATTTTACAGGTTTGAAGAACCTCGATTGATATAAAAATGGTCAGTCACAGAATCTGGTGACTCAAGATGAGACATTTTGGAACATTTGTATGATCCCTCTTTAAACGGTATCTGTGACATTGCATGCAAAATGTCTGTGTGAAGCTGATCACTGCTTTTTGTCAGGGGCTCACTTACTGTTACTTCTGTCTCACGTCATTTAACCTCTCCCTCTCTCCTCATTGGATGGGACTTCGCTGGTGTCTGCCAATCACATTAGGAGCTTGATGAGGTACTGTCCAATCTCCTCTTATCCAAACTGTACTATTAGTCACAAGGACCTATTTTTCTGGGGGGGAAATAAACCATGCGTTGTATGGAAAGTCTGCAAACAACAATGCTTGAAATGGGTAGTGATATGCTGTGTAATATCTGTGATGTTCCTGTCAGTTGGCTGATGACCGCATGGCCCTGGTCTCCGGGATAAGTCTGGACCCAGAAGCTGCCATCGGAGTCACCAAGAGACTGCCACCCAAGTGGGTAGATGGGGTAGATGAGGTAAGAACCAATCACATGCTTTCTACATTACTTCAGTATGAGAAGTTTTGATTTTTGATTTTTCTATAGAGTGCATTCGGAATGAATTCAGACCCCTTCACTTTTCCCACATTCTTTTAACGTTACAGCCTTATTCTAAAATGGATTTAAAAAATAATAATTCTCATCAATCTACACATAATACCCCATAATGTCAAAGTGAAAACATGTGTTTAGACGTTTTTGCAAATGTATTAAAAATATCAAAATTGAGCTCCAGTGCGTCCTGTTTCCATTGATCATCCTTGAGATGTTTCTACAACTTGATTGGAGTCCACCTGTGCTAAATTCAATTGATTGGACATGATTCGGTAAGGCACACACACCTGTCTATATAAAGTCCCACAGTTGACAGTGCATGTCAGAGCAAAAACCAAGCCATGAGTTTCGAAGGAATTGTCCGTAGAGCTCCGAGACAGAATTGTGTCGAGGCACAGATCTGGGAAGGGTACCAAAAAATGTCTGCAGCATTGAAGGTCCCCAAGAACACAGTGGCCTCCATCAGTCTTAAATGGAAGAAGTTTGGAACCACCAAGACTCTTCCTAGAGCTGGCCGCCCGGCTAAACTGAGCAATCGGGGGAGAAGGGCCTTGTCAGGGAGTTGACCAAGAACCCAATGGTTAGTCTGACAGAGCTCCAGAGTTCCTTTGTGGAGATGGGAGAACCTTCCAGAAGGACAACCATCTCTGCAGCACTCCACCAATCAGGCCTTTTATGATAGAATGGCCAGACGGAAGCCACTCATCAGTAAAAGGCACATGACAGCCCGCTTGGAGTTTGCCAAAAGGCACCTAAAGGACTCTCAGACCATGAGAAACAAGATTCTCTGATCTGATGAAACCAAGATTGAACTCTTTGGCTTGATTGCCAAGGGTCACGTCTGGAGGAAACCTGGCACCATCCCTACGGTGAAGCATGGTGGTGGCAGCATCATGCTGCGGGGATGTTTTTCAGCGACAGGGACTGGGAGACTAGTCAGGATCGAGGGAAAGATGTACGGAGCAAAGTACAGAAAGATCCTTGATGAAAACAACATTCTCCAGAGCGCTCAGGACCTCAGACTGGGGCGAAGGGTCACCTTCCAACAGGACAATGAACCTAAGCACACAGCCAAGACAACGCAGGTCTCTGAATGTCCTTGAGTGGCCCAGCCAGAGCCAAGACTTGAACCCGATCGAACATCTCTGGAGAGACCTGAAAATAGCTGTGCGGCGGCGCTCCCCATCCAACCCGACAGAGCTTGAGAGGATCTGCAGAGAAGAATGGAAGAAACTCCCCAAATACACGTATGCCAAGCTTGTAGCATCATACCCAAGAAGACTCAAGGCTGTAATCGCTGCCAAAGGTGCTTCAACAAAGTACTGAGTAAAGGGTCTGAATACTTATGTAAATGTGATATTTCAGTTTTGTATTTTTAATACATTTGCAAAAATTTCTAAACCAGTTTTTGCTTTGTCATTATGGGGTATTATTGTGTGTAGATTTATGGGGGGAAAAAATGATTTAATCAATTTTGGAATAAGGCTTTAACGTATCAAAATGTGGAAAAAGTCAAGGGGTCTGAATACACTGTATATATCATATTTTTATTCACAGTGAACGAAAGATACACATTTAAAGACATTGTACATTTTTCCCCTTTTTGTCCCCCCTCGACCAATCTTTGAGGCTAAGGGAGGATTGATAGATTTCCAATCCAATAAAATTATTCTGCAGGCCAACAGGGAGGAAAAGGCAATGGCATCTCGCTGTCTATTGGTCATGGAAGGATTGTTGTTTGGTAGTCCAAAAATAGCCTTTTCTGCACTAGGCTGCAACTCTATATCAAATGCTTCAGAAAGGGTTTTAAATAAAGTGGACCAATAGTCTGCCAGATGGGGACAGGACCAGAACATGTGGGTCAAGTCCACCAAGGAGCTTTTACACCTGTCACATGTACCATTCATATTTGGGTAGAATTTGGACAATCTGTTCTTAATGAAATGGATACGGTGAAGTACCTTAAACTGTATAAGGCTGAGCCGGGTACAAGAGGAGCTTCCATTTACTCTAAGTAAGGCACTATTCCAGACTTCATCAGAGATCTCTCCACCAATTTCCTTTTGAGGACTTTCTTATTAAAGGAGTAGTTTACTATTTTACAACTTGATGTTAGATGGTCCCTCATCCTGAAAGTAGTCTATGGGTCAGGATAAACTAATCCATGGTTCAGTTTTCTTTAAACAGCCACTACAAACGTCAGCTTACTTTAGCCACCACAAGCTAACAATCAATGGACGTGAGCATGTATTTTTTTGTTTTTTTCTAATGGTCAAATCGCCTTTTAAGTAACATCTAACCAAATATGGAGTTACTTTCAGGGTGAGGAACAATCTAACAAGTTGTAAAATAGTGAACTAATCCTTTACGTTTAGGCTATTACATATGCCTAGTTTCACCACCATAATGAAACTATTGAGCTATAGATACTTCAGAAAATGTCAGCCTACTAATATTAGCCTATACCAAATTCCAAGATCCTGTGTTAGTCTTCTTTAAAATTGCATTTTTATTGGAGCTTTCAGTGCATGTGCTGTTCTCTCGTGCATCTGTGTTAATCCTGTGGTTGCGTGGGCTTTCAGATTCAGTATGAAATCACACGGGTCCGGCAGAAAATGAAGGAGCTGGCCGCCCTCCATGATAAGCACATGAACCGTCCCACCCTGGATGACAGCAGTGAAGAAGAGCATGCCATAGAAATCACTACTCAGGAGATCACACAGGTTGGTCAGTGACAGAGGAGTCCATACAAGAAACTCCATTGAACGAACTT
Source organism: Coregonus lavaretus (assembly GCF_964263955.1). NCBI lineage: Eukaryota > Metazoa > Chordata > Actinopteri > Salmoniformes > Salmonidae > Coregonus > Coregonus lavaretus. The sequence continues at coordinate 36,382,445 of NC_139995.1, forward strand.
TGAAGCGTCACTACTATTATTATCACCTAGGATACCTACTGAGGCAAAAGGTGGCACACCTCATAAGTGGCCTTCTGGAAAAGCCACCGCCTATAAGGAGTGCCTAACTATTGTTGTTATGAATGGAGCTCTTTGTTTGACAATATGATCTAAAAATATTTAAGACTTGTACATGTTTACATTTGTGCCTTTTTATAAGGGCCTACAGTATACAGTGAGGGGAAAAAAGTATTTGATCCCCTGCTGATTTTTTACGTTTGCCCACTGACAAAGACATGATCAGTCTATAATCTTAATGGTAGGTTTATTTGAACAGTGAGAGACAGAATAACAACAACAAAATCCAGAAAAATGCATGTCAAAAATGTTATAAATTGATTTGCATTTTAATGAGGGAATTAAGTATTTGACCCCTCTGCAAAACATGATTTAGTACTTGGTGGCAAAACCCTTGTTGGCAATCACAGAGGTCAGACGTTTCTTGTAGTTGGCCACCAGGTTTGCACACATCTCAGGAGGGATTTTGTCCCACTCCTCTTTGCAGATCTTCTCCAAGTCATTAAGGTTTCGAGGCTGACGTTTGGCAACTCGATCCTTCAGCTCCCTCCATAGATTTTCAATGGGATTAAGGTCTGGAGACTGGCTAGGTCACTCCAGGACCTTAATGTGCTTCTTCTTGAGCCACTCCTTTGTTGCCTTGGCCGTGTGTTTTGGGTCATTGTCATGCTGGAATACCCATCCACGACCCATTTTCAATGCCCTGGCTGAGGGAAGGAGGTTCTCACCCAAGATTTGACGGTACATGGCCCCGTCCATCATCCCTTTGATGCGGTGAAGTTGTCCTGTCCCCTTAGCAGAAAAACACCCCCAAAGCATAATGTTTCCACCTCCATGTTTGACAGTGGGGATGGTGTTCTTGGGGTCATAGGCAGCATTCCTCCTCCTCCAAACACGGCGAGTTGAGTTGATGCCAAAGAGCTCAATTTTGGTCTCATCTGACCACAACACTTTCACCCAGTTCTTCTCTGAATCATTCAGATGTTCATTGGCAAACTTCAGACGGGCCTGTATATGTGCTTTCTTGAGCAGGGGGACCTTGCGGGCGCTGCAGGATTTCAGTCCTTCACGACGTAGTGCGTTACCAATTGTTTTCTTGGTGACTATGGTCCCAGCTGCCTTGAGATAATTGACAAGATCCTCCCGTGTAGTTCTGGGCTGATTCCTCACCGTTCTCATGATCATTGCAACTCCACGAGGTGAGAGCTTGCATGGAGCCCCAGACCGAAGGAGATTGACAGTTATTTTGTGTTTCTTCCATTTGCGAATAATCGCACCAAGCTGCTTGGCGATGGTCTTGTAGCCCATTCCAGCCTTGTGTAGGTCTACAATCTTGTCCCTGACATCCTTGGAGAGCTCTTTGGTCTTGGCCATGGTGGAGAGTTTGGAATCTGATTGATTGATTGCTTCTGTGGACAGGTGTCTTTTATACAGGTAACAAGCTGAGATTAGGAGCACTCCCATTAAGAGTGTGCTCCTAATCTCAGCTCGTTACCTGTATAAAAGACACCTGGGAGCCAGAAATCTTTCTGATTGAGAGGGGGTCAAATATTTATTTGCCTAATTTAAAATGCAAATCAATTTATAAAATTTTTGACATACGTTTTTGTTGTTGTTATTCTGTCTCTCACTGTTCAAATAAACCTACCATTAAAATTATAGACTGATCATGTCTTTGTCAGTGGGCAAATGTACAAAATCAGCAGGGGATCAAATAATTTTTCCCTTCACTGTATGCAGCCTGCTGATGTAATATAATAATAATAATAATAATAATAATTGGTCATTTAGCAGACGCTCTTATCCAGAGCGACTTACAGGAGCAATTAGGGTTAAGTGCCTTGCTCAAGGGCACATCGACAGATTTTTCACCTAGTCGGCCATTCTTGTGGCCATTCTTGTTATATAGTAGAATAAGAACGTATTTTTTTTTCAGTAAGCTTTTCTGCCGTGCTCTCTCCTTTGCTTTGGTCTGTGTAGATTAGTGGTGTGCGGGTCAGCTGTTTGTTCACCCGCACCTGCCCGCAATTGCTAATAACCCATCAACAACATATGATAAAGTGAAAATCTGAGGCCTGCACCCGACCCTAACCCGCAAATATAGAAAATGCGCTGTAGGCTACAGTCAGATGGCGGACCGATTTTTTTTATTTAAAAAAAAAAAAAAAATTGACAGGAGGTGCAGGAATTTTTCTTGTATAATTTAGATATGTTTCTGCTTATAATTTCTGACATTTTGGTAGGCTATTTGTTAGTCAACTTGTCTATAATTAGAAACATGCAGCTTCTCTTCTGTCATTATATGTTGCCCCAGAAGACTAAATAAACCCTTCCTCACCAGAATAAATTATAATGAATGCTTTAATCTAGTTGACGTCAGTATAACGTTTTCTCTGTCATCGCTGCTTCTTTTGTGGAGCAAAGACATTTAGGGACCGGGAAGAAAATGCAATAACTCTTTCTTTGCAAAATTTCCAAATTACGTCAGTTTGACAGGTTGTAAGGAAATAGAAAGCTGTGAAAACGACGCAACACGTTTCTGATAAGATTTCAGTTTGGCCTGGATGCATATTTTATGTGGTTGAAATACTATCAGCTTTTATGATGCTGATTAAAGATAGCACCTCTACAGACAGTCCCTAACTGCACATTCATTCGCATTCTCTCAAGATGCTGAAACAAATAATATTTATCTACTCCTGTTCCCAAGTCTAAATGTACATTTAGTGAATCACTTTACAGCAAGAAATGCTTAATTATGCAGGAGTTAATGTTAAGACTATGTGAGAGGTTATAGACCTACAGTCAGTTTCCAGATTTCAGTTTCCATTTCACCCATCTACCCCAGTAGGCTACAGTTGCATTGACGTGCCATAGGCCTATTTGAAGTTCCCGTCTTGTGACTGTCAAATTTGTATAGCACCTCAGAATCATCACACACAGCATAGGCACTGCTATCGTCCTCTTTTACCATCTTTCCCAAACATTTGTTTTCTGGCCATCTTTTCTTTATTTTCAACTCTCCATTTCGCAGCTTTTCTCTTATTTCTCTGACATTGTCCTTTTTGCCTCAGTGGATGACATTAACTTTTTCTGCCCGTTCCCAAAAGCGTTTGGTGATTGGCATGTAGGCTATTTGGCACGCGTAAAGTTTACGCACTAATGCCAGATAGCCTAAAAATAATGAAATAAAAACCTCAATGTAGCCTATAGATATAAATTGCACAAGAATTATACATTTATGGATTTATTTTCTCTTTATTCAACCTGACGCCACCCGCCCGCCATTCATCCACACAATATTGAATGACCCTAAACGCGCCCGCCCTACGGATATAACCACGGGAACTGTGGGTTGAGTCAACCCGTACATCACTAGTGTAATGTTCATTATTTATTTTTGAATTTAAATTGAACAAAGGTCAAATGTTTTTCTCTAATATGGCAAAGATATATTGAGTGCTCTCTCCTTTGCCGGTGTGTGTAGATGTTCCACCGGTGTCAGCGTGCGGTGACAGGTCTGCAGTCTCGCTGTGGCCACTGCACAGAGCAGGAGGAGAGGCTTTTGAGAAACGTGGTGTCCTCATTGGCAGGGAGCCTGCAGGAGCTGTCCACCAACTTCAGACACACACAGTCCAGTTACCTGAAACGTAAGCGAGCACTCACTCAAACTGAACGGTGGTATTTCACTTGTTACTGTATTTACTCCTATACCTCGCAGCTATCTTCATTTTTTCCTTTCCATTAGTTTCCATATTCCATCCCTCACTTCTCTCTCCTTGCACGAACTGGCACACATACACCAAACACACACACTCTTCATTTCTCTCGTCTTTGGTTTCACCTCCACCCTCATCATGTCTCTTTTATTGTCATAATGTTGATGTTTTCTGTTACAGGCATGAAGAATCGTGAGGAGAGATCCAAGCACTTTTTTGACTCCGGCCCTCTAATGGAGGAGGATGAAGACATAGCACTATATGACAGGGTGAGCTTGGAACTGACAGTGTATTTTGACATTTCCCTGATCAGCATCGGTGCTTATACATATCTCTCGGGAAAAATATAATATCCAGGTGTAATAAATTATATATAATATAGAAATGCATGTTTTTGTCTGCGAATGTAAGATACAGTAGGCAGGGCAAACCAGTTTTGGTGATTTCTGGTATATCAAAATAAATCAATCACAGCATGTTTTTGGGCACATTCAGCAGTTTTTACCTGGTTAAGTACAATACCATTGGAAATTAATGTTGAAAGTTCCATTTATATTCTTAAAACTTAAGTTGAAAATGATGCTGTCGCTGCTTCCTGTTGACAAGACATTTTGATAAATAGCCCAATGTCAAAACTGTTTGTGTCCAAATCGATAACCAATATGCAGGAACAGTTTGTGATATATTGAAAATCTAAACAGCGCCTTATAAACACACTAATTAACTCTGCGTTCTAAGTCCTGCGCACCCCAGCGCGTGTGACAAAATCAACGTGTCACAAGAGCTGAGTGTGTATGTGGTGGAGGAATCAAACGCAGGCACACGAAGTCTTAGTAAGCAGTCAAATATGTATATTGCAAAATAGGTAATCCAAAACAGGAAAATAGTGTCCAACCTAAACAGGGCAAGGAACACTATAACGCACAAACAAACCCGTGCGTAAAAGAGGAAAAATGCGCACACAGTGCGGAAACGAAAAACACACGCACGAGCACAAAATCCCACAACAAGAAACGAACACAGCCGACAGGAAAATAATCACTCACAACACCTGACCCCAAACACAGAAACTAAATAGGCACATAATCAAACACTAACAAGGGTCAGGTGTACAAACAGACAAAACCAAACACACACGAAACATCGAACGGTGGTAGCTAGTACTCCGGAGACGACGACCGCCGAAACCTGCCCGAACAAGGAGGAGGGGCAGCCTCGGCCGAAACCGTGACAGTACCCCCCCCCTGACGCGCGGCTCCAGCCGTGCGCCGACTCCGGCCTCGGGGACGACCAGGACGACGCGGAGCAGGGCGCGTAGGATGACTCCGATGGAACTCGGTCAATAGGGACGGGTCTAAGATGTCCCTCCGTGGCACCCAGCACCGCTCCTCCGGGCCGTACCCCTCCCACTCCACGAGATATTGAAGACCCCCCATCCGGCGTCTGGAATCAAGGATGGACCTCACCGTGTACGCCGGGGCCCCCTCGATGTCCAACGGGGGCGGAGGAGTCTCCTCTATCTCAAACTCCTGGAGTGGACCAGCTACCACCGGCCTGAGGAGAGACACATGGAACGAGGGGTTAATATTCTTGTAATCAATAGGTAATTCTAACCTGTAACACACCTCGTTCAACCTCCTCAGGACTTTAAATGGCCCCACAAACCGCCGACCCAGCTTCCGGCAGGGCAGGCGGAGGGGCAGGTTTCTGGTCGAGAGCCAGACTCGATCTCCAGGTGTGTACACAGGCCCCTCACTGCGGTGGATATCGGCGCTCGTTTTCTGCCGACGGATGGCCCGCTGCAGGTGTACGTGGGCAGCGTTCCATGTCTCCTCCGAGCGCCGTATCCACTCATCCACCGCAGGGGCCTCGATCTGGCTCTCGTGCCACGGTGCCAGAACCGGCTGGTACCCTAATACGCACTGAAAAGGGGTTAGTTGTGTGGAGGAGTGGCGGAGAGAGTTCTGTGCCATCTCGGCCCACGGCACGTATCTCGCCCACTCCTCCGGCCGGCCCTGACAATATGACCTCAGAAACCTACCCACATCCTGGTTTACGCGTTCCACCTGCCCATTACTCTCCGGATGGTAACCCGAGGTAAGGCTTACCGAAACCCCCAACCGTTCCATGAACGCTCTCCACACTCTGGAGGTAAACTGGGGGCCTCGATCAGACACTATATCCTCGGGTACCCCGTAATGCCGGAAGACATGGGTAAACAGAGCCTCAGCGGTCTGTAGGGCAGTGGGTAAACCCGGCAGGGGAAGGAGACGACAGGCCTTAGAGAACCGATCCACAACGACCAGGATGGTAGTATTCCCCTGGGAGGGGGGAAGGTCGGTAACAAAGTCTACCGAGATGTGGGACCAGGGTCGTTGTGGAACGGGCAGGGGCTGTAGCTTACCCCTGGGTAAATGTCTGGGCGCCTTACACTGGGCACACACCGAACAGGAGGAGACATAAACCCTCACATCCCTGGCTAACGTGGGCCACCAGTACTTAGTGCTAAGGCAGTGCACCGTCCGGCCGATACCAGGATGTCCAGAGGAGAGGGACGTATGAGCCCAATAAATGAGTCGGTCGCGTACCTCGAGCGGGACGTACGTCCGACCCACGGGACACTGTGGAGGACTTGGGTCGGTGCGTAACGCCCGCTCGATCTCGGCATCCACCTCCCACACCACCGGGGCAACCAGACAAGACTCCGGTAGTATGGGAGTGGGCTCAACGGACCTCTCCTCCCCGTCATACCGCCGAGACAGGGCATCTGCCTTCCCGTTCTGGGACCCAGGGATGTAGGTGATTTTAAACACAAACCGGGCTAAAAACATAGTCCAGCGAGCCTGGCGAGGATTCAGTCTCCTAGCTGCCCGGATGTATTCCAGGTTACGGTGGTCAGTTAGAATGAGGAAAGGGTGTTGAGCCCCCTCAAGCCAATGCCGCCACACCTTTAGGGCCTGTACCACGGCTAACAGCTCCCTGTCTCCTACGTCATAATTCCGCTCCGCCGGACTGAGCTTTTTAGAATAAAAAGCACAGGGACGGAGTTTAGGGGGTGTGCCAGACCGTTGGGAGAGCACGGCCCCTATACCGGCTTCTGACGCATCTACCTCTACCTGGAAAGGTAAGGAGGGATCCGGATGCGCCAACACCGGCGCCGAGGTAAACAGGTCCTTCAGTCTCCCAAAAGCCCTGTCCGCCTCAGCTGACCACCGCAAGCGCACCGGACCCCCCTTCAACAAAGACGTTATGGGAGCTGCCACCTGTCCAAAACCCCGGATAAACCTCCTGTAATAATTCGCAAAGCCCAAGAACTGTTGCACCTCCTTCACAGTAGTTGGAGTCTGCCAATTACGCACAGCTGACACCCGGTCTACCTCCATCTTCACCCCTGACGCAGACAACTGATAACCCAGAAAGGAGACCGACTTCTGAAAGAACAAACATTTCTCTGCCTTGACATACAAGTCATGCTCCAACAGCCTCCTCAATACTCTGCGTACCAGGGCTACATGCTCAGCTCGGGTGGGGCTGTACACCAGAATGTCGTCTATGTACACGACCACTCCCTGTCCCTGCATGTCCCGGAAAATCTCATCGACAAAGGATTGGAAAACTGAGGGAGCATTCATTAACCCATATGGCATGACGAGATACTCGTAATGTCCGGAGGTCGTGCTAAACGCTGTCTTCCATTCATCTCCCTCTCTAATACGCACTAAGTTATATGCGCTCCTGAGATCTAATTTTGTGAAAAATTGAGCCCCGTGCAATGACTCCGTCATAGTCGCAATCAGAGGAAGTGGATAGCTGTACTTCACTGTAATCTGATTGAGACCGCGGTAATCAATACACGGGCGCAAACCTCCATCCTTTTTCTTCACAAAAAAGAAACTCGAGGAAGCGGGTGAAATGGAGGGCCGTATGTATCCCTGTTTCAGAGACTCAGCGATGTACGTCTCCATAGCCTTCCTCTCCTCTTGAGACAAGGGATACACGTGGCTCCGAGGGAGAGCTGCACCTGACTGGAGATTTATCGCACAATCCCCCAGTCTATGAGGTGGCAACTGCGCCGCCCTGGTCTTACTAAACACCTGTTTCAAATCCTCATACTCTGGGGGAATATGCAGTGCTGGCATAAGATTCGGACTTTCCACCGAGGTCGCCCCTAAGGAAACACCCAGACACCTACCCTCACACTGGACAGACCACCCTTTAAGAGCTTTCTCTCGCCACGACATAGTAGGGTCATGGGTCATTAACCAGGGAAGCCCCAGCACCACCGGATACGCAGGAGAGTCAATAACATAGAGCTGTATAGTTTCCATATGACTCTCCTGCGCTATCATCCTAAGAGGCGCCGTGACCTCCCCAATCAACCCAGATCCTAAAGGACGGCTATCTAGGGCGTGAACGGTACTGGAAGGAGAGGAATCCCTAACTTATTACAGAACTGGCGATCTACAAAGTTCCCAGCTGCGCCTGAATCTACTAGCGCCTTATGCTGGGACCGAGGTGCAACCTGTGGAAAACAAACAGGCAAGGTTAAGTGAACGACAGAAAGCTCTGGGTAAGTAGGGCGCCTACTCACCTGGGAGGACTCCCCAATGCGTGGCCTGTCTTCTCCTCCACCGGGGAACCTTCCCCAACACCTGGCCGCGGTGTGCCCTCCACGGCCGCAGTTGGTGCAGGGAACGGCCCCCCTCGGGTTCCTGTGCCTTCGCTCTCTAGCGCCAGCACCCCCGAGCTCCATAGGGCTCGGCTCGGAGGTGCTGGAGGGTGAAACGAACGAACCCCCTCCGGGACGTCCACGGGTAGCGAGCAGGGTGTCCAGCCGGATGGCCATGTTGACAAGTTGGTCGAATGTCAACGATGTGTCCCTGCACGCTAACTCTCTCTGGACGTCCTCCCGGAGGCTACAACGGTAGTGGTCTATTAAGGCCCGCTCGTTCCACCCTGCATCTGCCGCTAGGGTCCGAAACTCCAGAGAAAAGTCCTGGGCGCTCCTCATCCCCTGTCGGAGGTAGAACAGACGCTCCCCCGCCGCCTTCCCTTCGGGAGGATGGTCAAACACGGCACGGAAGCGGCGGGAGAATTCTGCATAGGTGGTAGTAGCGGCGTCCATTCTCCTCCATTCGGCGTTGGCCCACTCCAACGCCTTGCCGGACAGACAGGAGATGAGGGCGGAGACGCTCTCGTATCCCGAGGGCGCTGGGTGTACGGTGGCGAGGTAGAGTTCCACTTGGAGCAGGAACCCTTGACACCCGGCAGCGGAGCCGTCGTACGCCCTCGGGAGCGAGAGCCTAATTCCTCTGGGTTCCGGAAGTTGGACAGGAGGTTCGACCGATGGGGCTGGTCCGGTAGGTGGAGTCGTGGGTACTCCGCTGGTCTCCCATCGGTGGAGAGTGTTCATCACCTCCCCCAGTGCATGACAGACCTGGTTGATGCGGTCCTCCTGTCCACGAAGGCGGTCCTCCATATTGGCTGTTGGCGTCGGTGATCCTGCTGATTCCATCAGTGGTGAGTGATTCTGTCACAAGAGCTGAGTGTGTATGTGGTGGAGGAATCAAACGCAGGCACACGAAGTCTTAGTAAGCAGTCAAATATGTATATTGCAAAATAGGTAATCCAAAACAGGAAAATAGTGTCCAACCTAAACAGGGCAAGGAACACTATAACGCACAAACAAACCCGTGCGTAAAAGAGGAAAAATGCGCACACAGTGCGGAAACGAAAAACACACGCACGAGCACAAAATCCCACAACAAGAAACGAACACAGCCGACAGGAAAATAATCACTCACAACACCTGACCCCAAACACAGAAACTAAATAGGCACATAATCAAACACTAACAAGGGTCAGGTGTACAAACAGACAAAACCAAACACACACGAAACATCGAACGGTGGTAGCTAGTACTCCGGAGACGACGACCGCCGAAACCTGCCCGAACAAGGAGGAGGGGCAGCCTCGGCCGAAACCGTGACACAACGGTACAAAACCAAAGATATTTATCTGTTTTAAGCAATCGATCTTATGTCATCGTGATGACTATAAACTTTTATACTAACATCACCAATCTGCGGTAAAAAGGACGTGTAATTCCACAATATTTTATGAGGTGAAAATGCAAGCTTGTGTACAGTAGTAACACAAACTGTCCACATTAGGGAAATTAGCACAATATAAGTTAATATGGCAAAATAATTAAACATGTCAATTTTAAGATGATAGTATAAGTTTCCCTCTCACAAACTATTGCAACAATGCCTCTATTTCTCCCTCATTTAACCATTATAGAGTAAAAAATGTCTTAACACAATTTAACTGGCCGCTCTAGACTAGAGCCTCCGTAGTGTCTGAACGTTTGACGTCCCGAATTCACTTAGTAAGGGATGGATCGGAATTTACATAATGGGTACTTGGAGGAAAATTAGGGAGGGTCATGCTTTTTCAATTTCCATCAAGGGGAGGGTTTAGTATTTTTTTTATTTTTTATCTAGTTTAAGGGAGGTTCATGTAATTTGTAATTTATGAAATTCTTATAAATATTGCACGCGGACTAGCATATAGTGTATGTTCAGTTTGAGAAGGAGAGCGCGAAGATGATGTGTACCAGAGGTCAACTTTGATACCTTGTACTACTATAATAGATTTTTATTAAAAACAATATGTTTCTTGCCCATTATGTATTTATCAGAGTTATTGACCTCACAATAAGCCAGATTCGAGTAACTTACATTGTGGTGCTGAAACTTGTAGCATCAACCGCGGCACAATCAATCGGAAATGGACTGCTCATGGTGCTGAAAGTAGGCAAATTCAAGTAGGCATAATTTTTTATTTAATTTTATTTCACCTTTTATTTCACCAGGTAAGCCAGTTGAGAACAAGTTCTCATTTCCAACTGCGACCTGGCCAAGATAAAGCAAAGCAGTGCGATTAAAAACAACAACACAGAGTTACATATGGGGTAAACGAAACATAAAGTCAAAAATACAAACAGAAAATATATATACAGTGTGTGCGAATGTAGTAAGTTATGGAGGTAAGGCAATAAATAGGCCATAGTGCAAATTAGTTACAATTTCGTATTAACACTGGAATGATAGATGTGCAAAAGATGATGTGCAAATAGAGGTACTGGGGTGCAAATTAGCAAAATAAATAACAATATGGGGATGAGGTAGTTGGGTGGGCTAATTTCAGAATGGCTGTGTACAGGTGCAGTGATCGGTAAGCTGCTCTGACAACTGACGCTTAAATTTAGTAAGGGAGATAAGAGTCTCCAGCTTCAGAGATTTTTGCAGTTCGTTCCAGTTGCATCCAAAGAACACCATACCTACTGTGAAGCATGGGGGTGGAAACATCATGCTTTGGGGCTGTTTTTCTGCAAAGGGACCAGGACGACTGATCCGTGTAAAGGAAAGAATGAATGGGGCCATGTATCGTGAGATTTTGAGTGAAAACCTCCTTCCATCAGCAAGGGCATTGAAGATGAAACGTGGCTGGGTCTTTCAGCATGACAATGATCCCAAACACACTGCCCGGGCAACGAAGGAGTGGCTTCGTAAGAAGCATTTCAAGGTCCTGGAGTGGCCTAGCCAGTCTTCAGATCTCAACCCCATAGAAAATCTTTGGAGGGAGTTGAATGTCCGTGTTGCCCAGCGACAGCCCCAAAACATCACTGCTCTAGAGGAGATCTGCATAGAGGAATGGCCCAAAATACCAGCAACAGTGTGTGAAAAACTTGTGAAGACTTACAGAAAACGTTTGACCTGTGTCATTGCCAACAAAGGGTATATAACAAAGTATTGAGAAACTTTTGTTATTGACCAAATACTTATTTTCCACCATAATTTGCAAATAAATTCATTAAAAATCCTACAATGTGATTTTCTGGAATAGTTTTTCTCATTTTGTCTGTCATAGTTGACGTGTACCTATGATGAAAATTACAGGCCTCTCTCATCTTTTTAAGTTGGAGAACTTGCACAATTGGTGGCTGACTAAATACTTTTTTTCCCCCACTGTATATACACAGAGAATAGTCGGCCCGAGAATTGAACCCTGTGGCACCCCCATAGAGACGGCCAGAGGTCCAGACAACAGGCCTTTCCGATTTGACACATTGAACTCTATCTGAGAAGTAGTTGGTGAACCAGGCGAGGCAGTCATTAGAGAAACCAAGGCTATTTAGTCTGCCAATAAGAATGCGGTGGTTGACAGAGTCAAAAGCCTTGGCCAGGTCGATGAAGACGGCTGCGCAGTACTGTCTTTTATCGATCGCGGTTATAATATCGTTTAGGACCTTGAGCGTGGCTGAGGTGCACCCATTACCAGCTCAGAAACTGGATTGCATAGTGGAGAAGGTACAGTGGTATTCGAAATGTTCGGTGATCTGTTTGTTAACTTGGCTTTCAAATACTTTCGAAAGGCAGGGCAGGATGGATATAGGTCTGTAACAGTTTGGATCTAGAGTGTCACCCCCTTTGAAGAGGGGGATGACCGCGGTAGCTTTCCAATCACTGGGGATGTCAGATGTTACGAAAGAGAAGTTGAACAGGCTAGAAATAGGGGTTGCGACAATTTCGGCGGCCAATTTTAGAAAGAAAGGGTCCAGATTGTCTAGCCCAGCTGATTTGTAGGGGTCCAGATTTTTCAGCTCTTTCAGAACATCAGCTGTCTGAATTTGTGTGAAGGAGAAGCGGGGGGGGGGGCATGGGCAAGTTGCAGCGGAGGGTGCAGAGCTGGTGGCCGGGGTAGTGGTAGCCAGGTGGAAAGCATGGCCAGCCGTAGCAAAATGCTTGTTGAAATTCTCGATTATTGTAGATTTATCGGTGGTGACATTGTTTCCTAGCCTCAGTGCAGTGGGCAGCTGGGAGGAGGTGCTCTTATTTTCCATGGACTTTAGTGTCCCAAAACTATTTGGAGTTAGTGCTATAATTCATTTCAACAGTCTTCATTTTAATTACACATTACTAACAACAAGAGGGCTTTATGTTGGAGCTTATTTCTTCCTGTTTAATAAATAAGAGGTAGGCCTACGAAATTAGGCTATAGGATGCTATATCCATAGATTTGTTGGTCAATTCCTCCACCCACCATGCACTCTTTAAATAGCCTACCTCAGTGAAGGGCTGTTAAGTTAAAACCAAGACTCGAATTGAGGGGGTATGAGAGGGTAGGCCATAGGCCTACTTTTTTATTAAAGAAAATGGTAAAAAGCATAGGCCTACCCCTTGTTAGCTTAAGATTTTAAAGAAAATAAAACTGATCCAATTATATAAAGTAATCTATAACAGCGCCTGACATTGAGGCTGAGCTACAACCTTCTATAGCCGAGGAGACAAAACATGTACTTTACTTGGAAAGTAATCCAATTCTGTCACTATCAATTGATTTAAACTATTCACTTTCTGTACAATAGAAGATGTTTAAACCCAGACAGCTTTTAGGGAAACACTTGGGTTAAGCCTTGAAAGAAGAGTAGCCAGCCGTTAAAGCTTACATTTTTCTGCATCGGTAGGCCTACCTACTCTGTCTGGGGTGGAAGGTACCATGCTCAGATTCCTAATGACGTCTCAGATTTCATTATTTGCAAACAGGGACAGTTTAATTGCAAACAAGACGCACTGATTTGGCATTGGAGAAATATGATAAGATGTCCATTCTTAGACTGTAATTTCAGTCATTTGTGTGGTATTAAAAAAGATTCTGCTAAAATGTCAAATATAATTGCATGAAATGTTTATAAAAGGCTTTTTTTTTCTCTGACCTGCAAATAAAATGATAGATTAATGCAATGATTTTACTATGAAGGAGATCTTTCCATCCCTACTCTTGTCCATGGTGGTCTGCGAACCCACAACCTTCAAAATTCCTGCGTTTCCATGTAATGCATACAGTACGAAGAACAGTTTCTAAAACTGCATATCTAAGGCTCTGGTCTGTCCAAGAAGTGAGGTTAAAAGGTAAACATGTTCTCTGCTATCCACTTTGTTTTAATTATTTTTTGTTGTTTTTTTCAAGCGTTCAGGGAGGGTTTAGGTAAAATATATTATGTTGAAGGGAGGGCCATCCATTTTCATTTCAGAGAGGTCCGATTTTCTCCACGTAACCCTTATTATAAATAACCTTCACTCCCTAACAAGAATGTGAGTTTCACTAAGTTGACTTGTTGAAGCCTCATGAAAATCGGCGGGGAGGAAAAAACCCTGTGTTCTTTGTTGTGCTTTATCTTGATGTAACAGGAAGTCACCCTTACATTTTAACAATACTCCTCTGATTCATCTGATACCACATGATTTATGTGGACATCCACCAAAACGTTTACATACCTTCAGTTTCTTTTCCTGAGATGGGCAAAATAACATTTATTTTTAAAGGATTCCTCTTTTGCTGTGAGATAAGCAATAAAATGCCAAGCCGTTTACTAAAGCAATGCAATTGTGTAATCAGTTCGAAAGGTGCAATGAGAACCTGGTCAAAAGTAGTGTGCTATGAAGTGTTGAGAAATAACTTGTTCCAAGGATCAGGCAGAACTCATTTTCCAGTTTATAAGAGTTACTGGACAGCAGGGGAAATTACCAGTGAATAGCTCTATTCAACTCAAGCATTTTCATAGTAAATTTAGACTGTAACAAAACAATTTTTCCCCCACAGAAGGGAATAGGGTGCCATTTGGAACGTAGACAAAGTTCTATTCAGTGAGCCCATATTTCTGATCTCTCCCAGGGGTTTACAGATGACCAGCTGGTCCTGGTAGAGCAGAACACAGTGATGGTGGAGGAACGCGAGAGAGAGGTCAGACAGATAGTCCAGTCCATCTCTGACCTGAATGAGATTTTCCGAGACCTGGCTGGAATGGTGGTGGAACAGGTCTGTGAGGGAAACCCTATTCAGTGTTTGGAAACATAACAACACCATCATGTGTCAGTATGGCCCATGGATATATGACTTTATGTCTTCCCAACTGATTGTTTCTTTCTTTGTCCAATATCAGGGCACAGTACTTGACAGAATTGACTTCAATGTGGAGCAATCGTGTGTCAAAACAGAAGAGGGGTTGAAACAGTTACAAAAGGTGAGGACACAACGTTAAAGATTGTTGATGTTTCAGATGTGTGTAGTGCACAATGGTTAAAACGAAGCCCAATTGATGATGTCCACGACAAGGGGAAATATGTTATCTTGCCCGCAAACTTAATTATAACATTTTCTCTCTGATTTCTTTCAGGCTGAACAGTATCAGAAGAAAAACCGAAAGATGCTGGTCATTTTAATCCTTACCGTAATAGTTGTTGTTCTAATACTTATTCTATTTGGGACAAAGTTCTAGTGATGCATTCCTTTGCTTTTGGTATGTCTGTGTGTCTGTTTGGTGTGCATATGTGTGCTTGTATGAGGGTCTTCTCTGTACTTCAAACAATGCTGACTACCTGTCCAACTTTCCAATCACCCTTCCAAAATCTCTCGCTGTATGGCTCATGGAGATGTGTTGAATGCATGATCCTTAAGAGAGGACAGCCAGGGATAGTTCCTATTTAACTTTGGAACAGGCCTGCACACATGCCCACTGTCTGCCCCAATACACTCTTGAACATATCCTCCATGTGTCATGGTACTGCTACAAACAAACACAGAAAAAACACTCCTTAAATTTCCTTGTGGTCGACTACTGATTGTCATGGCCATACGTTTTGCTTTGTTTTTGGAGAAAATAAGTGGTTTTCTTGTGATAGTAAGCATCATCTGTCCAGTTTTATTGTAAGCTATAGTTGTAAGCCCTGCTTTCCCATGTCTGTTATTCCAATAGAATAATTCTGACAACTCAGCTACTGCACAGGTGAATACTGAATGTCTATGAACATTTGTGTCTCGTGGTGTTGCTTTTACGGACCCTGGTCATTGCAGACACTTGATTCGTTGTGCATTTGTTTCATTTTCTGCTTTATCATGTTTCCTTTTTTAAAGAGGGAGAAATTACAAGGGTTTTTGTGTCTCTCAGTGACTGAAGAACTACAATACTGATTCATTGATCACCAAAACTTCCTTTTGGATTCAGAGCTGTACTTGACCATCCTAAATTCATGTCTCTGTACCAACAGCAGTGTCTTTCATGATGTTGCACATTTTAGATCACTTGATGACTGCTTTCTCTTGTTTCACGACCCTTTATATTGTTCGGTATCGCTAACTGATACATCAGTTGAGTTTATTATTTAGTATTTTATACCTCTCACAGTTTGCACATATCGAAAGACTGATGTTTGGTTTCATGTCTGTCAAACTACTGTCTCCTGTATAATATGAAATTATAATTATTTATTTTGAATTCAAATTGTATAAAAGGTGAAAGGTTGTCTAATATGGCAAAGATGTATTGAGTAGCCTAAATTGTGTCTATGGCAGCCTGTGTTGGAATGAACAATGTGATGCAAGCCTTTGTGCTCAGAAATTACTTTGCCGATCCCACTACAAAATCAACACTACTCTACTGTTTCTTATGAAGAATGGACCTGTTTTTTGGAAAGATGTGACCCATTTCATGTTAAATTCAGTATAGAATTCTTTGTTTGCTCAAGTCTTCCTTTATTACTGATGATGAAGCTGAATTAATGTTTAAGTCCCAAATGGCACCCTATTCACTAAATAGTGTACTACTTTTGACCAGGAGCCATAGCCAGGGTATAGGGTACAATTTGGGATTTTGTCATGGACAGAATTTTCCATTTCTAAAACATTGCCCAAGTTCAGTTATATATAGATAATATTTATACACACTTCAATGATAAATCATAATCGTTCATGTCTGGATGTTTTCTGTGTGGGAAAAAAAACCCACCTACGTCCCAATGGTATGTTATGGCTAATGTTATCTTATGGGTTTTTTTTTCAATAATTTTTTACGATTGTGGATATTAGCAGTTCAAAAATAATAATACACGTGCATTGCATTGGTTCGTATCGGCAGTTTGAGATCCTGCTGCTTGCCATGAAAACAATATGCGTAAGTAGGGTTGGATAGGCTTTCCATTGAGTCTTTTCCACTTAGATTTTACGGGGGAAATGAAAATTTACTGATTTCAAAATATATTTCTCACACACACACACTATGTACAACTACTGTACAGAAATATGGAAAATCCAATACTATTCAAGGACGGCGGTAACGCTGACCTCCCATTCAATCTCATCTGTGACACTTCTCTATGAAAAGCAGGATGTGCGATAAAGTGCAAAGGGCATCAAGCCATCGCTTTGTTCAAAGATGGCGAACGTGGTGCTGGAGTTCAAGGCTTCTGCCGGAGACTCCGAGCCCCAAAATCGCCCGGTCCTCATTGTCGGTCAACTGAATAACCTGCAGCAAGCAAACTGGACCCAAGTCAAGGGAAAATTGCAGCCAGCTGTCAGCGAAAAGGTGAGGAAATAAAAAAATTATCGGAGCTGCTCGCGCTAGAACAGAGTGGCGCCAGAGCTCCCCGGCAAGCACTCACTTGTCCTCTCGCGCTAACTTTGCAAGCTAGCGTCAGTAAAAATGTTATAGCTAACTAACTAGTAATTATAATATGAAATAATGCTTAATTTGACTCTTGGTATTGTGAAACAGTTCAATGGGCCATGTATAGCTCCTTACATTGAATCTGACTTAATGCTAACGACGTTGCCTAACTTGTTTGCTAGCTAAGTTAGCTATCACAAATCAAGTCATGCTAGCTTAGCTTTTAACATGTCATCTCCATTCTCCAACCAACCACATTGGCTCGTTACTTGATCCCTGACTATTTTATTGGCCTTTATTCTTTAATTTCAAGAAATTCTAATTTGTAACTTTTCCCCCATTTTACTTGAAGGAAAGTCAGTCTTACTGGGTTAACTAGCATGTTCCAACCTTCGCAATTATGTTCATTTGTCAAGTTGCATGTGCCCGACTAATCTAACTATTGTTGCTCATGACTACTTAATGTTTGGTCCAGCCAGGTTGACTGTGGAGTCAGACCAATTATATTTTGCCACTAATTAGTCTTTTGACCAATCAGATATTTTGCCAATAATTGGGGAAAATTGTCATTTGACATTTACATTTTAGTCATTTAGCAGACGCTCTTATCCAGAGCGACTTACAGTTGGTGAGTACATACATTTTCATACTGGCCCCCCGTGGGAATCGAACCTACAACCCTGGCGTTGCAAGCGCCATGCTCTACCAACTGAACTACACAGGGCCAGATCAGTATTGGGCAGCCTGTGTGAACGCAGCCTCCTATTTGGTCTTCTGCTTTGCAAATATATTATCACTCAGTTTGACAACACTGTGTGTGCAACTTGCAGGTGAATTGTTCAACAATTTGCCACATTGTGTCAGACAACTTATGTCATATGCCTTCCCAAGTCTTACTGTATTCAGGGCCATTCAGAATTGGTGCCAGCGCTTATGTGATCATCATAATATAGCCAGTGATTGTCACTCAGTCAGAGCTAACAAAGTGAAATATTTGTTCTTTATTTTTTATCCAGGTCTGGCAGGCGGCCCTCACTGCTCTGAACCCTAACCCTACGGACAGCTGCCCTCTCTACTTGAGCCATGCAGCCGTGGCAGCCCTGCCCTCCCGGGTTAGCAGACACAACAGCCCCTCCTCTGCCCACTTTCTTTCCCGTCTGGTCCGTACCTGCCTGCCTGGAGGGACGAGCCGCTGCATCCTGGTCAGTCAGTTCACCGTACTGAGATTAAAGACCTATACGGGGCCGGTTTCCCAAACACATTAAGCCTAGTCCTGGATTTAAACGCACTTTCAATGGAAATTGTCCATTGAGAATAGTTTTTAGTCCAGGACTAGGCTTAACCTGTGGCGGGAAACATGCCTGTGGAGTTTATGGTAATGCTGACCTTATCTTCCATTATGCGTCAGACACCAGACATTTATTATTAGATCCTTAGTGATAATGTGATCGTTAAGCCATAGATGGGCCCCTACAGCTGTCCAAAGTCTCAAACAAATAAAGGTTAGGCCTACATGTGGTTGCATAGGTCAAGTAGGCCTATGTCCTGTCTTCTTTTGATTTTACTTCTAAGGCAATATGCCAAATTGCATGCTTTGTGATTAACACACTGCATTCATTGATCATTTTAGACAGACCGTTATAACAGATTTGTTATCAGACAGTAAAAGTGTGTTTGTTCCTGTCTGTCCAGGTGGTGTGTGAGCGGTCTGATGTGTTTGCCTCAGCCTGTGCCATCGCCCGGGCCTTCCCCATATTCTCCCGTCGCTCTGCCTCCTCCCGCAGGACCGAGAAGAAAGAAGTCACTGTGGAGTTTATCACTGTGGGCCAAGATAACGGACCACTGGAACTCACTATACTGCAGGTACCTCTGACTTCTATACTAGTGAATTATGTGTGTCTGTCTCATTGCCAGAGCCATTGTGGACCTATATCAGCCACTGTTGTTGCTGCCACCCACTGGTTTGGTTTTGTTGCTGGCTGACCAAACTGACTCCAAGATCTATATGGAGTGCTTTTATGATGTGCATTTACTAGGGGTGTAACAGTACAAGTATAAACCGTTTGGTACGGGGACCTCGGTTCGGTCCGCACTGTGAACCTGAATGAATACATTTAAAAATAGATTTATAAAAACAATAGGCCTATAGAGTAAATCTGAGCTGAAAAAACATTTTAGGCTATTCTGTTAAAACAACTACAGCGCTCGACATTGAGATTTGTCCGCTTGCCCAGGGCAAGTAAAACAAATTGTTGGACAAGCAGATTATAGATTTAAAAATCACTATCAAACAATTATGCTACTCCGATCAGAATTGGATCAGTATCCTCCGGACGCGATGTTTTGCTCACTCTCCGCCCAATGTCTGTAGTGTGCATCGGAGTATCATTATTGTAGGCCTGCATTGACAGGCACGAGCGGTCTTTCAATCATGCAGTCACGAGATGTTTTTGAGATCAAAGCGAGCAGTGTTTGCACATTTGTTGATATTCATTGCTAGTGACGTATTTGCCCAGTTATAGCACATTTTTGGTCAGCAATTAAAATCCTGGAAAAGTAATTGTGTGTGCATTACCTGCAGAGAGCGAGACTAACTAGATAGCAAATTCAAAACATGTTGTAATTTGGCTGCTTAACTATTTAGCATACATTAATGTCATTGTCATAATAACTTTTCACCGGCACTCGTGTATAACCGCAAATGGCCAACACGCAGTTGATACGTGTGCGCAGTTGATGAAACCAATGCTGCATACTGTTGTAAAACTGTCTCTCAAGCGCTCAAAATTGGCTAGGATTCTCTTCTATTCAATACTAGCCATGTAATTCTAACAAAGTAAAAAAATAATAGCCTAATTGACAAGTAACTCCTATGCGGTCAAGATCTCCTCTGAACACAGAATATTTTAACCATACAAATAGATAAACACCTTAGTTAGCTACCTTAGCCATTGATCCCTGGTTCATTGAATGAGGGAATTATTTTACAAAGACAAAGTATTTGGTTGTAATTGTAATGTTGCAGGGTTGCCAAGCCTCATCCTGTAGAGTCCAGGAGAGCTAATAGGTGTGCAGGCTTTTGCGTCAGCCCTGCTAGAACACACCACATTGTAAAATAAAATCAGCTGCTCAACAGGACCTTGATAAGCTGACTCTGTTTAAGCAGGGTTGGATAAAAAGCCTGCACAATCAGTAGCCCTCCAGATGGAGGGTTAACGGACCACGTGTTTTATACAGTAGCCTATCAGTGCAGTATTTTACTTTGTAGGGGGGTTGTTAAGTGCCTTCTATGTAGCCGTTAGCGATGATGCTAATAATGACAACCGTCTTCTGGTAGATGGAAAGGCTTTCCCAAAAACCTTCTCAATGTTAACTACAAAGTAGTCTATGCATACCTGGCAGAATGATATGATTATTTGCATCAATCAGTGGTGATTTGTTCAGCAAACTCTGCAATCACATGTGTGCTACAGAAACACTGCTAACCAAGCAAGGCTCTTGCTGGTGCTCACCTAAATTAAAGGGTATCTACTAGAGTTGGGTGATATGGACAAAAATCCATATCGCGATAAATTGACATTTATTGCTTTAACGATAAATACTTTTTTTGAGGGGGAGGTGCACAGTTACTCTAGCCTGGCTGACGCGTGACTACACAGCGAGCTGCAAAATGTAGAGGCTGGTGTTAGAAAGACTACAGTTACTCTCCATTACCGCCCTTTTTCATTACCGCCCTTTTTACACTCATAAATTGCCATATTAGCCTACGTTATTTGGTTACCAGGTGATCCAGCATATGATTTATAAGATGATATAACGCTGCTACAGAAAGAGACCTGTATTATTAACATTCATTTAGTTATGCATTTCTTATTTTTTAAATGTAATAGCATTTCAAACCAAGTTCAAGATCATTAGTATATTTCTTTGGTAATTGCAGCATATTATTTGCTCCAAACACAATCAAAATGTAGGCCTATAACTTTTTCCTCAATTATATTTAACTTTATTACAATAGAAATACATAATGATCGCGAGATTAAGTCTATGGCCAAAACACTGCAACCTCGTCCATCCAGTTTGGTTGTTGACTTTCACGACGTTTGCCCCACTGTCCGACGCAATGCTGATCCCAGGCTGCTAGCGAGATCCACAGCCCCTGGCCTGGGCTATCATCTCCCCAGTGTGGTCCTCTGGAAAGCCTGCTGCACGGCTTCCAGTCGGGATCGATGTAGGGCAGTGTCAATTTTTGGATCCAGTTGTCGCGAAATGGTGCACCTGTTTATAATTTTTTTTGCATGACATTTCTTGTACATGGCATATTGTATTTATTGTCCAGAGTGTGAACCATCTACTTGAACCCACTTTGTTCAACTGTTGAATTTGGGGCCATGTCTTTTGCGATGTCATGTTATTTCATTCCACCGGTGAGCGCGTTGCGTAGGGAGTTGTGTGTCTGTGTGCAAACTATTCCGTATTGGGTTGTTGCCTGGGCTTTGCTCTTGTCATGCCGCTTGTTGGCCTCTGCCTCATTTGTCTTCGCCATCCATTCGTCATGCTGTATTACATGCCTGTGTTTCAAAGGGTGGAATAAGTTGCTCGTGTTTTCTCAACTGGTTGCTATAGTTTTGCGACAGTTCAAGCACACTGCCTCACTCTGCTCGATGTCACTAGGTTTAAAAGCAAAATAAACCCAAACAACCGACACAGCACCCTTCTTTGGCATTAATTGTTCTTGGATTCCTGAGACTGCATTTTCTTCGTCGCCGTTCATTTCCCCCGCTATTGAACGAAGCTACTCGCAACATCACTTGGGAGAGATGCCAACAACCGGGTCGGAAGCGTGGGATAGAACGCTGCTCTGATTGGCTGCTGTAGTCTTGTTTCAAATTAAACTGCATAGAGGAGTGTTGAGCTCCAGAGCGCAATAATTTTTTTCTATGGCGTTTCGCTTTCATATATGCCGCGCGGCTCCGTAGGTTATTGTTGAATGCAGGCAGGAACATTGTAATCGCCTAAAATTACAGACATACGCAAAATTGCTTCGGTATGAGGATATAAATGTCGGTGTCTGTAATTTCCGGTTTATAGTCCCAGCTCTAGTGAAAATGTATTTGATTTTTCCCGAGACCTCAAATGGTCTCCTTATGTGGTTTAAGCATGGTTGTGGACTTAGAACCTCAAATTTTGTTTTTCCCCATATAAAAAGTGTGATTTTGAGAGTGAACCTGTAAAACAGGGAAAAATCTGAAACCTGGAATACAGAATCGGGCAAAAATAAAAACAGATTTTAATAATAATAATATAATAATATGCCATTTAGCAGACTCTTTTATCCAAAGCGACTTACAGTCATGCGTGCATACATATATATTTTTTTGTGTATGGGTGGTCCCGGGGATCGAACCCACTACCTTGGCGTTACAAGCGCCGTGCTCTACCAGCTGAGCTACAGAGGACCACATATAGGGCCCTACATTATGTCTCATGACCTATTCCTGGGTTAGTTGACCTCATGACCCATTCCAGGGATGTAGCTCAGTTGGTAGAGCATGGCGTTTGCAACGCCAGGGTTGTGGGTTCGATTCCCATGGGGGGTATGAAAAATAAAAAAATAATGTATGCACTCACTAACTGTAAGTCGCTCTGGATAAGAGCGTCTGTTAAATGACAAAAATGTAAATGTAGTTTAGCATATTTTGCCAAAACAAAAATGAACTACAGTAACTGCTGGCATTAGGCTTGGGCGGTATACCATATACCGGGGTATTTGGAAAAAGCCACAGGATGGTTTTTCAGTACCGTTGAAACTAACTTTTTTAATAAATGTGCATATTTGTAAATACTTTTAAAGTTAATACCTGCAGTCAACTTGTGCAATACATTAGGAGATAAAGAACATTGCCTTCTTCATTTCAGCTGTCACATTATTATGAAGCTTATGGTAGTCCCCAGTCATGTGGTGTTTGTTTACAGGCACACCCAAGCCTTGTGAATCACTCATTGTTGTGCATCATTCGCCAGGTGATCTAGTTACAGAATGGAATTCAAAACTTAATGTTTGCCTGCTAGATATCATATAACTATTAAGTTAACTGTCTAAAATGTGCTAAATGCTCTGCAGTTTTTCATTTGGTTTGCTAATTTAGTAGCTAGTTAGTTATCTAGCTAAGTTGTTAGCTTCTTCCCAAATCAAGCATTTGCTTGATAACAGCAGAGAATCTCCTCCTGGATCAAGAGCCTCGCTGGCTAATATTTATTTTGTGCTTGCAGAAAACTGTGCATAGCATTTTTTTTTAGTTACTTGTATAGTTTAGGTCAGACATTTAGTTGGCTTTCTCTATGGGGTTTTACATGTACTTGTTAGCATTGCTAACCTTCGGATTACAGGGTATTAGTGGGCATTTGAAAACGGCGCCCCTTTTGTTCAGTGCCGGTATTACTGAATATCCCGGTATGGCACAAGGTCAGTATGAAGGTATGACAATCTGGATACTGCCCAAGCCTAATTGGCATTTCATTTTCCTGCTGTACCAAACCGTGACCCCAAAACTGCAATATGTACCGAACCGTGGGTTTGTCAAACGGTTACACCCCTTGCATTTACTGAACAAATGTCCCATGTGTTATTTTGTCTGTGGTGGTATGTACAGTGCATTCGGAAAATATTATTTTTCCACATTTTGCTTTGTTACAGCCTTATTCTAAAATGGATTAAATACATTGTTTTCATCAATCTACACACAATACCCCATAATGACAAAGCGAAAACAGGTTTTTATTAATTTGTGCAAATGTATTAAAAATATTCAGACCCTTTGATATGCGACTCGAAATTGAGCTCAGGTGCATCCTGTTTCCATTGATCATCCTTGAGATGTTTCTACAACTTGATTGGAGTCCACCTGTGGTAAATTCAATTGATTGGACATTATTTGGAAAGGCATACACCTGTCTATATAAGGTCCCACGGTTGAAAGTGCATGTCAGAGCAAAAACCAAGCCATGAGGTGGAAAGAATTGTCTGTAGAGCTCCGAGACAGGATTGTGTCGGCACAGATCTGGGGAAGGGTACCAAAACATTTCTGCAGCATTGAAGGTCCCCAAGAACACAGTGGCCTCCATTCTTAATTGGAAGAAGTTTGGAACCACCAAGACTCTTCCTAGAGCTGGCCGCCCAGCCAAACTGAGCAATCTGGGGAGAAGGGCCTTGGTCAGGCAGGTGACCAAGAACCCTATGGTCACTCTGACAGAGCTCCAGAGTTCCTCTGTGGAGATGGGAGAACCTTCCAGAAGGACAACCATCTCTGCAGCACTCCACCAATCAGGCCACTCCTCAGTAAAAGGCACATGACAACCCGCTTGGAGTTTGCCAAAAGGCACCTAAAGGACTCTCAGACCATGAGAAACAAGATTCTCTGGTCTGATGAAACCAAGATTGAACACTTTGGCCTGAATGCCAAGCGTCACGTCTGGAGGAAACCTGGCACCATCCCTATGGTAAAGCAGCATGCTGTGGGGATGTTTTTGAGCGGCAGGGACTGGGAGACTAGTCAGGATCGAGGGAAAGATGAACGGAGCAAAGTAAACAGAGATCCTTGATGAGAACCTGCTCCAGAGTGCTCAGGACCTCAGACTGGGGTGAAGGTTCACCTTCCAACAGGACAACAACCCTAAGCACACAGCCAAGCCAACGCAGGAGTGGCTTCTGGACAAGTCTCCTGAATGTCCTTGAGTGGCCCAGCCAGAGCCCAGACTTGAACCCGATTGAACATCTCTGGAGAGCCCTGAAAATAGCTGAGCAGCTACGCTCCCCATTCAACCTGACAGGGCTTGAGAGGATCGGCTGAGAAGAATGGGAGAAACTCCCCAAATACAGGTTTGCCAAGCTTGTAGCGTTATACCTAAGAAGACTAGGCTGTAATCGCTGCCAAAGGTGCTTCAACAAAGTACTGAATAAAGGGTCGGAATGCTTATGTACAGTGGGGGGAAAAGGTATTTAGTCAGCCACCAATTGTGCAAGTTCTCCCACTTGAAAAGATGAGAGGCCTGTAATTTTCATCATAGGTACACGTCAACTATGACAGACAAATTGAGAAAAAAAATCCAGAAAATCACATTGTAGGATTTTTAATGAATTTATTTGCAAATTATGGTGGAAAATAAGTATTTGGTCACCTACAAACAAGCAAGATTTCTGGCTCTCACAGACCTGTAACTTCTTCTTTAAGAGGCTCCTCTGTCCTCCACTCGTTACCTGTATTAATGGCACCTGTTTGAACTTGTTATCAGTATAAAAGACACCTGTCCACAACCTCACAGTCACACTCCAAACTCCACTATGGCCAAGACCAAAGAGCTGTCAAAGGACACCAGAAACAAAATTGTAGACCTGCACCAGGCTGGGAAGACTGAATCTGCAATAGGTAAGCAGCTTGGTTTGAAGAAATCAACTGTGGGAGCAATTATTAGGAAATGGAAGACATACAAGACCACTGATAATCTCCCTCGATCTGGGGCTCCACGCAAGATCTCACCCCGTGGGGTCAAAATGATCACAAGAACGGTGAGCAAAAATCCCAGAACCACACGGGGGGACCTAGTGAATGACCTGCAGAGAGCTGGGACCAAAGTAACAAAGCCTACCATCAGTAACACACTACGCCGCCAGGGACTCAAATCCTGCAGTGCCAGACGTGTCCCCCTGCTTAAGCCAGTACATGTCCAGGCCCGTCTGAAGTTTGCTAGTGTGCATTTGGATGATCCAGAAGAGGATTGGGAGAATGTCAGATGAAACCAAAATAGAACTTTTTGGTAAAAACTCAACTCGTCGTGTTTGGAGGACAAAGAATGCTGAGTTGCATCCAAAGAACACCATACCTACTGTGAAGCATGGGGGTGGAAACATCATGCTTTGGGGCTGTTTTCTGCAAAGGGACCAGGACGACTGATACGTGTAAAGGAAAGAATGAATGGGGCCATGTATCGTGAGATTTTGAATGAAAACCTCCTTCCATCAGCAAGGGCATTGAAGATGAAACGTGGCTGGGTCTTCAGCATGACAATGATCCCAAACACACCGCCCGGGCAACGAAGGAGTGGCTTCTTAAGAAGCATTTCAAGGTCCTGGAGTGGCCTAGCCAGTCTCCAGATCTCAACCCCATAGAAAATCTTTGGAGGGAGTTGAAAGTCCGTGTTGCCCAGCGACAGCCCCAAAACATCACTGCTCTAGAGGAGATCTGCATGGAGGAATGGGCTAAAATACCAGCAACAGTGTGTGAAAACCTTGTGAAGACTTACAGAAAACGTTTGACCTGTGTCATTGCCAACAAAGGGTATATAACAAAGTATTGAGAAACTTTTGTTATTGACCAAATACTTATTTTCCACCATAATTTGCAAATAAATTCATTAAAAATCCTACAATGTGATTTTCTGGAAAAAAAATTCTCATTTTGTCTGTCATAGTTGACGTGTACCTATGATGAAAATTACAGGCCTCTCTCATCTTTTTAAGTGGGAGAACTTGCACAATTGGTGGCTGACTAAATACTTTTTTTCCCCACTGTAGATGTGATATTTCAGTTATTCATTTTTGTATACATTTGCAAGAAATTCTAAGCCTGTTTTCGCTTTGTCATTATGGGGTATGTGTGTAGATTGGGGGGGGGGGGGGGGGGGGGGGGGGGGGCGATTTAATCTGTTTTAGAATAAGGCTGTAACGTAGCAATATGGGAAAGTCAAGGGGTGTGAATACTTTCCGTATGCACTTTACATGCATAAATGTACATCTAAAGTACATGTTTGCATTGTTGTAAGTCTCACTGGATAAGAGCGTCTGCTAAATGAATAAAATGTAAACGTAATTTATGCTTTGGTTCTTGCCAGTGTCTTGCCAATGCTGCTGATGGAGTGAGACTGGCAGCACGGATTGTGGACACACCGTGCAACGAGATGAATACTGATCACTTCTTGGAGGCAAGTGATATCCTAATGGGGTTATCGGTTGCGTCCCAAATGGCACCCTATTCCATACACAGGGTACTGCTTTTGAGCACTATGGGCTCTACTAAAAAGTTGTGCACTATATAGGGAATAGGGTGCCATTTGGGACCCAACCATCATAAAGCAATAGCACCCAAATAATGGACAATCGACAGTGACTTCTTAAAACAACTTAATTAAACGAAATGTACTTTATTTGACTGGGTATACCTTTTTGTCTTCAGGAGATTAAGGCAGTGGGGACTGAACTGGGCATTACTCCTGTTATCATTCGAGGAGAGGAACTGAAACAGAGAGGTTTTGGAGGTACTGTATCAGGACAGGAGGGTCTTGGCTATGCGTTATGCTTGGCTATTATGCTTCTATGGATTGGGACCAGAGTATGTGAGCGGAGCTGGAGCGGAGCGTGCCCAATTTGACTGGATCGCGGAGCGAGTTTCCAGAAGGCTGGAGCATCAGCCTTCCTGCTCGCTTCAATTTCACTCCAGTAGCGCTTACTTCACGAGCTCAGGGCATGCCCGGCCCAGCATGCATTTGTAGGCTACTTGTGTGCTGCTATAGCCCCTTGCTTTAGCTACTGTAATGGAGTTTTCTAAATATTTTCATAAAGAAACTGATAAAGCACACCGGTGCAGAATCAAGGTGACTTACAAAGATTAGGACCAAGAGCAAGAGAGGGAGTGTTATGATGTAGTGTCCACAATTAGTCATCGCGAAATCTGAAAAGACTCGTATCCCGAAAGCATGATGGTGTACTACGTGCAAATGCTAACAGAAAGTAGTGAGGTGGTTAGCAAGCTAAGTGTCATTGTAGCAAAGTATTTACAAACAAAAAATCTGATCTCCTTAATTTTCATTCATTTTTGTTCTAGTATCTATACAATAGACTATCATTGATTTTGGCACAATAGGCCTGACATATTACCTCTTTCCGTTTTGATAGGGTTATTTTGCCTAAAAACCTTTAGGCCTACCAATAGAAAAATAGAAAAATAACTCTGCATCCCTGCCCAGCCTGGCAAGAGTGGCCCGAAGGGTGTTTAGCTCTGCAAGCGCGGAGAGGGTATTCTCTGCGTCTGGTCTGCTCTGCAGGCACCATCACATGAGCCTGAAGCCACACTGGCCAAACTTGTGTTTCTAAAAGTGAATTCAAAGGCACTAATAATTAATTAGATTTGTATTTAATTCTAAGTAAGTCACAGCCTATATGCACAATTTATAGACTATAATGACTTAATACAACATAAAATGTTTTTTAAATGCTGAGCGCTTAATGTTCCTGCCAGCCTAGTGTGTCGACACTCGCAAATGCTTCAAAATGTATTTATTTGTAGGCTATAGCCTTGTAATAATAGGCCAATAATATACAGTGCTATGAAAACGTATTTGCCCCCTTTCTAATTTTCTCTACTTTTGCATATTTGTGATACTGAATGTTATCAGATCTTCAACCAAAACCTAATATTAGATAAAGGGAACATAAGTGAACAAATAACACAATTGCATATTTATTTTATTTATTTCATAAACAAAGTTATGCAACACCCAATTTCCCCTGTGTGGAAAAGTAATTGCCCCCTTACACTCAATAACTGGTTGTGCCACCTTTAGCTGCAATGACTCCAACCAAATGCTTCCTGTAGTTGTTGATCAGTCTCTCACGTTGCTGTGGAGGAATTTTGGCCCACTCTTCCATGCAGAACTGCTTTAACTCAGTGACGTGTGGGTTTTCAAGCATGAACTGCTCGTTTCAAGTCCTGCCACAACATCTCAATTGGGATTAGGTCTGGACTTTGACTAGGCCATTCCAAAACTTCCAATCTGTTGCTTTTTAGCAATTTTCATGTAGACTTGATTGTGTGTTTTGGATCATTGTCTTGCTGCATGACCCAGCTGCGCTTCAGCTTCAGCTCACAGACGGATGGTCTGACATTCTCCTGTAGAATTCTCTGATACAGAGCAGAATTCATGGTTCCTTCTATTAAGGCAAGTCGTCCAGGTCCTGAGGCCGCAAAGCATCCCCAAACCATCACACCACCATGCTTGACCTTTTGGTATGATGTTCTTACTGTGGAATGCAGAGTTTGGTTTTCACCAGGCATTACTGGAACCATGTCGTCCAAAAAGTTAGACTTTTGAATCATCTGTCCATAGAAAGTTCTTCCAAGAGTCTTGATGATCATCCAGGTGCTTTTTGGCAAACTTGAGTCAACTTTTTGGACGAGATGGGTCCCATTATGCCTGGCGAAAACCAAACACTGCATTCCACAGTAAGAACATCATACCAAAGTTCATGCTTGAAAACCCACACGTCACTGAGTTAAAGCAGTTCTGCATGGAAGAGTGGGCCAAAATTCCTCCACAGCGACGTGAGAGACTGATCAACAACTACAGGAAGCATTTGGTTGGAGTCATTGCAGCTAAAGGTGGCACAACCAGTTATTGAGTGTAAGGGGACAATTACTTTTTCACACAGGGGAATTGGGTGTTGCATAACTTTGTTTATGAAATAAATATGTAATTGTTGTGTTATTTGTTCACTTATGTTCCCTTTATCTAATATTAGGTTTTGGTTGAAGATCTGATAACATTCAGTATCACAAATATGCAAAAGTAGAGAAAATTAGAAAGGGGGCAAATGCTTTTTCATAGCACTGTAGCCTAAATAATTCATTTTCATTCCTCCTTAGGCTACCTGTCTGGCTCCTGACCTATTTAAAGTGTTTGTATGCTGTTTAATACGACATGTACAGTAGCCTATTTGAAATTGAGTGCTTTTAGTCACCTTTTCATTTTTATTAAAATACTTTTAATTAAAATCATATGGTTTGGTTTCAATACTTCAAAACCAAATGGAAGTGCCAGGTAGTCACAAAAATAAATGGCTGTTGGTTAAATTGTGATTTTAAGGAATGGAGCGAATTTGGAGCATCAGTTTTTTTTCTTCCTGTGAGTGAGGAGTGTTTTTTAGCGGAGCGGTTGGAAAGAATGTGGAGCGCCAAAGCAACTCCGCTCACATACTCTAATTGGGACTCAAATCTGTTTGGTTCTTTGTTTGCCATCACACAGACTAACGTGTGGGCCGGTTAGAAAAACGTATTTTCAAACTGTCTGCGCTCTTGTGCAGTGTGTTTTTTATTTTTTTAGCATATGTATTAGCTCGCATGTATGATGACCACACGCTTTCTTCCACTTCCCTTTTGGAGTTTTTTGGGGGTTGGTTTATTGGTTCTCTTCTCTTTGTCTTTGAATGTGCAGTGTTTCTATTCTGCTTTATTACTTTCTCAGCAAAACTAGCTAATTAATGGGACCCAGAAGATTTGGGCAAAAAGGAATGTCAAATTAAATAGTTTTCCCACATTGGAATAAAGCTTGTATTTTAGTTTGAGTTGTCAAATGATGCAGATATACTCATGGTTGTTTTCCTGATAACTCAAAATTAGTTTCTGTGGTTATCAACTCAATCACTTTGGACTGTTTGGGCCCTCAGGGATATATGGAGTGGGCAAGGCAGCGGTGAACCCCCCTGCTCTGGCAGTCCTGAGTCACAAACCAGATGGCGCCACCCAGACTATTGCATGGGTGGGCAAGGGCATCGTATACGACACTGGAGGCCTCAGCATCAAGGGAAAGGTAAAGGCAAGCATGAGGCTTGTCAGTTGGGTTGCATCCCAAATAGCACCATGTTCCCTATAGTGCAATACTTTTGAACAGAGCCGTATGGGCCCTTGTCAAAAGTGGTGTACTATAAATTGAATAGGGTGCCATTTGGAACAGGTCCTTGATGTGATCATTGTCTTTTGTATAATTAAATGGCTATTTAACAGTAGCCTGCGAAATAAGTATTCAGTTACAATGTTGTAAAGGATGAATGTACTTTTTTTATTTTTCTTATAAGACCAACATGCCTGGGATGAAGAGAGACTGTGGTGGGGCAGCAGCCATTTTAGGCGCTTTCAAAGCTACTGTCAAACAGGTGAGGTCTACCTACTACCGCTGGTTAATCTTTCAAATCAACCTCTTATTTTGCAACATAAGGGCCTGTTCGGAGACACCCTATGGGAACGTATTGACAGTTTGGTTAGAGCTTTTGAAAAGTTGTGTGTGAACCTTTTTTGAAATGCATGTCTTTTTTTTCAGGGCTTCAAAGACAATCTCCATGCCGTATTCTGCCTGGCAGAGAATGCAGTCGGACCCACTGCCACACGGCCAGATGACATCCACACTCTCTACTCTGGAAAGTGAGTACCCTCCTAACTGTTGGGTTCATTTTAACCAGTTAGGCAAAGTAATGGGAAACAGGCCAATACAATGGCAACCTGATGGAGCAAAGTAGGGTTTTTCCTTCTGATGGGCTTTGTGTGGGAAAGACACAATTGGCTGATATTTGACCAAGGATCCATTATTACGTTGCTGGCTTAGTTTGTGGTTGATTTGTGGTTTGAATAGCCTTTTTTGTTCTCTTTTTCCTGCCTTTCTGATGAAGGACTGTGGAGATCAACAACACTGATGCCGAAGGCAGGCTGGTGCTGTCTGATGGTGTGGTGTATGCCAGCAAGGACCTCTCTTCTGACATCATCCTAGATATGGCCACCCTGACAGGGGCACAGGTGTGTGACTGGCGGCCTCATCTAGGACCACAGCACTGCATCTTTGGCAACAATAGACACCTACATTACTTTGGTGCCACACAGTTCTTTAATCACTTATTGTTGTTGTGCTTCAAGCAATGGATATAGTTTTGCCCTTATAGAATAGATTTAAGCCTCTAGGCATTTGATATATTTGTATTTCTATAATATTTGGTCGGTACATTATTTTCAGAAGTGATGGTTGGGTAATAAATGTTAGCACAAGGTAGTCACACCACATGTACATTGTGGAAACACTCATAAAAGCCGGTCAGGGCTGTTTAACAGTCACTGCACTTTGATCAGAGCCATATATAGGCTAAAATGAACATGTGCAAAGGTTAACAGGGCTTGTGACAGACGTAATTATACCCAGTACCCCGAAAGTTTTACTTTTGCTGATCTTTGCCTTAACTGACATTTTCGTGGGCTAAAGCTAAAACTCAGCACATTCTCTGAGGAACTCAAAACAACTGTTATCAAGGTTGTCTCACACAAATGCATGGTGTGTTTGTGTCCAACAAAATCATTAGGCCTAAATATTTGATCTTCCTTATAACAGTTGTGTTCTAACTCAAAACACAGCTTGTGCTGACAATGATAAAGCCACATCATGTGGTAACCCTCATGATGCACTGATGAGCTCATTCTGTAAGTCACATGCACCACACTGAATTATTTTGGCTACCCAGTGAAGTAGTTAGCTAGTGAAATGTCACTGAGGTCTGATGCACAAAAACAAGGCAGATTTTTGTTGCTGACCATCATAAGCGTTAGGTGAATTTGTACTCAATATACACATCACTGAACTTCTTATTACCACCTTTCACTTTAGTTCATTACCATAGTTCCTGTATAACAAATTACTACACAAGTATATGTTTCAAACAATGGTTTTAATTTGTGTCTGGCTCTCCTAGGGGATCTCCACAGGGAAGTACCATTGTGCTGTGATGACCAACAATGAGCAGTGGGAGATTGCATGTGTGAGTGCAGGCCGCAGCAGTGGAGACCTGGCTCACCCACTGGTCTACTGCCCAGAGCTGCACTTCAGCGAGTTCACCTCAGCTGTGGCAGACATGAAGAACTCTGTGGCTGTGAGTGGCCCCACTACTCCTCTCTCTGCTGTATGCGCAGTCTACCAGGTCCTAATCCTGGATCGGAGTACAATCAAGTAGCTCAGAAGTAGAGTTAATGCTTCTACAGTTTATAATGATTGTTGATCATTTTCCTTCAGCCTATTATATATTTTCTGGATAAGAGCATCTGCTAAATGACTCAAATGTAAATGTATGCCTTTTCTGTGTCTTTGAAAGGACCGGGAGAACGCTACGAGCTCCTGTGCCGGCCTCTTCATCGGCTCTCACCTGGGCTTCGACTGGCCTGGGGTCTGGGTCCATGTGGACATAGCCTCCCCCGTCCATGCTGTGAGTGACTGGATATTTGGGTTAAGTGGGGGTGTTTTCCTGGACACCGATTTTAAGCCTAGTCATGGACTAAAAAGATAACTTAATGGAGAATCCCCACTGAAAATGCTTTTTAGTTCAGGATTAGTCTTAATGTGTCCAGGAAAGTATAATATTTTCAAAGTATAGACATGATCTATTAAATCCATTTCAGCCCCTCACATATATTGACAGACTCAAATAAACAAAGGATCTTCAGAAAAAGTGTACCCAAACCTGCTTCAGCCCAGCTTGAACAAATAGGGAACAAAGGATCTTCCTCTGTATACCTTATCTGTCTAGTGCTTGCAGATCGGTGAAAAAACAAATGTGTAAGAGCTAAGGGAAGGGGGGCTGGGAACCAAAATAGAGTTGAGTCATGGTGTAACCTGTTCTCTAATTTTCTTCCTTTCTGCAGGGGGAGCGTGCTACCGGCTTCGGCGTGGCTCTGCTCATGGCTCTGTTCGGCCAGGCCTCCGACGACCACATGCTCAACCAGGTGTCTCCTCTGGGGGCGGCCAGAATGAATGCTGCGTCCGGGGACCCGATGGCGCGTGACAGCAAAAGGAGGAGACTGGTGTAAAACCTCTAAGCAGCCACCTCTGCCTCACCAACTCTGCCTCACCAACTCCAGACCCTCACCTGACCCACACACCTCCCCTCTTTACACTGACATGCACTGATCACCTAGAAAGCATTTCCAATCGTCAATTCTTATTCTACTCCTTTACAATGCAGTGAATAAAATGTGAAAAAAATAAGCAGGTGGCTAGAATTTCTCTCAGATTTGTTCATGTTGTATTTAATTGACTCTTTGATTTTTGTCTCAGATGTCCCACAAAGAATTGGCAGGAATTATGAATATGCAAATGTTTATAGGATGTTGTACACTTAAGGGTTTTGCCTTCCTTGAATAATTACCAGAGCATTATCTCAATTTCAGAAAATTTACCATAGCTGTAATGAAATCAAAATACGCAGTCTGAAATTGACTGTTAAAGTAACTAAATGAGGTATGTGATCCTGTGTTATAAGTGATTTTCCTTTTTATGTTTCAATGTCTTTCTTGAGGAAATTAGCTAGGCAAACATGTATTTTGGTTTGCAGCCATAGCTTATCCACTGATGCCAAACTTGTCATTATGGACATTGGGAATAACGTGAATAATAATAAAGCAATCTTACCTGCTTTGTCTTATTCCTTGTCAAACGATAATTGCATGAAATAAATAGACAAACTTGCCTGTAACAAATGTGGAATGTGTTTGGGTAGCAAGCAAACTATATAATTTGCACTTTATTGACGCAGGTCTTATGATATGGGGGGTAGTTTAGTGTTAGCAGCCAGGCAACATACTACCAAGATACACTACAGTCCATCCCCAGGTGGCAGCACCAACTCGGTCAAGGGCTCTGCTCTGCCAGGAAGCCTGGATAAATCGACAGGTGTGAGCAATCAGGATGATTGGCATTCTGTGACCAGAGGCTTCTCGGCCTGTTAGTGTTTGTTGTTTTGTGTTAGTTAACCTCTAGTTTATGCTTGCCTCTGTAGTTATCTTTTTGTATATATTTATTTTCAGTCAGCACTTTTAACAAATACTAATTGCTTGGACTGAGCTAGCCCTGGAGCTAAGGTAAGGTTACTGTCTCCCGGACACATGCATTCAACACCTGGTCGCATATGCTTACTTCTCACATTTATGCACACATCAAATCAGGTTACAGACCCCGACATGACAGGGCGGTTTCGCTGGCAGATTAAGCCTAATCCTAGATTAAATTGCACTTTTAAACTCAATTGACTGAAATGGCATTTATCAGACATGCCCTAGTTTAGATTGAAAAAGTATTGATTTCCAGAAGGACGATTATAGGTAATTTAGATCTAAGTGAAGGCTTGAATTAAACCTGGACAGAGGCAAGTTTAACTTCAGATTAATGGATGTTGGCAATGGAGGAAAATTGGTTACCTGGACTATTTCAATGATCAAAGAACACCACCAAGCCCAGACAGAAGGGCGGTTATAGACAGGAGCAACCCACTGAATGATTTAGATTAAATCAATTTTCCATGCAACTGACATTTGTTTGCTTGAGCCAAGGCTTTCATCTGACTCTCTTAGGGGAAGGCCCATTCCTGCTTCCCTACAAATACTGATCACCTTGAGGATTTTGGCATCTGAAACCTGCCATCATGAAACAGGAGATTTGTGTGGTGTAAGTGAACCGACTGTATGCGGAATAGTCCACAAAGTCTGCACTGCTATATGTGAACTGAAAGACAATTACATCAAGTTCCCTGATGCTGCTGCCCAAGCCAACTACAAGGTAGAGTTTTATGAATATGGTTACTTGCCTGGAGTCATTGGCTGTATAGATGGATGTCATGTCACAGAACAGATATACCGCTTCTTAGACTTGCTTTCGATGATAATTAAATATCTATAACTCACATTTCTATATGAATTTGGTCTGGTCGCCCAAAAAGTTACACATTGTAGCTTTAACTATGTGTTGAGGCTATATAGTGTTTGTTTACATTGTTTACAAACATTGGAGTAAAACAAGCTTTAATTGTTTGTGTTTATCAATGGGTATATATCATTAAGTCCACAAATGTATGTAGCAACTAAGGATTCTAGCTTTAAAAAGCAACAGTGGGTTCAGTTGTTGGTTGGTTTATTAATTAATTAGAAGGTGCAACGTTTGTAAAACAATCAATTCAGCTGTTCCTGTTATACTGTGTGTAGTGAGTCACTAATCACGGGATGGCATTTGCTATGTGGTTGTTCACATAGGTCGAACTGTGCAGTAAGAATCATATCGTCCTGTCTGTAAAACAGGCAATCAATGACAGGGAAGTATAATCCTTACGACACAAAGATCAGCGAGTCTGTGCTGCGCCTGCGCGTTGTTCAGGCTGACCCTCGGGTGAAACTATAAAAACCCACCAAGTTCCTATTAAGTCATATGACTGATATTTTCCAACATGGCTCGAGCGCTGTTGTTGTTTGTGTTTATGTTGTCTGGTGTCTTTGCTGGACGCTACTTTAACGAGAAACAACCGTGCTATCGACCCAAGCTGACCAAGCACAATGGAGTCAGGTAACTTTAGCTGTCTTCTATCATCTAATTTGATATGTTTTCTGTCTAGTGCTTGCTCTCGAGCAAAAAATAGTAGCTAGAGTTGTTGCAACATGATTCTAGTCATTTTCTTCCAGCTGTATCAGGGTGTTTTCACATAGGCCTCTTTAAAATAACCGATCTCAGTCATCTTTAAAGTGAAATATGGGGTAAAAAAAACAACCTGAATAACTCCCGTCATCTTTGTATTCACACTGCCCTTGCCTTTGAATAAGGGCTCAACTCTTTTGCCAGTTCACTTCACCAGTTGAGTGGTCCGAGTACTCTTTGCATTCACATTGCTATGTTTAGAAAGGAACCAAGGTCTTTTTCCAACGTTCACTCAATGCACTCTGGGTTTTTACAAAGTGCAGGACAAGCCATTCCATCAGATCGTGCTATCGGATAGCTTGATATACCTACTTACATTTTGGAAGCTAATAGATTGCATTTAGTTAAGAGATGAGAAGGCACTTTAACTTTTCCCGTTAGCGCTGACTTTGCTGATGAATACTTTGAGGGAAAATGTACTTGATACGATTGTGATGTCTTGTTGTTTCACCTAGCGATCTTAAGATGAACGCACTAATTAAGTCGCTCTGTATGAGAGCGTCTGCTAAATGACTAAAATGTAAACAATTTATAATTGTAATAAGATACTATTAACATGTAAATATTATTGGTAACAGAATAAATAGCAGAAAAATAACTGCAGATTAAATAATGCTGTAATTGAAAATAGTACACCCAATGTAGGCTACTGATCCTTTAAGAGCTATAATTGATTTTGTACCCTATGTTGTGATACTCACCAAATATGTTTGCTTTGTTGGCTTCTAACACTATTCAAACCCCACAATCGAATAAACAGTTTATGAAGCTCTCTTACATTTACATTTTAGTCATTTAGCAGACGCTCTTATCCAGAGCGACTTACAGTTAGTGAGTGCATACATTTTCATACTGGCCCCCCGTGGGAAACGAACCCACAACCCTGGCGTTGCAAGCGCCATGCTCTACCAACTGAGCTACACGGGGCCCATATATCTTAGCCTATAGATCACATATTGCAATAAAAAAATCTGAACTAAAAACACCACACATATTTTGTAATTTCTGTACATTCTTGACAATCGCTAATCAATATGCAAAAACAGCACACGTTTTTTCAACGCACCTGTACATCATCGTCTCCCCTTTGTGGCACCAATGTGAGGAGTTATGGCCGGGGAAACGTTGTTTCAGTAGTCTCGTGTGGGGTGCGGGAATAATGACAAGCGAACCTGGGGAACTTTGTGTTCACATTGCTCTAAGTGAACCAAACTCAGACCACCTCTCGAGCTCGCTTCGGGGGCTCTTTTGAGTGTTCACACTGCGCAAAAAATTAAGCAAACCGCACTGAGTTCACAAAAGTTGTATGAAAGGGACCAAATGTGAAAACACCCTTAATGTCTAAAGATGGTCAATTATTTTGTACTTGCACAACACTGCATCATTCGTTTTTTTGTAGTATATACTCTGATAGCATATAATCATAGCCATCTCTCTGAAATGGGAAGTAGGGTGGCCAGCAAGCTAATGTCATAGAGATAGATGACTCAAGTGATCAAAAGCCTGTTTCAGCATGGGTAGCGCCATTTGAGGACTTTCACCATTTTGAAGTAGTCAACTGGGTGGGACTTCCTATGGGTTAAGGAAGGATCAGTCAATTAATGATTTGTAAGCAAACATTCCATAACTGCAGGTGGCAGTACTTCTTCTTCGATGAGGTTTAACGGCGGTTGGCATCCAATTTGTTGCATTACCGCCACCTATTAGACTGGTGTACAACTCCCTTATACACTGCTCAAAAAAATAAAGGGAACACTTAAACAACACAATGTAACTCCAAGTCAATCACACTTCTGTGAAATCAAACTGTCCACTTAGGATGCAACACTGATTGACAATACATTTCACATGCTGTTGTGCAAATGGAATAGACAACAGGTGGAAATTATAGGCAATTAGCAAGACACCCCCAATAAAGGACTGGTTTTGTAGGTGGTGACCACAGACTACTTCTCAGTTCCTATGCTTCCTGGCTGATGTTTTGGTCACTTTTGAATGCTGGCGGTGCTTTCACTCTAGTGGTAGCATGAGACGGAGTCTACAACCCACACAAGTGGCTCAGGTAGTGCAGCTCATCCAGGATGGCACATCAATGTGAGCTGTGGCAAGAAGGTTTGCTGTGTCTGTCAGCGTAGTGTCCAGAGCATGGAGGCGCTACCAGGAGACAGGCCAGTACATCAGGAGACGTGGAGGAGGCCGTAGGAGGGCAACAACCCAGCAGCAGGACCGCTACCTCTGCCTTTGTGCAAGGAGGAGCAGGAGGAGCACTGCCAGAGCCCTGCAAAATGACCTCCAGCAGGCCACAAATGTGCATGCGTCTGCTCAAACGGTCAGAAACAGACTCCATGAGGGTGGTATGAGGGCCCGACGTCCACAGGTGGGGGTTGTGCTTACAGCCCAACACCGTGCAGGACGTTTGGCATTTGCCAGAGAACACCAAGATTGACAAATTCACCACTGGCGCCCTGTGCTCTTCACAGATGAAAGCGGGTTCACACTGAGCACATGTGACAGTCTGGAGATGCCGTGGAGAACGTTCTGCTGCCTGCAACATCCTCCAGCATGACCGGTTTGGTGGTGGGTCAGTCATGGTGTGGGGTGGCATTTCTTTGGGGGGCCGCACAGCCCTCCATGTGCTCGCCAGAGGTAGCCTGACTGCCATTAGGTACCGAGATGAGATCCTCAGACCCCTTGTGAGACCATATGCTGGTGCGGTTGGCCCTGGGTTGCTCCTAATGCAAGACAATGCTAGACCTCATGTGGCTGGAGTGTGTCAGCAGTTCCTGCAAGAGGAAGGCATTGATGCTATGGACTGGCCCGCCCGTTCCCCAGACCTGAATCCAATTGAGCACATCTGGGACATCATGTCTCGCTCCATCCACCAATGCCACGTTGCACCACAGACTGTCCAGGAGTTGGCGGATGCTTTAGTCCAGGTCTGGGAGGAGATCCCTCAGGAGACCATCCGCCACCTCATCAGGAGCATGCCCAGGCGTTGTAGGGAGGTCATACAGGCACGTGGAGGCCACACACACTACTGAGCCTCATTTTGACTTGTTTTAAGGACATTACATCAAAGTTGGATCAGCCTGTAGTGTGGTTTTCCACTTAAATTTTGAGGGTGACTCCAAATCCAGACCTCCATGGGTTGATACATTTGATTTCCATTGATAATTTGTCAGCACATTCAACTATGTAAAGAAAAAAGTATTTAATAAGATTATTTCATTCATTCAGATCTAGGATGTTATTTTAGTAGTACCCTTTTTTGAGCAGTGTATTTTGCTTGAAAAATAAAATAAAATAAATACCCTACCATCTAACACTACACTCACAAATTCAAAATTATTATTAATAATTACCACCCCACTCCTTTAATATATTCATTCCTACCTCATGCCCTCAACCTGAGATGATGGAACATCACCACTTAACACTCCCTGTAACTCTTCTGATGTCAAGTCTCGCACACCCAAATACCTCTCTGCAGCTGCCACCACAACCTAAATTTTTTAATTTTACATTTGAGTCATTTAGCAGACGCTCTTATCCAGAGCGACTTACAGTTAGTGAGTGCATACATTTTTCATACTGACCCCCCCCCCCCCGTGGCAATCGAACCCACAACCCTGGCGTTGCAAGCACCGTGCTCTACCAACTGAGCTACAGGAGGCTTACATTCCATCCCTGCAGTACAATTAATAACCATTGCTATAAATGCTAAAAATCCAATCTTACTGACACATATATCACTTGTTGTCCTATCCCTCTGCATTGGTACATCTCTACTACTCTCACCACTCCTCCCCCTTGACCCATCTTCCTCTACTTTCTTCACTGCCTCAGCATATGACAACTTCTTCACTACTCTTACCCTGGAAACCTCAACCTGCCTCTCTCGCACAGGACATTTCTGATCCCTGCAGGTGGCAGGAAATCACCAACCTTGACTTTATACCTGTTAAAACCAATGGGCCAGGGTTCTGGTCTAGCACGGTTGACTGCTCCTACAGTTTTGCTTCAGTACTGCAGTTTAACTGACACCCGGCCCAGACAGACAATTTCCATAGACGGCCACATAGAGAAGTCAGATTTGAAAATTCCTAATAAGACACTTTAGTCATTCCTTTGTGCACAAGACATCCATTAAATTATATTAATAATTGTCACTGAGGCCCATTATCACTCACAGCTGAAGATATTAATATTTTATATTCATCCAATGTCTTCCATGTTTTTGGATGGCGTGATGGCGTCGTCGCTTCTCTCGCTGTTCCCTGTGCTCATGTGATGTTGCTCCGTATAAACCAGATGCAACCCAGATATAGAAGGTCCATGAATCGGCGAAAGTGAGTAGATTCCCTTGAAAACAATGGTCGGACATCTAAGACAGTCTCCATTTATTATTATATCTCAGTGGTTCAAACACACTACAGGTGGCAGTAGGCACCCTTTGTTTTCCAACTCATAGAAGTAGTAGAAGAAAATTGACTACTTAAAAATGGAGATGGTCTCAATGGCGCTGCCCCGCACCCACAGGCGCCATAATGGGACAGATACAATGATGCGATGTCTATGGCGCATGTCTGTCTTTTGCCTCTAGTGTTTTAAATTGTCTAGTGTTGATTTTATTTAAGTGTTCTTTATTTATTCAGGTGTGAATTGCCTGCATCTTCTGCACTCAATTGATATCATTAGTCAGTAACTGAGTATGAGTTTATTGCACATAATTCTTTCATAAAAAGGTTTAATAATGGTTCAAATGTTGCCAAGTTCCTGCAGGTTTCAGAATTGTCCCAGAATGAAAATTAGCTGATTGGTAGGCTACTACATAACTTTCTTCTTTAAACAATACTCAATACTCAAGTGCAGAATTTTTACCCCCTGTGATTTTGACTCGAGTGTTAATCAGTTTATTACAGAAAAGGCATATCATGGCTATCCAAAGTTTGAAATCAATGAAGCAATCAAAGCCGAGGGTGGAAACAAGGTAGCAAAGTTCTGACATGTCTGTGAGTGGAAGGAGATGACTGGGTCTCCAGTAGCATGGGAAGAAATTGTTTGGGATCTGACGTTTTTAAAGCTTTTCATCCCATTTTGCTATTGAGCGCTCAAAATTCTGCCCTCCTGAAATATATAATTTGACAACTGGATGTCTCCAGAAACATGCATGGCCCTTTCAGCGGTAGTAGCTATTTGGCTTCTGAGTTTTGAAAGTATGCTTGTGCTGTGGATGCTTTTGAATGCTTGACCTTTGAATGGAGAGGCAGATCTGCCAAGCTTGATCTGGGGTGTATTCATTACACCGATTTCTGTTGCTAAACGTGTCTTAAACGAAAGCAAATGGCACGAAACTGGGAGGGATCTACCTGAATTTGTCCAATCAAAACTCGTGTTTTAGTTGCAACCCATTTTGCAACTGTTTGGGCTAATGATTACACCCCTGGTCAGGTTTTGAATTGGCCTGTCATGGTATGGGACCTTATAAGTGCGCACTGCATTTTGTTATCCATCATGTTTGCAGAGACTGTTTGAGCCGCTCTACATTAGGAATTCTGTCTAGAAAACCTTGTACCCTGATGTCATGTCTTTCATCAGGACGATGCCCAGACCCCACGAGTTCCTGAAACTCAATGAGCTCCCCAAGGCGTGGGACTGGAGGAACATCAACGGCACCAACTACGTCAGCACCACCCGCAACCAGCACATCCCCCAGTACTGTGGCTCCTGCTGGGCACACGGCAGCACCAGCGCCATGGCAGGTAGCCTAACCTCAAGTTTGCCTTTCCGCGGTCATCCGACTTGGACAGCTCATAGAAATGAACAAACCATATACAATTTACTTGGTCGTTTTACAGACTCTCTTGCATCAGAAGGGAACACCGTACGAAGGGACAAATGGATGAAGATCAGATTGTGAAATGCTATCCTATTATTTGGCCACAGATGTCTGCAAACCTCTTCACTATAAGTACAGTGTTGTACATTTTGGTAATTCACCTTCAAGATGGTCATAAAGATGGTTTACCAATCTAAAGTCACTTGGAAACTAGATTTTATAACCAAGGTGGAATAAACATTGCAGTAATTGTTCAGACATGCATGCCTGTCAGGCTTTTAACACATGACTCACTCCACTGAC
The DNA here is from genome assembly GCF_964263955.1 of Coregonus lavaretus. Taxonomy (NCBI): domain Eukaryota; kingdom Metazoa; phylum Chordata; class Actinopteri; order Salmoniformes; family Salmonidae; genus Coregonus; species Coregonus lavaretus. Next base: position 36,425,184 of record NC_139995.1, read on the forward strand.
TCAAATTCAGGGTGGTATGGCAGTGAAGCGTTGTGGCAGTGCCAACCCCTGAATGTGCAGACATGCAGTTAAAGCTTCATGGTTTCCTGTAATTCAGGTTTCCTGTAAATCTGTGCATGTTTGTTGTAAAATGCAGTTCCTCCTTTGCTCATACAAGTAGTCCTTTAGCATTCTGAAGTCATGGTATTGTTATGATAGAGTAGTCCTTACTAATTTTGTTGACTTATGAACATCTAAGAGCAGATTCTGTCACCTGTACTGAATTAATGGACTGGTTGTTGGTGGTTTGCTCTCCTTTGTCAGATCGCATCAACATCAAGCGGAAGGGAGCCTGGCCCTCTGCTTATCTGTCAGTCCAGAATGTGGTGGACTGTGGCGAGGCCGGCTCCTGTCATGGAGGGGATCACTCTGGGGTGTGGGAGTACGCCAACAAACACGGCATCCCTGACGAGACCTGCAACAACTACCAGGCCAAGGACCAGAGTAAGGCCTCAAGAACTCTGCTATCTCCTAGCTGCACATTACTTTTACTTGGTTGAACAGTTTTTTTCCATGACTTGATAACAAGAATTTCTGTCACATCAAATTAAGGTTAATTTACAATTTCTCATGCTTAATATGTTCTCCATATTGTGTCTTGCAGAGTGCAAACCGTTCAACCAGTGTGGAACCTGCACAACGTTCGGGGTCTGCAACATCATCCAGAACTATACCCTGTGGAAGGTCGGAGACTTCGGCGACGTAGGTGGGAGGGAGAAAATGATGGCCGAGATCTACGCTGGAGGACCTATCAGGTTAGTAGCTGGACTTGGTCAACATGGGCTGTGTCCCAAATGCAGGGGCGCAACTTTCACTGGGGATGGGGGTGACATGACCCCCCCCCCCCCCAATTTTTGTCCACCCCAGTTTTATCATTAGCGGCATCGTGTGCTTTAGGACCATGCTGAGCTAGTAGTGTAACTGACATGTAACGTCAGCTAATGTTTCATCCCCTCTCGACTGAAATTCTGTCTGAAGAGAATGAACTAGCTAGCTAGTAGCTACCACAACCAGTTGAGCTTTAGCTATCTGTCAGATAGCAGTATCTAACAGTTGTTGTGTGTATGGAAATGTCCTTTTTGTCCCGTTTCAACAGAAGTAAATTAACTTGGCTAGTTTTTGCCAGTTGATGCACCATTAGAGCTAGCCAACATTAGCTAGCTAGCTAGCTAGCTCACTAACTTTAGGTATTATTTTTGCCTGTGTAACATTATTGATCTGTCAGTTTCCCTAGCTAATTCCCTACTTTTCGCACTGACACAGTATAAACAGCTCTACAGACTACACTGTCATGGTGCACAGTCAGTGCACAACACAATATTGATGATGACGATGAATGGATACAGATATGTTTGAATGCCCAGTCATGTTCATATAATCTCAGACATAAATTACAGTTTAAGATCATCAATAGAACATCCTATATGCCAGTGAAACTGAATATCATGCACTCAGACATGTAATTCCTCTGTTGGAAGTGTAAAACACAAAAGGGGACATATTTTGCAGATGTTATAATCATTTGAAGGCTGGCTGAATTCTGGCAAAGTGTATGTTATTTTATCTCGGCATGTCTACAGGTTCTCCCAGTTTTTTTTGCTCAGAAATGTTGATACTGGAGACTGTTATCAGAAGAAACTGTCTAACCTTGCATTTATAGCGGCTAAGAAATGCATCGCCATTTAATTGGAAGGTTGATTATCCTCCCACAATGTATGGCAGAAATGTCAAGTTATGTATCACTAGATTTGATTTTATACAAGATTAAGGGTATACTGTGGAACTTTCATAACATCTGGGTGCCTACTATATGACAAAAGGGGTCTGTATTGAAAACATTAGATTTTATTTAGTCGAGCAGTCGCAAATAGATTATATTTTTCATGGCACACGAGACACCTGTGTGATTTGCGCCTGTCTCGGTGGACTAATCCATTGAGGAGGCCACGGGGATGCCACGGTCCAAGAATATGGCACCTCTCTCCAGAATGCACGCTCTCCTGCCATTTTGTGGGTATTCATAACTTAATTGTGTGCATTGTTTGCTGTGTATCAATTCCCCATTACGTACATCACCAGTAGTAGCCTACATTGACCTTTAATTCCCATAATTTTAATCTGCGATGTTTGTTTTGTTTATGGTAATTTCTGTTAATGCATTCAATATATTATTACAGTCATTTACTGTTCTCGTTGTCTGTGTGGACATGTGTTTTGCAGAACTCACAACCTATGCTACACTTGTGAGAAACAAGTTTTTGTTTATTTCATTCCATTTACGAGTTTTGTCAATGTATTCATCGTCTTTTGTTTGAAACGCTCCTGTCAATGTTGAGTAAGGATGAGCACCTGATTACGCATATAGAAGTAGGACTAGTCTACCTGGCCTTCGTGCAAATGTAGCCCTATGAATGTGCCCATTTGGGGATGTCTGATAGTATTTCTGATTGTCTTAACTCACCACCACTAATGAGCTGTGGAGCTTCTCAAAGTAATTTTTCTTCACCTCAAACAGCAAGTAAACAAAGTCTGTTTTTAGAATCAATTGAGAATGACAATAGTTCCTCACAGTATTTGAACAATATTTCCAGCTCTCTCCCTTTCGATAACCACATGCATTAAAGGGAAACATGTAATGCTCTGATCCAGTGGAAACGTCCTAAAATACCTGATTTTACTTCTTATCCCCCCCTGCACAAATAGCCTACAGCTGTGTCTGTCCCGAGCTCACTGGCGCAGGAAACTGAGGGTCCAGAATATTTTATACAATGTTTCAAGTTTTGGGGTGACCCAGTTAATACAATGTTTCAAGATCGTTGCAGACAGGCCATGCATAGCCAATGTGATTCATAGGATATTTATCCGGATATTTTCTACTTGCAGACTGCAAGGTTTTGGCTTTATGTAGGTTATTATTACATAGTTGGCAATGGCAAAAAAGCTACTTTTAGATTTGAATATTTTTCATTTAGATAGAATGTAGATTAACCACAGACAAGGATTTTGAGATACAAAGATTATTATAAATGAAAAATGTGCATATGAAAATCATAACTGTTATCTCTGGCTCCCTCTTGAGTCATTTGTGTGTCTTCATTATTTAATCAAACAGCGTACTTAAAGCATCAGACAAGTTCAGTACAAGTTCAAACACATAGGGTGTGTCTATATAGGCCTGTGGAAAAATAGACGCTTAAGACTACTCTTGGTGTGCCAAGATATTTTTTTAGTCAGGGACAGCCCTAGTAGAAATGCAAAGTTGCGCTCCTGCCCAAATGGCACCCTATTCACTATACAGTGCACTATGTAGGGAATGGGGTGGCATTTGGAACTGGACTGGGTCAACATGGTGACTGTTTCTCTTCTCATGAGCTCCACCTGTCCTAACAGTGACTGTGTATGGATTCGCACGAGAAGTAAAGCCAAGTCACAGTCAAATAGGCAAATATCTGATGTGTAACAAAATGACTGGAGTAGCAATATGACTTGTTGTCAAAGCTTAAAGGAATACTTCAGGATTTTGAAAATGAGGCCCTTTTATATACTTCCCCAGAGTCAGATGAACTTGTGGATACCAGTTTTATGTCTCCGCGTGCAGTTTGAAGGAAGTTGCTAACTAGCGCAGTTCCTAACTAGCGTTAGCGCAATGATTGGAAGTCTATGTGTATCTGCTAGCCCTCTATTATGTTTCCCTTCCCGCCCCTGCAAAAACATACACAAACAAACATGCAGACTGTAATTAGTTAAAGCGAAACAAACATTTTTGTTTTCTGTCCTTGGTAGCTGTGGAATCATGGCCACCGACAAGTTGGACGCCTACACTGGAGGCCTGTACTCTGAGTATATCGAGGAGCCCTCCATCAACCACATTGTGTCTGTTGCCGGCTGGGGCATGGATGAAAACGGTGTGGAATTCTGGATCGTCCGCAACTCATGGGGAGAGCCCTGGGTAAAATTTTAGTCATTTAGCAGACGATCTAATCCAGAGCTATTTACAGTTTGTGCATTCATTTTAAGGTAGCTAGATGAGACAACCACCGATCAGTCCTAGTACTTTTTTTTTTTATCCCAAAGTAGCTATCCGCAAAGTCGGTGATAAGAAAATAGAAGTGAGTGCTGGTGCAAGAAAGGCAAGGGTGTTTATTTGTATTTTTTTTTGGGGGGGGGGGGGGGGTGCTATGGGATTAATCAAGATGAAGAGGTAGGTTTTCTCTGCTGTCCTGACATTAGGGGGAAGCTTGTTCCATCCTTATCGACTGAATTAACACTATGCATTCCATATTGGAGCTGGTAGTCTGTAGTGATCTTTCATGGCACTAACTGCAGCAGAGAATTTAAAACCTCATGCTCTACTATAGAATTACATTTAGTGTTCAAAATGGGGCAACAAATCCTAGCCTATAGCAGTTCCTGTAGTTTATTAACTTTACTTCTACATGAACTTCACTTTCTATTGTTTGTATGTTCTACCATATTTATCTAGCTGAAACTCCAGATTGAGTAAGTTTCTGTTTTCTTGCCAGGGTGAGAAGGGCTGGCTGAGGATCGTGACCAGCGCATACAAGGGAGGAAGTGGCAGTCAGTACAACCTGGCCCTGGAGGAAGACTGCATGTACGGAGATCCCATCGTGCCTAAGACCTACCTGTAGACAACAGGCCAACCAATGTTTCTTCTAAAGACCAGGGGCCTCTTAACAATCGTTGCGTAAATTTCACACTTAATATCTGTCCGCCATTTCTGAGAAGAATACGTAGGTATAAAAATAGAGATTTTATAAATCAGACCTGTCCTACAACTGTGCACGCATGAACGAGCGTTATAACACCGCCTGGAAAATGCCTCCATTCACCTTTTTATGGTGACAATAACGCCCTTTATTTGCTGTATCATTTGGAACTATTGGAATTGGCCCAAAGATTTGTTTTAAACGAGCAAATTTAGTATCTTATAAACCGCGCTGCCTATGGGATCGCATAGGCTACAGTAAAACTTGAAATGCATAGCCCATCTATTTACTAGGCCCAATTAAATGATGTGCATGGTAATTTGTTATATGGCTAGCGTCCAGAAAAGTTGAGGAATTTATTCTGCAATGGTTATGAAAATAAAATAAATAGGAAATAAATGTCTAATTATTTTAGATTCCAAAAACAAAACGAATACCGGTACATTTTTGCTCTTCTAACTAACTAAACGCAAATGGTTGAAATCTTGTTTATTTTTACATTTTTTTTTTTTTATCAATAAGCATGTCAGCATATCCACCATTTGCACAAAATACTTACTTGCCTGCTTGCAATACCATACTTCAACCACTACAAAATGTGCGTACGCATGGTCTGAAGTTTGCATGGAGGTAAGCACATTTGATTATATAAATGCCAACTTTTGCAGGTAAACTAGCGCACGCATGTTTTGGGGGTATATTTTGTATGTATGAAACGTTTGTAAATGAGGCTCAGAAGCTGTTAAACTGAATAGACAGCATTGTATATCTACAGTTTTCTATGACAATCTCAGGCTACTTCCACATTGCAACAATGTACCATGGTAAAATGGAAAGGGGACATTTTTTTTTGCCTTTGTGTTTTTTAAGATCTTTTCTTATACAAAATGTGACTGAACAAGTCATTATGTACTTCGCCTTTTGAACAAGTACAAATGCTGACAATATTTGGTGCACAATTAGCTTAAGATCTAAGTGCCAGTAAGATAACTAATTGTGGCTGTAAATGTTGAAGCCTTGATAAATTCTGATGCCACATGTCTTTTGTTGTATGCAAATTTAACTGAATGATTTTTCAGGATTTTAACAGCAATCCACGTGGCTTACAGGTAATTTATGCTTGAGTCTTCATGATGGTTTCCACAAATGTGATCTCTGCTAAAGGCAGATTGTGCAGTTCAATGTGTTTGAATCCAGGCCTAGGATGGAAAGTTGTAATAGTTGATACATTTTCTGAAACATACTTTCCTTGAACCACCTCAAAAGAAGTGATGCAGAACGGTGGATGTCGCTTCGTGTGAAATGAATAAAACCAAGACGTGTCAATATTCTTGTCAAATTGAAAAGGATAACCATGAAAAAGGCTTAACCTTTTCAGTGGGAATTTCAACAAACCTTTTGAGCAGTCAGTCATACATATTTAAACACAAAGCAACATAGAAAATGAACAACGAAACCTTAGCCCATACCAATGGAAACTACAGTGAAACAAATAATGGAGCTAGAGAAGTTCTCCTCATACCTCCAGACAAGCAAAGATACACTACATCCTTTTAATTCTGAAAGTCATTTGTGTTTACGCCACATTTGAAAATAAAATTGCAGGTCAAAGTCTATATGCAAATGGTCAGCCGTCTGCCTCAAAATTGGCAATGTTCAATTCCTCGTTCAGCAGAACACATCCAGGGATTGGCTCATAACCAAGAGATCCCGCCTTCTGCCCCTCCCTGCTCTTCCCACTACATCCTCAGTCAAGTTAAACCCACCAGTGTCACTCTCAGTTCATCATGATGAAGTTGGATTTGCAGTGAGCTGAAACAGAGCAGAATGATAATTATATTTTAAGCTTCTATAACTGGGCCAAATGAAAGTAATCAATATGTAGACAGTTTTTGGCCATGAAAAAGATGGTATAAGAGACTGACCTATGAACTCCACGACAGGGTCGTGTTCTCCCTCTGTCCGAATGGTTCCAGCGATGCTGTCGTTCTCCAGGATGGGCAGGAACAGCTGGACGAAGTCTGAAGTGTATGGAGGGGCAATCACATCCAACACCTGATAGGGCAAACAGAAATATCAGTATTTTCACTTCCACTACCATTTCTTCAAGCGCAACTAAATTGGACTGACGGTGTCTTTAGAACGTTTCACTTCTCTTTATCTGGAATGTTTCACTTCTCTTTTAATAGTTTCTGGTTTCAGCAGGCCATACTTCTGTTACAAAATAGCGAATGAGAGAGATGTCTGTGTTGAGCTTCTCCAGGCACTTGCGGATGTATCCAACCACAGGCAGCACGTAGCCCCGACTCAGCAGGTGGACCATACGATCCAACAGGGTCTTCTTCAGCTCCATCTGAAAGGGACAACACTCATACAGTCAGCTAAGAAGTCATCCACTGAAAGTCTATGGGGTGGTTGCATGGGCCCAGATTAAGCCTATGCACGCATGCACAACCCACACACCTGCTCCATGACATCAAGCTGGGAATGTTCTGTCTCAAATAGCTTGATCAGCAGCTGGAGGACCTGTGGGTGCAGGAGCTGGTGACAGGTGCTGATCTGGGGAATAAAAACAAACATAATGGTCTCATTAATCTCTGTCCCTACCACCTGATTGGGGATCAGTTCTAGTCTTTAAACCGCAAAACAATTCCAAGAATGACAGTTAAATGCACAATTTCTGTGTACAACCAAATTGCACCCTATTCGTTATATAGTGCACTACTTTGACCAGTTCCAAATGGCACCCTATTCCCTATATAGTGCACTACTTTTGACCAGGGCACATAGCGTAAAAGTAGTGCACTATATAGAGTCATTTGGGACTTATATATCATAGTGAGTTATCCATAATAGCACAACAAAAACATCCTCCCTCAACCAGTGAAAAAGTGCAACCTCTACCTCATCCAGAAGTGCTAGATGGACAGGGGTATGGTCTGTCTGGAGCTGGAAGTAGCGAGGCTCAGAGACTGTCCAATCAACCCACTTCAGCACCCCCATGGAAACAACCGGGAACCTGAAAATGGACATAATGATGTCTCAACCAACAGTGGTAACCAATTACATTCTTGGAATCCTCTGGCTTTAGCTACATATTGGAGATCCATGATGGGCTCACTAGGTTGGCTAGTTGGCTGCTGGGCTCACCGGATGCACTGGTACAGAGTGCTGAGCTCAGCCACCAGCTCTGTGGCTCCTTTGTTCTCATTGCAACACAGGTTATGGACCGTCTCAATGGCCTTGGAGGTGGACTTGAGCTCATCCTTGTTGATGTTCACTCGCTTGTTCTGTGGATGGATGAAAAGAGAGGCATACTGTTATCTGGGCGTTTTTATTTGGGAAAAAACAACACCTGTCATTGGAAAAAATATTTGTATATACTGGTAAGAAAAACATTTCAAATTCTGCACATAAGTATGAGCAACGACAGAACATCTGATAAACTTAGTAGTATGAGGGATTTATGTCAGGGGCGTTTTTGTTTCTGGTACCTTTTTCCATGTCTCGACCACACTGGCAGCGTAGGCCAGGATGTGAATGTATTTGTGTTTATGGTCCTGGTTGATCTTGGAGCCTGGCTTGAACAGCGACTGCATGAACAGGTCCAGGAAGGCAGGCACTCGAATCTGAAGATATACAAGGGAAAATACTTCACCCATTCTCTCAAAAGACAATATCAACAGCTGAAAGACAAGCAATTCTCAGTTTAGCTTCCAGCTAAGGCTAGCCTGGTCCCAGATCTGTTTGTGCTGTCTTGCTAACTCATATTGGTCATTGTCACGTCAAACATGCAAGGCAACCAGTGAAAATATCCCTCCATCTAACTTGGATAATGGCACCTTATTCCCTATGTAGTGCACTACTTTTGATTTTTAAAAAGTGGCTTGATGCCCCACACTAACCAGCTCTACGGGAGGTGGGTCCATGCTGCTGAACATCTTGAAGAGCACAGTGATGTCGGCAGGGTTGAGTGCCCCTTTGGACAGCATTGCGCCCAGGGCCTGGCAGGCTCGAGGGTAGGCTGCTGCTGTGCCCAATGCCAGTGTGATCTGACTGGCATCATGGCCCCTGCACAGCACAAGGAACAGTAAAACACTCAAATTAGCTCACTTACTTACTTAAACCGCTTTGCTCCTGGAGGAACATATGGCCTGTAATAAAATTAGCTACTATACAACATTACTACACCCATTCAGTTGAGATTGTGACAGTTGAGAGCATAACTTCATTTTCCACAAAGCTGCTCACTCAATGTTAATGTTTATTGTAACACTGGATTTTACAGATAATACAACCATAATTTTCAAAATGCAGAAATCAATTGAAATAAATGAAATACATTTCCTCTAATCATTATGTAATTCTGCCAAAATGTTGCCAAGATGGAGGACATTCGTCAACGGCCTATGCTCCTTATAGGAGCCAAGAGCTTGTCAAGTAAGTCAATGCTGGCAAAATAGTGTAGAGGGCAGGATACCTCTGATGTGCAGACTTCTGTACTTCCTGGCCGATCCTGCGCATGGCCGACCCCCCCTGCTCCTCCTGAGACATGATGGACATCATGGCCTGGGCAAACAGGTAAGTGTGCTCCCCATGACACACCATCTTCTGTGTAACACAGAAATGGAGGAGAGAACAGTTCAGCTCCAAACCAACCACACAAACAAAGACACTCATGCCAAAAGACAGGTAACCTGCAACATCATGTTGTGCTACCAATGTCCTGCAATTCCATATTGGTTAGAGCAATATTGATTGTAGTACCGCTTTCAAATGATTGAAAACCTTGAATACAACACATTTCCAAAACCATCAAACCAAGGATTTGTATTGAGTGAGATAATGACAGATATGCCTAGATCTTATTCTTGGGAACACCAGGGCCGGTATTCATAAAGCGTCTCAGAGTAGGAGTGCTGATCTCTATAATCAGTATTGCCTTTTAGATCCTAATTAATATAATTATATGGACAGGGGGGGGGGACCTGATTAGAGACTCACAGCGAACTCTGGCAGGTTCTTCTCCAGGTTGTCCTCACCTCCATCCAGCAGTGTGGCCAGAGAGGTCCTCAGGACCCTGGAGAACACCTCCAGCTGTTGGCACGCCGTGGACACACTGGTGATCTCCCCCTGGTAGCCTGCGTCTGAGATGAGCTGAGGACGGACACAGTCAGCAAGGAGAGGAGGAACATGGCACTGTTTGACCCATAAAGACATTAGTTATTAACTGCTGGGTGATCATCAGTACCTTGACAGTGAAGTTGAGCATCAGACAGTCAGGGTGGGCCTCGGCCAGCTTGTAGAAAAGGTCTCTCCAGGTGGTGTGGGCGATCATCTGTTCCAACCAGGCAGGAGTCTGAACCAACACAGGAGGACAGGGTTACTATATACTCTGTATACTATAGGGTTTCTACTATACTCTGAGGGAAATGCATCACATGCAAGAACACAGAGAATTAAAACAATTTATATGATTAATCAAGTTTTTTTCTAGGAGAGGAAAACAGTGAAAGAAACAGCAAGCAAGCAAGCAGGAGAGCACCAGTTTTGAGCTGTCACATCCAGACCACAGCAAAGCATTGGTGGTTTGTCCTTCACTGGCGACTGATATCTCACCTCTCCCTCGACGGTAAAGATGGAGTCAGCCTTCTGGGGGTCAAAGTGCTTGATCAGGAGACTCTTCAAGTGATTCTCTACCCGTTCCTGCACCTGAGCTGGCTCTACACCTGCGATACACAGACAGAAAAAACATTAATTCTACTATGCGTCTCAAACAGTGTGAGAGGAACAAAAACCCTATATTTTCAGTGATTGTGGAGTCCAGGGCTTCGTCCCAAATGGCACCCTATTCCCCATGTAATGCACTACTGGTCAAAAGTAGTGCACTGCATAGAGAAACGGGTGCCATTTGCAGCTCAGTCCAGTGTTGTTTACCCATCTGGATGAGCCACTCTGCCAGCAGGTTGACAGTCTGGGCCACAGCTGAGTAGTTCTCCGACAGGAGCTGGATGACGTGTTCAGGGGAGCCACCAGCCTGGAAATACCTGTGGAAACAGAAGCCTCTTCAGGAAATGATTTGACTCTTCACACACTAACGTTACTAGACACACACAATACTGTGTTTACGTTTTAAGGGTGTTGAAGACAGCAGGCTCCATGATGTAATCTCTGCTGGAAAACTTCTGTAGGCAGTCCTCCTGAACTTTCCCATCGTTCTCCCCTTCAATATAGTCGTCTTGCTATATGAAAGTCACATCACTTCAGCCAAGGAAAGAACATCTTAACATTGAATCTATCACCATATAAATTCGCGATTTGGCTCCGTCAAACAATGAATCAACAGCCAACAACAATGTAGTTACTAGCTATCTTAGCTACATTGCCATTACTAGCGACATTGTACATTCACTAGCTTGCTACAGTAGCTAAAGATGATGCTTACATTGCCATCCGGACCATCCCAGTCTCCAATATTCCTCTCGTAATATTCCTCGTCCATGATGACGAGGGGTGAGTAGGGTTTATAATGTGAAGCACACGACAAGTTATAATAAAGCAAGCCTAGAAAACAAAACAATACAGAATGTGTTTTCAAAACAATTAGATAGCCTTTGCCTAAGCTAACTGGCTAGTAAAAAAATCTCAATCAGATAACTGAAGGTCCATAGTTACATGCGCCCATTGCGCCGCCTTGTGGCTCGGCAGAATATATGCATGTTTCCTTCTGTAGTGTATACAGACCACGAACAAGAGACAGACAAACAAATAGAGATTAATTCCAGTTGATTTGCTCTCGAAAATAATGGACATATTGTTGTGCGCCTTTTAAAACTGGAGTTGCACGACTGGGGGGTAAACAAAGGGTAAAAAGATGGATATGGAACTGTTTTGATAACCGGTGTTAGGATTTGATAGAAGAAAACAAAATGGTGGAAAATAGAGCATTGGGGAAAGAAATCTCGCATCTTCACTCATCAGTGGTTAAAGAAAAGATGAGGACTGGAAATTACACTGAACAAAAATATAAACGCAACATGTAAAGTGTTGTTCCTATGTTTCCTATGAGCTGAAATAAAACATCCCAGACATGTTCCATATGCACAAAAAACGTATTTCTCTCAAATCTGTTTACATCCCTATTAGTGAGCATTTCTTTGCCAAGATAATCCATCCACCTGACAGGTTTGGCATATCAAGAAACTGATTAAACAGCATGACCATTACACAGGTGCACCTTGTGCTGGGGACAATAAAAGGCCACTAAAATGTGCAGTTATGTTACAACACAATGCCACAGATGTCTCAAGTTTTGAGGGAGCGTACAATTGGCATACTGACTGCAGGAATGTCCACCAGAGCTGTTGCCAGATAATTGAATGTTCATTTCTCTACCATAAGCCGCCTCCAACGTAGTTTTAGAGAATTTGGCAGTACATCCAACCGGCCTCACAACGGCAGACCACGTGTAACCAAGCCAGCCCAGGACCTCCACATCCGGCTTCTTCACCTGCAGGATCATCTAAGACCAGCCACCCGGACAGCTGATGAAACTGTGGGTTTGCACAACCAAAGAATTTCTGCACAAACTGTCAGAAACCGTCTCAGGGAAGCTCATCTGCGTGCTCGTCGTCCTCACCAGGGTCTTGACCTGACTGCAGTTCGGCATCCTAACCAACTTCAGTGGGCAAATGCTCACCTTCGATGGCCACTGGCACGCTTGAGAAGTGTGCTCTCCATGGATGAATCCTGGTTTCATCCGTACCGGGCAGATGGCAGACGTGTATGGCGTCGTGTGGGCGAGCGTTTTGCTGATGTCAACATTGTGAACAGTGCCCCATGGTGGTGGTGGGGTTATGGTATGGGCAGGCCTCAGCATGATAATGCATGGCCCCATGTCGCAAGGATCTGCACACAATTTCTGGAAACTGAGAATGTCCCAGTTCTTCCATGGCCTGCATACTCACCAGACATGTCACCCATTGAGCATGTTTGGGATACTCTTGATCGACAGCGTGTTCCAGTTCCCGCCAATATCCAACAACTTCACACAGCCATTGAAGAGGACTGGGATAACATTCCACAGGCCACAATCAACTCTATGCGAAGGAGATGTGTCAAGCTGCATGAGGCAAAATGGCGGTCATACCAGATACTGACTGGTTTTCTGATCCACGCTGGGGAGCCAGGCCCAGCCAATCGGAATGAGTTTTTCCACACAAAAGGGCTTTATTACAGACATAAATACTCCTCAATTTTTAAACGTTATCTATGACCAACAGATGCATATCTATATTCCCAGTCATTAGGGCCTCCTGTAAGTCGCTCTGGATAAGAGCGTCTGCTAAATGACTAAAGTAAAGTAAAGTAAAGTAATGAATTTATTTCAATTTGACTGATATCCTTGTATGAACTGTAACTCAGTAAAATCTTTGAAATTGTTGCATGTTGCGTCTATATTTTTGTTCAGTGTAAAGGAATTATTTATTTGGATAGAAATAGCTAAGCATCAGCGTGAGCTGAATAAGAATACAATTTGTAATATTTTATTGGAAGATTGGAATGTGACTCATTTGATTGTTAACAGTAGGAGTTATTTTTAAAGTTGTCTTTGGATGATATAATCCTACATAATATTTAATTGTAAGTAGTAAATATCTCATGTATCATGTTTAGCCCACTCTATTCACAGTACACCAGTGGATTATTATTCTCAGCCATTATAATCCCGTTATTCTTCATATAATGAACTATTATTGTCCATGTGAGACTCAGATATTAAAGTTAAGAGTAAGGGGTGGCAGGTAGCTTAGTGGTTAAGAGCGTTGTGCCAGTAACCGAAAGGTCGCTGGTTCTAATCCCCGAGCCGACTAGGTGAAAAATATGTCGATGTGCCCTTGAGCAAGGCACTTAACCCTAATTGCTACTGTAAGTCGCTCTGGATAAGAGAGTCTGCTAAATGACAACAACAAAAAAGAAGGGAAAAAAAGAGTTTGGATAGCTTCTACACTGAGGAAATAAGGACAACATACTTGTGGGAACAAATTATTTTATTTCTTATGCAAACTGCAACGCATGAATCATATTTACCCAAAGGAGGAAAAAAGTCAAATGATACCCGTGGCAGTTAATTCACACAGTTCCTTATGTTAGCCATGTTGCAAGTCAAACACATCACTTTCAACCTGCAAGGGCGCTCTATAGGTTCTATAGTATAGAACCACTTCTAAGCAAACATAGCTCAGACAAAAACTGAACTCAAATGAATTAACAACTCAGTTATTGCTCAGATAAATAATATTAGCTCTACAAGAGAAGAAAAGGGGTTCACATTGTTGTTCAGATGCATGTATAAAAACTGGGTTCCAAAAATGTTGTCCAATTGACTTCTTCTGGTTGAAAAATCCCTGCGTTGTCTTGTTATACATGCAAGTAAAGTCAGTCAAGTGAAAATGTCTTGTTTCCTCCACTTTATTCTCCTTCGTAGACAGTTGGTACCTCACACAGTACAATCGCAATCATGTCGTTGTTGATTGGAAAGATAAAGTTGATTGGCTGTAAAGCCAGCCACTATAACAAAATAGTGATGAAAGAGTCTCAATAGCTCTGAAAAGCAGTCTGGGCTGGGAAGGAGGAGGAAGTAGCACTGTTGTCACCAAGAGTAGCCAGATCAGGAAAGTCAATGAGGAGGCAGTGGGGCCAGAGCATAGCTAAGAATGGGGAAGGGAAATCACTGGGTGGTTATACACCCAGAGCTGTGACTAAGCTAAAACTGATGATCCTTCAAAACTGTTTTTTCTTTCTCCTTTCGATCTTCACTCCCTGGTGTGGTCTGGCTGTGTGCAGCTGATACAGATGTAGTCCTCTTTCTCTGCCTGCTTTGCAGACACTCCCACACAGATCTGGTGGAACCACTGCTGGCAGCTGCCGTCACACTGGACCCAATTCACCTGAGAAAAAGAGAGGGAAATAGACACTGATCACCTTTTGTATAATGGTATAATGCAAAATGCATCATACCGGCTGTATTTCTGTATTTTGAAAGTTATATATCTTGATAACTTGATTTCTGACATGCAAAACATTTTGGGACTATGTCAACAATGGACTAATGAAACAAATACCAAAATATAGTTTTGGGTGGAATTTTCCTTTAATACAAATCATACTACATACTATTTTCAATATACTACGATAAGTCTATTAGTCTAATTGCTAAAACAATTTGATATGAGGGGAGGGAAAACACACTGAAATTACCCACAACATAATGCATTGGAGGGGGGTTTAATGCTCACCTGTTTCCCCTCTGGCTCTCGGCACCACGGTGCAGCGCACAGGGTGAAGTCTTCATCAGAGTCCGACAGGGAGAGGTCAGAGTGAGTGGTGGTGGGTGAACAGGTCCCCTTGGCCCCCTGGCTCCTCTCCATCTTGGGCTTCTTCTTGCGGGGCTTCTTGGCTTTGTCCTTGCGCTCGGAACCCTCCTTCTCCATGTGCCGCTTGGTCCGCTTGCCATTCATAGCCTCCTTCTTGAGACAGGCTACTCCGTTCTGGTGAAAACAGTAAACACGCATTAAGGTCACACACATGAATGTGATGTTTTTGTTTGAATGTAATGGTTTTGTTTGAACGTCAATGTTTTGTATGTATGAATGTAATTTTGTTTGAATGTAATGTTTTAGTTTTGTAACTTTAACTTGTCTTTTAAAATCATTAGATGTTTGTTTTACCATCGTGGACCACTTTGGAAATAAGTGTTTTAATTAATGCTTTTAAGTGTCATCTTCTGGGATCCAGTGCAGATCTTGTTGTATTATTTTTCACCCAAATAAATTCATTCAAAATAATTAATGTCAACATGAAGAACAAACGTTCAGAAACTTCTCAAACACATCAATACAACAATTTTATGAGCTGTGCCTCACAGTAGTAGACTAGTATGTTACCTGGTTATGAGGGGGGCTCCCTCCTTGAGAGTTGTGCTTGTGTTGGTCCTGCTCTGTGCTGTGCTGGGGGGAGGGGCTGTCTGTGTGGTTATGGGAGGCCAGTCTGCTGAGGAGGGACATGTACAGCTGCTGGGTCTCAGGCAGAGTCACCTGCAGCAGGAAGCCCTCCATCATCAGCTCCTCCAGCTCAGGGCTCAGTCCTGAAACACACACCAATAACACGGCTCAACACATACCTTAAAGGAATAGTTTATTATTTTTTTCTGTGCAATACATTTTATGTGATAGACATTGATAGAAATTTGATAAAAATGTGAATTGTTATGAAAGGTTGGGATATTGGATGTTGTTGCTAGCCCGACACTGACCTTGCAGAGGAATGCACTGGTGATCCGTGTAAAATGATGCGCTGTATGTTTCCTGAGATGGAACCCAGGTGGGACTGGATGAGCCCCAGCGCTGATGTGATGTCATCACAGCCACCCCCTCCCCCAGCACCCCCTCTGCGGAGGCCTGCTGCACGCGGTGCTGCCAGCGGACCGTCCTCTCAATGAGGAAGCGTAGGGCATCGCCCTCAGGCAGCCGCACCCTGATGCGCTGCAGGGAGGCCAGCAGGGGAAGCACCCGGTCCAGAGGTGGCTTTTCCGAGCGCCGGCAATGGGGGCACAGCCAGGCCTGGTTGGGCCGGGGGTCCTGGTTGGAGCCTGAGACACAGCTGCGGTGAAAGGTGTCACTGCAGAGCTCGCACTGCAGCATGGCTCCCAACGGGGCCTTGTGGCACACGCACACCCTCAACGCCCCGCAGTCGCCCGCTGGGAGGAGCTTGGACTCATTGGAGGCCCTGAGAGCCAGCAGACTCTCCATCTCCTTCTGACGCACCTCGGCTAGAGTGGCCATCTACAGAAAGGGGAACCAGCACAGGTTGGCATGACAACACGCAATGCTCACTACATCAACATACATGTAACCAAACAGTAACCTACACAGTTACAGTATATGGAATTACAATACTGTATCAAACCATACATTGAATTATTTGCACTTTCATATCATGGGTGCTTATATCAATCAATGTAGAGGATTGCAATAGTTGGGGTCTTTAGAATATGTTGGAAGCTAATCAGTGAGTTCAATGGTGTGCTTTTTATTTTAATTTTTTTAAAACATGTACGTAGACAGATGGAGTAACAAGCAGCACGTACAGCAGAGGCGGAGTCCTTGCTCTCTAAAAGGGCCCTCTCCACGTCACTCAGGCAGTCCAGCAAAGTCTCATTTCTCTTGCTGCACTGGGCTGCATCCTTTGCCCTTTTAGACTTTGACTTCTGAGACCCCGTCCCACCCTCACACTGGGGGCACAGCACCTAAACACACAAAGGAGACAATGAGCCAAATCCCAAAAGACTCTCCTTAGGATAAAATGATAGGGGTCTGGTCAAAAGCGGTGCACTATAAAGGGAATAGGGTGCCATTTGGGACGTAGCCTAAGTGACTATTTAGTGAAACAACCCCTAAGGTGTCTGATTATATGTATTGGCATTAGATTGTTGTAGGTAGTTTACCTCCAGCAGGGAGTAAGGGGAATTCTTCATTAGAAAGGTTTTGGCGGCGCTCTCCTTCCAGGCCTGCACGTCAGAGACCAGGGCCTCCAGTCGAGCCAGAGGGTCCAGCCAGACAGGGATGGCCTTGGCCCGGGACACCAGGTCAGTCAGGGTATCCAGTACAGGGATACGGCCTCCCAGCTACACACAAACACACTCTTATAAGCATATAGACACTCTCACAAGCAGTCTGGCTCCCCCCCCCAAAAAAAGTAGTGCACTACATAGGGAATAGGGTGCCATTTGGGACACAACCTAAGAGCCTCATACCTGCAGGGTGTCTGCTTCCTGAAGCCAGTCTTTAGCCTGGTCCACCGTGTCCTTCAGCAGCAGACAGTTGGGCAGATAGGCAGGGATACTATCCACCTCCTGCAGAGTTGCCTCAAGAGTTTCCACACAGTGACAGGGCCTGGAGAAAATAGAAGCTAGGCTTAAAAACACAAATAGACACACTACTGCTTATCTTTAGTGTCAAGCACGACTCCAACACCATCATTAAGTTTGCCGACGACACAACAGTGGTAGGCCTGATCACCGACAACGATGAGACAGCCTATAGGGAGGAGGTCAGAGATCTGGCCGTGTGGTGCCAGGACAACAACCTCTCCCTCAACGTGACCAAGACAAAGGAGATGATTGTGGACTACAGGAAAAAAAAGAGGACTGAGCACGCCCCCATTCTCATCGACGGGGCTGTAGTGGAACAGGTTGAGAGCTTCAAGTTCCTTGGTGTCCACATCACCAACGAACTATCATGGTTCAAACACACCAAGACAGTCGTGAAGAGGGCACGACAAAGCCTATTCCCCCTCAGGAGACTAAAAAGATTTGGCATGGGTCCTCAGATCCTCAAAAAATTCTACAGCTGCACCATCGAGAGCATCCTGACTGGTTGCATCACCGCCTGGTATGGCAACTGCTTGGCCTCTGACCGCAAGGCACTACAGAGGGTAGTGCGTACGGCCCAGTACATCACTGGGGCAAAGCTCCCTGCCATCCAGGACCTCTATACCAGGCGGTGTCAGAGGAAGGCCCTCAAAATTGTCAAAGACTCCAGCCACCCTAGTCATAGACTGTTCTCTCTGCTACCGCACGGCAAGCGGTACCGGAGTGCCAAGTCTAGGTCCAAAAGACTTCTCAACAGCTTCTACCCCCAAGCCATAAGACTCCTGAACAGCTAATCATGGCTACCCGGAATATTTGCACTGCCCCCCCACCCCATCCTTTTTACGCTGCTGCTACTCTGTTAAGTATTTATGCATAGTCACTTTAACTCTACCCACATGTACATATTACCTCAACTACCTCAACTAGCCGGTGCCCCCGCACATTGACTATGCAACGGTACCCCCCTGTATATATAGCCTCCCTACTGTCACTTTATTTTACTTCTGCTCTTTTTTTCTCAACACTTTTTTGTTGTTGTTTTATTCTTACTTTTTTTGTTTAAAATAAATGCACTGTTGGTTAAGGGCTGTAAGTAAGCATTTCACTGTAATGTCTGCACCTGTTGTATTCGGCGCATGTGACCAATAAAATTTGATTTGATTTGATTTGAAGTTCTGTCAACACCTTTCATAACTTCTCAAAACCAGGTGGTACAAATTAGTCACTCATCTCACAGTTCATATGGTTCTACAGTGGTCACTCTTCACATTAGCACTATGAGGAGCTAGATTTCAGCTTGTCTGAAGAGAGCGAACTAAACCAATAGAATAAACCAACTCTTTAAGCGATGTTGCTTATGGACAGTGGAATTAGTGTTCTGTACATCATTTCTCTATTTCAAAAAGTTCAGAGTTGTCAAATAAGACCTTAGGGTCCAAGATGTCTCAATTCAGGCAACCGCCACAGTTTACCCTCATAGCAATGGGACCCAGCTCTGCGACTAGCGCCTCTGTGTAAACTGTTGCGTGAGCCAGCCGAGCAGAGCATTGTCCCAACCCACTGATCCAGTTAATCAATCAGTGAGCAGCTTTCAACTCCGAATGCAAACCTTGCACTTTTCACTCTCTGCTGGCTGAACTTCTAAGCAGCTTTTCGCAAGGTAGGTGTCAGGGCTTCATATTTACTATTAACTATGTCAGTGTGCTTTATTTTGTTTTACACATCTCATTCTATTTTTAAAATCTTGTTTTGTGCATCCTAATGAAAACATGTCTATGGCTTTACTATTAAAGTTTTTGTATTACTCAAGTTATGAAAGAAGTGGCCTTGAGACATGGCTGTAGACCCCCACTACAGCTAGGAGTCTACAGCCATGTCTCAGGGAAAGAAGGAAAGGTGAAACTACTGAATCAAGAGTTTTTCCTGTACATAATGTGATGTAGGATAGAACCGGTCAACTTGCATATTCAACTACAGTACTGTCTAAGGCGCTCTCCTCCTCCCTTGCCTCTCACCTGGCCTCCATGAGGCCGAGCGCCCGCTCCTCCCAGTGCTCAGACATGGTGAGCAGCTCCTGCAGGCGCGCCATGGCTTTCTCTACCAAGGCGTGCGGGGCCAGACCCACCCCCTGGTCTATCAGCCTCCGCATGGTGTCCAGACAGAGGCTGTGGGGCTGGCTGCTGGCCCCCTGAACCACCTCCAGCCAGCGCGCCTGCTCCAGCCTCTCCCTGAGCGGGACCAGCTGGGGCAGCTCCACATCCAGACCGAGGCTCACGTCCAGCAGGGTCTGCAGCTCCGCTGGGCTGGGGGCCCCGTCACAGAGGAGCCGCTCGCTGCGCTGCTGGAAGTCATCCACACGGGTAAGCAGGTCCTGGGGGGAAATACAAGCAAGTAAAAGGGTCAATCAATGAACGCTGTTGTTGTTTTTGTTCAGTGTTATCCTTGTCCTGAAAGACCAATGTGGCTGTACGTAGTCTTTGTCCCCGCCTAGTGCATCTTCAACTAATCAAGACTGTGCTGAGCGGAGTCAGGTGTGATAGCGAAGTGAGGAAAGCAGGAGTTGTCACTGTGATAGTAGTGGATATATTCTGGCCCTATAGTTGTACCATGAGTAAGGGGGCCTGGCGGATGCTGCAGGGCAGGTTGTGCAGCTGCCTGACAAACGACCTGAGCTCCTCCACCGTCAGCAGGTTCTGGCTCTGGGACTTCCCTCCACCTGAACGATACCTGACAACAACACACTAAAGATCAGAGACACGGCTAACCAACAGAGCACACAAGCTTAAACTATTTTCACTAGAGCACATTATTGCTTTGCGCATTAGTTATGACTATTTGTCTAACCATGTGTCTAGCAATACTAGAATTAGGAGTGGTAAAGGATTTTAACATTAGAAAGCATGATAATACAATAATAGAAATACCTGGTCTGCCTTTTCCCATTGAGCAGCTGCTGGGCCACCACGGCACACTTCTCAGCATCCAGGGAAACAGTGCAGAGCTGCCGCAGGAGGTCACTCTTAGGGAACTGCTTCACCTCCGCCTCCTCCACCAGGGAGCGCAGTACCTCCAAGCCTGAACACATAAATAAACAAACAGTGCTTCAGAACACTGCTTTAGACACAGTCATCAATTCATCCAAAGAATCAAGGTCCAATTATCAAGTAAACTGTATGATTAGCAAATGGTAGAAAATAATCTATTCTGGTATTTTGTGTGTATCATTAGACAAAGGCAACATATTTGGGTGACGAGAAGTACAAAACATTCCATAATACATTTGAGAACATCCTGTCTACTTGGAGTTATGCAAATAAGCAGCAATAACATAATTTTGCATTTTGTTATGTAATGACCCATTTAAATTCCACAGACGCCTGATTCCAAAGAGGTATCCTACTTAGGGTTAGTACTTACTGCTTTTCCTGTCTTGTTTGGCCTCCAGTATGTTACTGACATGGGAGACCCAGCCTGTGTAGGACTCGGCACGCAGAGTGACTGCTTCCATCATGGGGTAGAGCTCAGCCATGGTAAACCTGTAGCTGAAGACCAAGACACACAACCAGGTAAACACGTCTATAGTGTTTCTGAAGACTGGAATCTTGGCTGAGTAACTGTTGTCACAACTGTTGATTTTCTGGCCAGGTGACACTTGTTTGTTTTTCATCAGAAGGTTCTAGAAGGCTTTTAGAAGTTTTAATGCTGCTCACTCTGAATTTGACCCTGACTTTAAGTTGATAGATGTTCTTAAAGGGGCATTTTACTTGAAAACTGCAAAAAAAAAAAGTTTTAACTTATGAGCTTCTGTTGATTGCCCGTTTCTGTAAAACATGGGATATATGTAATGATGGGGATGAATGTTAACATTCTAATGTGTGCATCTAGCACCAACTTAGCTGTGGATAGACCTACTTGAGTGTGAGGTTGTTGGGGGGGCAGGAGCAGAGGTCTTGGGCATGGTGCAGACACACCAGCTGGCCGGGGTTACAGGGACAGGTGAGGGCAGACAGGTAGCAGGTGGTCCTGCACTTGGAACACTGGCGTTCCTCGTCTGGCAGCAGGTCGTACTCCACCTGCTGGGACTGCTGCACGCCCTGGGGACACACGGAAACACAAACAGATTAGTAGTATCACACACAGACAGATGATGAGTGTCATAAACACACACCCACAGATGAGTAGTGTCACAGAGATCACACAGACACCCACACCAGTAGTGTCCTATGGATGACTCAGGCACAGACACGAGGAAAGTTTACTCTGGCCATTTGCTTCTCTAATGATAATGTTGTCAAAAATCTATGAAAGTGTGCCAGTATGAGAGGCCTCTCACCATCTTGCGGACTTTGTCCCTCAGCTTGTCCTCCTCCTGGAGCATAACGGTCATGTCCCTCTGCACGGCCGAGGCCAGGGCCACGTCCATGGTGTCCGCCTTGGACGTCATCTTGCAGACCATCTCGTCATGGGAGAAGACACAGTACCTATTCAGCTGTCTGTAGTGGTCCACACACATGCGGCCCATGGGCATCTAAAATGACAGAGCAGGAGGCTTTAGGTTAGAACTATACTATCGATTTAACACTATTGAACTGAGCCGTACACAGTGCTGGTTACATCATTAATAACCAAACTTGATCCAAAGAGCTACAAGGTATACAGCCTTTTGTTCAAGCCCAGCATTAACACACCTGACTGAGCTAATTTATTGTTCATCCGGACCATGATAAGCCTGTACATCATGTAGCTCTCCAGGACCAGGTGTATTGACCACTGGTCATTAGAAACAGCTTCCAGTTATTCATTTATTAGCTTCTGTATGGTATTGACGAGGGACTTCCAAGGCATCTTACCCAGTCCATGGTGCAGAAGTTGACAGCCTCAGCGAAGTTGAAGCCCTGGTTAAATCCGCTGTGGTAGGCTCTAGGGAAGGTGATGACAAACTCACCAGCACACTGATTGGTGCGATAGATCTAGAGATGAGTGGGTATGCAGTCATGGTTAGACCATAACTATAAACACAGTGTGTGTGCATGTGTGTGTGTGTGTGTGTGTTACTTACGGGGACACCATGGTTCATCAGTGTGTTGGGGTTCATGATGGTGACCAGCTGGTGCAGGAGGTCAGGTTGAGACTCAAACAGCTCGGGGGCCAGTTTCCTCATCACCCCCTCCAGCTTCTCCGCAGCGTACCCCGGAGCGCCGTACCACGTCTTGGGCTCTCCCCTGAGGACACAGATGCCAGTTTGTCAAAAACACTGATTGCTGTTATCACTCTGAAGATTGAGGTATATTGAGGTGTTTAATACCACGTCAACCAATAAACTCCAATACTATGCAAGCAATTGGGTTTGACAAGATTCCTCAAAATGAAAGAAGCAGAGGCCATTTGCTTAGACCTATACAGTGCATTATCCTGCGGAACAGGAGTCTTTCCTGGTCCAGTCACAAGGTCAGGTAAAACTCCAGTCCCATACTAATGGCCTGTGGGGCCTTAGAGGCAGCCTGTATGTACCAGTGCAGGTAGTTGATGGAGTAGCTCCAGTGGTCCTCAATGTGCCAGCAGAAGGAGGAGAAGCACATGCCCACGTAGAGCCATGGTAACTTCATCCCACAGATGTCGGCCGTAACGTGAGTCAGCACCGAGGAGTCTATCACGGGCATGTTGTTCAGGTTCCAGCCGCTGCTCAGGTAATCCTATGGGTCAGAGACAAGTACAAGTTAAGGCTCGACTCAACTGCGGGTGATACTGGCTAGGGTTTAATCTCCAGTAGAACTCCAATATCACCTTAAATATAAGCCACAAGTGCTACCACAGTCTGAGAGCATAGATGTATGTGGGTTGTGAGCTATAGAACTATTTGAGAGTAGTACATTTTCATTTATTTATTTTTCATGACAGTTCTCTTGGTCTGAAATTGTGTACCGTTGCCATGATGTTGTGGTACAGTCAACTTCAGAATCATCCCAATACTTAGCATATGTTAACTTGTAAGAGGAGAGCCTTTGTGTACCTCATCCTCAGGGGAGACTTGGAATCGTCCGCCCCTGATGGGGAAGCCGCTCCCAAACTCCTTGGAGGCGATGTCTGCTCCATACTCCACAGTGACGTCCTCCTCGATGGTGCTAACCAGCCGCCAGAACTCCTTCTCCACCAGCTCTGTGGGAACCATCTGACAAACAGAGACAGAGAAAAACCATTACCTCAACTACAGGCTGAGCTTGGTTGAGCTACGTCTAATACAGCTTATATCAGGTGGGGGTTCAGTAGGCACAAAGACACTGGGAAAATACTTTGAAACCGAGGTTCCATCTTAAACATGACACTGATGAGGACAGTACATCTGCTGCCAAACTTACATGAACCGGCATGTTGAAATAGTCTGACTTGAAGGAGTCGGCCATGTCCCCAAAAGTGCGTAGGGAGTAGTCCCTGCCAGCCTGCTCGAAGCCAAAGGCTACCTGGGGTTTGCCACACTCCTTTAGGGAAGACAAGGATGAGATAAGCACTAATGCAGCAAAATGTCAACATCAAGTTATACTTGCCGAAAACAATACCAACAGGAGTAGGATTCTACTGAGCAGCTCCGGTATATGAGATAACCACAAAACAACAGAGGTTTAGCATTCTTTTGTTTCGCTTTAAGAGTCTAGTGTTTTAGCCTTTTAATGAAAACAAGATTCAGTTCCCATTTCACGACTACTGCTGCTTCTGCGTTCAGCTTCCCCAGTGGACGGGGTGTGTCGAGTTGGTTTACAGAGTGACAGTGTAGTACGGTAATTAGGGCTGGGGGAGAGCGGGAGCATGTCTGTCACCTGAGCCAGGCACTTGGGACATCTCCAGTCTCCTTTGGGGACATCGTGGAGGGGCGGTATCAGACAGAA
This sequence comes from Coregonus lavaretus, assembly GCF_964263955.1. Lineage (NCBI taxonomy): Eukaryota > Metazoa > Chordata > Actinopteri > Salmoniformes > Salmonidae > Coregonus > Coregonus lavaretus. The sequence continues at coordinate 36,449,762 of NC_139995.1, forward strand.
GGTGTGGTAGCTGTCGTCACAGCCGTCACACAGCAGCAGGCGGTCCTCTTCACTCCCGCTGCCACACACCAGACACATGTACTGATCCACCTGAGGAGACAGAGACAAGACCATGAGGCTTCTTATCCACTATAGAGCAAAAACATCACCCAGGTTGGTGGAAGGGATGAGTTAACTAACCATTAAAATGTAAAGAGCTTAAGCAATTGTACTTTTGTGAGAGACCTGAATAAATGCTATCCATTATGGTTATTATCATCATCGTAGTAATAATGAAGTGACAATTAGCCTTGATTAGCTCAGCATATAAACGTACTTTACTCACTGCAGGGTCGTTTTTCTTAGCAAGCACACTTTCTTTGTCACTTGTTATTGGCTCCTCGTGCTCAGTGGGTTCCAGTTTCACTTCCACTGAAATACATTTATCACATGAATAATGGAGGCCAGGGCATACAGTATGTACTCATATCAACACAACCCTGTTCTTATATACACTGCCGTTCAAAAGTTTGGGGTCACTCAGAAATGTCCTTGTTTTCGAAAGAAAAGCAATTTTTTTTGTCCATTAAAATATCAAATTGATCAGAAATACAGTGTAGACATTGTTAATGTTGTAAATGGCTATTGTAGCTGGAAACGGCAGATTTTTTATGGAATATCTACATAGGCGTACAGAGACCCATTATCAGCAACCATCAGTCCTGTGTTCCAATGGCACGTTGTGTTTGCTAATCCAAGTTTATCATTTAAAAGGCTAATTGATCATTAGAAAACCCTTTTGCAATTATGTTAGCACAGCTGAAAACTGTAGTGCTGATTAAAGAAGCATAAAACTGGCCTTCTTGAGACTAGTTGAGTATCTGAAGCATCAGCAATTGTGGGTTCGATTACAGCCTCAAAATGGCCAGAAACAAATAACTTCCTTCTGAAACTAGTCAGTCTATTCTTGTTCTGAAAAATTAAGGCTATTCTATGCGAGAAATTGCCAAGAAACTGAAGATCTCGTACAACGCTGTGTACTACTCTCTTCACAGAACAGCGCAAACTGGCTCTAACCAGAATAGAAAGAGGAGTGGGAGGCCCCGGTGCACAACTGAGCAAGAGGACAAATACATTAGAGTGTCTAGTTTGAGAAACAGGCGCCTCACAGGTCCTCAACTGGCAGCTTAATTAAATAGTACTCGCAAAACACCAGTCTCAACGTCAACAGTGAAGAGGCGACTCCGGGATGCTGCACTGTATTTCTGATCAATTTGATGTTATTTTAATTGACAAAAAAATTGCTTTTCTTTCAAGAACAAGGACATTTCTAAGTGACCCCAAACTTTTGAACGGTACTGTAGATTTAAAATATTATAAAATGTTAATTTCCTTCACCATTTTACTTTTTTTTTATGTAATAATTATCAAAACTTAAATTAAAACATGAGAAACATTTTCATTTGTTCATGAAAAATATTAAAATTATTTCACATTGCACTAGACTTTGCCAGAGGACAGAGGTCAGTGTTTACCAGGCTGTGGCTCTGGCTTGGCCACGTAGGAACCCATCCTCCTCCTCAGGTTGGGACGGTTCTCACAGTCATCTTCGGTCTCAGTCTTCATACAGCCTCCCTGTCAGAGAGAGAGGGGTTCATGCCATGTGGACTACGACAGGAAATTCAGGAAGAGCAACATCCTTTTCTAGAGGTCACCATTGCATACACAAACAGGCTCTTTTGGTCAGTATCCAGAAATATACGCAAAGCTGTGAACCAAATTGTGCCTTTGGGCTTTTCACACAATGACTCGGATAGAGCTGTCTTCCATGTAACTATTGTGGGTTAGAATTGTGACTTATGGGGAACCAGAGCCACTGACTGAGGTAGAATGTTTACTTATGGCGACCTAGAGGTAGAATTGTGACTTATGGGGAACCGGGAAGAAGCTCACCTCAGCTCTCATGCGCTTGGCTCTGCGAGCAATGCTGCAGGTCTCCAGGGGCTGGACAGACTGGCGCTGGGGCAGGTCATGGGGGATGTAGTCCATGTCCTTGGTGTCATTAGTCAGAGTAGGCTTCTGTAGGGGAGACATGGGGGAGTGAGTGGGCATGTAGAGCTTTCTAACACAGAGTCCCCATAATATCATCAATGAGACATTTTCACAGATATCAAACATATGTTTGTTTGAAAATAATGAGAAGCAAATGACAATAATTCTGTTTGAATGACAACAGAAAGCGCTTTGCTAGCTCCTTGTCACTCCTACTACTATTATGCTGTGACAAATTCAATTTGCCAAGAACAAACTAGGCATCGTACTACACCGGCTCTGATGCTCGTCGGATGTGGCAGGGCTTGAAAACTATTACAGACTACAAAGGGAAGCACAGCCGCGAGCTGCCCAGTGACACAAGCCTACCAGACGAGCTAAACCACTTCTATGCTCGCTTCGAGGCAAGCAACACTGAAGCATGCATGAGAGCACCAGCTGTTCCGGATAACTATGTGATCACGCTCTCCGTAGCCGATGTGAGTAAGACTTTTAAGCAGGTCAACATTCACAAGGCCGCAGGGCCAGACGGATTACCAGGACGTGTACTCCGAGCATGTGCTGACCAACTGGCAAGTGTCTTCACCGACATTTTCAACATGTCCCTGACTGAGTCTGTAATCCCAACATGTTTCAAGCAGACCACCATAATCCCCATGCCCAAGGACACTAAGATAACCTGCCTAAATGACTACCGACCCGTAGCACTGACGTCTGTAGCCATGAAGTGCTTTGAAAGGCTGGTCATGGCTGTCAGGACAGCGGAGTCACTGACCACCTTCCGGAGACACTTGAAACCCTACCTCTTTAAGGAATACCTGGAATAGTATAAAGTAATCCTTCTACCCCCCCCATAAAAAAAAAAAAGTGGTTGTCCCACTGGCTATCATAAGTTGAATGCACCAATTTGTAAGTCGCTCTGGATAAGAGTGTCTGCTAAATGATGTAAATGTAAAGGCTCACAACACCAATATCCCAGAAACGCTAGACCCACTCCAATTTGCATACCGCCCCAACAGATCCACAGATGATGCACTCTCTATTGCACTCCACACTGCCCTTTCCCACCTGGACAAGAGGAACACCTACGTGAGAATGCTATTCATTCACTACAGCTCAGCGTTCAACACCATAGTGCCCTCAAAGCTCATCACTAAGCTAAGGATCCTGGGACTAAACACCTCCCTCTGCAACTGGATCCTGGACTTCCTGACGGGCCGCCCCCAGGTGGTAAGGGTAGGTAACAACACATCTGCCACGCTGATCCTCAACACAGGGGCCCCTCAGGGGTGCGTGCTCAGTCCCCTCCTGTACTCCCTGTTCACCCATGACTGCATGGCCAGGCACAACTCCAACACCATCATTAAGTTTACCGACGACACAACAGTGGTAGGCCTGATCACCGACAACGATGAGACAGCCTATAGGGAGGAGGTCAGAGACCTGGCCGTGTGGTGTCAGGATTACAACCTCTCCCTCAACGTGACCAAGACAAAGGAGATGATTGTGGACTACAGGAAAAAAAAAAAGAGGACTGAGCACGCCCCAATTCTCATCGACAGGGCTGTAGTGGAACAGGTTGAGAGCTTCAAGTTCTTTGGTGTCCACATCACCAACGAACTATCATGGTCCAAACACACCAAGACAGTCGTGAAGAGGGCACGACAACGCCTATTCTCCCTCAGGAGACTGAAAAGATTTGGCATGGGTCCTCAGATCCTCAAAAAGTTATACAGCTCCACCATCGAGAGCATCCTGACTGGTTGCATCACCGCCTGGTATGGCAACTGCTCGGCTTCCGAGCGCAAGGCACTACAGAGGGTAGTGCGTACGGCCCAGTACATCACTGGGGCCAAGCTTCCTGCTATCCAGGACCTCTATACCAGGCGGTGTCAGAGGAAGGCCCTAAAAATTGTCAAAGACTCCAGCCACCCTAGTCATAGACTGTTCTCTCTGCTACCGCACGGCAAGCGGTACCGGAGCGCCAAGTCTAGGTCCAAAAGGCTTCTCAACAGCTTCTACCCCCAAGCCATAAGACTCCTGAACAGCTAATCATGGCTACCCGGACTATTTGCACCCCCACCCCATCTTTTTACGCTGCTGCTACTCTGTTAATTATTTATGCATAGTCACTTTAACTCTACCCACATGTACATATTACCTCACCTACCTCAACTAGCCGGTGCCCCCGCACATTGACTCTGCACCGGTACCCCCCTGTATAAAGCCTCCCTACTGTTATTTTATTTTACTTTACTTCTGCTCTTTTTTCTCAACACTTTTTTGTTGTTGTTTTATTTTACTTTTTTATTAAGAAATAAATGCATTGTTGGTTTAGGGCTGTAAGTAAGCATTTCACAGTAATGTCTACACCTGTTGTATTCGGTGCATGTGGCAAATACAATTTGATTTGATTTGATAAACAGAGGCAGGGCCATGTGGTTGTTTAGGTGCCTAGTTGTCTTACAGTTCCCTTGGGGGTTTGATTTCCAATCTTTCATTGTTGCCTTTGAACAAAATAATTGTAATTGAGTTGTTGAATACCATGGCTTGATAAATTCAACCATCTAATTCAAACTTCAACATTACCCACCACTACACACATGGGCTTCAACTGTTGATACTTGTTTTTGTCTTGCCAGATCAGCACATGGTCTCTAATCTTTCTGTTGACACCACTCACATGACAAAGAGGAAGACAAGCAGCAACACTGAGGTGAGGTGGGGGTTGGGATCACTGACGCTCTGCTGTCTCTGGTGTATCAGGAGGACAGTGCGAGGGCAGCAGCCAGGCCAGAGACAGCTAGGCCTCTACACAGGGAGGGTGGGGCAAGAGGGAGGAGGGTGAAAGGGGAGGAGAGGGAGGGGATCAGGGGAGGTCAAGGCCAGCAGGTTGAGAGAGAGGCATGCAGCACTGCAAAGAGAGGATGAGCTGCTGCTAACCACAAAACCCAACCAGGGCCCCAAGGTACAATCAGAGAAGCTGCAAGAGACAACTTAGGCCTTCAATAAAATAAACACGGAAAGAAAAGAGGAAACCGGTACTAAATTATACAAAAATAACCCAATGGGGAGGAGAGCTCACTAAGAAAATGGTTGGTTTGTTGCCAGTTTGTTGTCAGGATTCCAGTCATGCTTTTTAAAAGTCCCAGGCTTCATCTAGCATATAACTAAATGTGTGTGAAAAAACCCAGGACCCTTCAACTCCTCGTTATACCAAGGGACAAAGCAGACCTACTGCAGTTAAGAAGACCTACTGAATACATAATTTGACATTATCCCTGGCCAAATATCAAACTTATAGAGTAGTGTGGAAAAGAGGCCACGTGAGTGCCAGTTCACTTCTGACGTGCCTTCTCTGCAGTAGTAGGGCAGTTAATAATGAGCTTGGCTGGTATTAGCTTAATTTAGGGTGATGCTCTACATACCGAGACAGCAGGGAGTGACAAGTCACTTTTACACATTTTACGCAGGAAAAAAGAACTGCCAATTATTTGTACAGTTGACCCATTTATAAAGTTGACCCTGCTTCCATCTTCGAGCAGGTATTTATTGGAAAATAAATGTTATATCAACAGCTAAAACTTTTTTCTTTTTTTGACATTTCGCTATGGACAATGTCTACACCTTTGACGCAGCACAACCTCTTAGTCCTCAACTCGAGATAAGAGCACATTAGTAAACAGCCCAGAGCAGAGCACCATCTGCTGAGAGAGCGACCATCTGACTCACCAGAAGGTTGGCTCCAGTCTGGAACAGGTTGTAGGGGTAGAGGATCCTCTCATAGTGAGAGCGCAGATGAGAGCCTATGGCCTTGCCTGGAGCAAAGCCCATCTTTAGGGCTATCTTAGACCAGCGTCTCTCTCTGCAAACCGCGTCAAAACCCCGGTCATCGTTCACCAACTGGGAAAGGAAGGAGGATACCAATCAATTAGATTTACTGTGTGTGTGTGTGTGTGTATAAAAATGTGTAAACATAGCACAATAAGAAGCATATAGAGCTCCCATGCTTATGAGTGTATAACACAAATGCCCCCTGGATCATATCCAAGAATAGCTGGCCAGTTTCCTGCATCCAGGGTGTGCCAGAAGTTGTAGCTACATACCTTGTTGAGTTGGTACAGGTCCAGATTCTTTCTTTCCACATGAGGGATTTTCAGGGTGCACCCTTGTAGCTCCCAGAACTTTGCGATTTGATCCAGGAAGTTGAGCTTGACTCTGGTTTGAGCCTACAACATAAAATCACAAAACATTGGTACATTTCACACATCGGCAACATAAAAGAAAAAACAAATAATACTTATCAAATGGTGCATTACATGCCATTGTTTCTATAATAATTAATCCCCTGCAGCGCTACTTTTAAATGCAAATGATAGGACTTTAAGGTTGGGCGATATAACGTATACAGGGGTATTTTTTAAATACCCACGGTATGATTTTAAATACCATTGAAACAAATGTTAGTTTAATAGATTTCGATATTTGTACTTTTTAAATAAATACCTGCAGTCAACTTGTGCACTAGGTTAATCGATAAAGAAGATTGTGCTCTTCATTTCACATGTTATTTTTCATTATTAAATTGACTGGTAGTTCCCCCAAAACAGCTGATTGAGCGAGCTTTGTGAGGTGAGTCACTCCTGCAGTGCAACTTAAGTGAGGTGATCAAGTTACACATTTCAAGTTATGAAATTCACTACCAATGTTTGCGAGCGAGATGTACAGTGGGGGGAAAAAAGTATTTAGTCAGCCACCAATTGTGCAAGTTCTCCCACTTAAAAAGATGAGAGGCCTGTAATTTTCATCATAGGTACACGTCAACTATGACAGACAAAATTAGAAAAAAAAATCCTGAAGATCACATTGTAGGATTTTTAATGAATTTATTTGCAAATTATGGTGGAAAATAAGTATTTGGTCAATAACAAAAGTTTCTCAATACTTTGTTATATACCCTTTGTTGGCAATGACACAGGTCAAACGTTTTCTGTAAGTCTTCACAAGGTTTTCACACACTGTTGCTGGTATTTTGGCCCATTCCTCCATGCAGATCTCCTCTAGAGCAGTGATGTTTTGGGGCTGTCGCTGGGCAACACGGACTTTCAACTCCCTCCAAAGATTTTCTATGGGGTTGAGATCTGGAGACTGGCTAGGCCACTCCAGGACCTTGAAATGCTTCTTACGAAGCCACTCCTTCGTTGCCCGGGCGGTGTGTTTGGGATCATTGTCATGCTGAAAGACCCAGCCATGTTTCATCTTCAATGCCCTTGCTGATGGAAGGAGGTTTTCACTCAAAATCTCACGATACATGGCCCCATTCATTCTTTCCTTTACACGGATCAGTCGTCCTGGTCCCTTTGCAGAAAAACAGCCCCAAAGCATGATGTTTCCACCCCCATGCTTCACAGTAGGTATGGTGTTCTTTGGATGCAACTCAGCATTCTTTGTCCTCCAAACACGACGAGTTGAGTTTTTACCAAAAAGTTCTATTTTGGTTTCATCTGACATTCTCCCAATCCTCTTCTGGATCATCCAAATGCACTCTAGCACACTTCAGACGGGCCTGGACATGTACTGGCTTAAGCAGGGGGACACGTCTGGCACTGCAGGATTTGAGTCCCTGGCGGCGTAGTGTGTTACTGATGGTAGGCTTTGTTACTTTGGTCCCAGCTCTCTGCAGGTCATTCACTAGGTCCCCCCGTGTGGTTCTGGGATTTTTGCTCACCGTTCTTGTGATCATTTTGACCCCACGGGGTGCGATCTTGCGTGGAGCCCCAGATCGAGGGAGATTATCAGTGGTCTTGTATGTCTTCCATTTCCTAATAATTGCTCCCACAGTTGATTTGTTCAAACCAAGCTGCTTACCTATTGCAGATTCAGTCTTCCCAGCCTGGTGCAGGTCTACAATTTTGTTTCTGGTGTCCTTTGACAGCTCTTTGGTCTTGGCCATAGTGGAGTTTGGAGTGTGACTGTTTGAGGTTGTGGACAGGTGTCTTTTATACTGATAACAAGTTCAAACAGGTGCCATTAATACAGGTAACGAGTGGAGGACAGAGGGGCCTCTTAAAGAAGAAGTTACAGGTCTGTGAGAGCCAGAAATCTTGCTTGTTTGTAGGTGACCAAATACTTATTTTCCACCATAATTTGCAAATAAATTCATTAAAAATCCTACAATGTGATTTCCTGGATATTTTTTTTATCTATTTGTCTGTCATAGTTGACGTGTACCTATGATGAAAATTACAGACCTCTCTCATCTTTTTAAGTGGGAGAACTTGCACAATTGGTGGCTGACTAAATACTTTTTTCCCCCACTGTATATATACACATCTGTATCCATCTCTATCTAATAAGTGCCAAATAAACTCTTTCCAGCTGTGTATTTAGTTTGAATCTTGGTAGCAGCAGAGACAACCCCCTCCTGGATTAAGATCCCTGCTGTCTAATTTTTGTTTTGTGTATGCTCAAACTTTGAAAGGCTGGTCATGGCTCACATCAACAGCATTATCCCAGAAACGCTAGACCCACTCCAATTTGCATACCGCCCCAACAGATCCACAGATGATGCAATCTCTATCGCACTCCACACTGCCCTTTCCCACCTGGACAAGAGGAACACCTACGTGAGAATGCTATTCATTGACTACAGCTCAGCATTCAACACCATAGTGCCCTCTAAGCTCATCACTAAGCTAAGGATCCTGGGACTAAACACCTCCCTCTGCAACTGGATCCTGGACTTCCTGACGGGCCGCCCCCAGGTGGTAAGGGTAGGTAACAACACATCTGCCACACTGATCCTCAACACGGGGGCCCCTCAGGGGTGCGTGCTCAGTCCCCTCCTGTACTCTCTGTTCACCCATGACTGCATGGCCAGGCACGACTCCAACACCATCATTAAGTTTGCCGACGACACAACAGTGGTAGGCCTGATCACCGACAACGATGAGACAGCCTATAGGGAGGAGGTCAGAGATCTGGCCGTGTGGTGCCAGGACAACAACCTCTCCCTCAACGTGACCAAGACAAAGGAGATGATTGTGGACTACAGAAAAAAAAAAAAGGACTGAGCACGCCCCCATTCTCATCGACGGGGCTGTAGTGGAACAGGTTGAGAGCTTCAAGTTCCTTGGTGTCCACATCACCAACGAACTATCATGGTCCAAACACACCAAGACAGTCGTGAAGAGGGCACGACAAAGCCTATTCCCCCTCAGGAGACTAAAAAGATTTGGCATGGGTCCTCAGATCCTCAAAAAATTCTACAGCTGCACCATCGAGAGCATCCTGACTGGTTGCATCACCGCCTGGTATGGCAACTGCTTGGCCTCCGACCGCAAGGCACTACAGAGGGTAGTGCGTACGGCCCAGTACATCACTGGGGCAAAGCTTCCTGCCATCCAGGACCTCTATACCAGGCGGTGTCAGAGGAAGGCCCTCAAAATTGTCAAAGACTCCAGCCACCCTAGTCATAGACTGTTCTCTCTGCTACCGCACGGCAAGCGGTACCGGAGTGCCAAGTCTAGGTCCAAAAGACTTCTCAACAGCTTCTACCCCCTAGCCATAAGACTCCTGAACAGCTAATCATGGCTACCCAGACTATTTGCACTGCCCCCCCACCCCATCCTTTTTACGCTGCTGCTACTCTGTTAAGTATTTATGCATAGTCACTTTAACTCTACCCACATGTACATATTACCTCAACTACCTCAACTAGCCGGTGCCCCCGCACATTGACTCTGCAACGGTACCCCCCTGTATATATAGCCTCCCTACTGTCACTTTATTTTACTTCTGCTCTTTTTTTTCTCAACACTTTTTTTGTTGTTGTTTTATTCTTACTTTTTTTGTTTAAAATAAATGCACTGTTGGTTAAGGGCTGTAAGTAAGCATTTCACTGTAATGTCTGCACCTGTTGTATTCGGCGCATGTGACCAATAAAATTTGATTTGATTTGAAACTGAGTAGCCTTTTGAGATACTTAACTTTATGAGCTGGGTTGTCTGTCCTTGCAATTTATGTTTGCATGCTCTCGTTAGAATTTACTATGGGAATTCCTTAGTACATGTTAGCATTTTTTGTTTGTTTTTTACAACAACAAAAAATCGTGCCCTTATGTGCACCACTGGTAATACCGTATACCCCGGTATACGACAGGCATGGTATGAAGTTACGGAAATCTGGATACCGCCCAACCTTACAGGACATTGACATTTAAAGTAGCTCATTGTATCAAAAAAAAGGGTTAAAGGTCTAGGAACCAGTGACCTTTGACCTGATGTCATCAACTTTTTCTACAAGGCACACTTCAGAGGCCAGAGAGCACTCTGGCTTCAATAGACACCCTGTTGCTGGGTGTTATTAGCCTGTTGAAGCCACTGTTTTACTGACAATGTCACTCAATGCATCAATGTAGCCTTCAGATTCGCATTAGATTAGGCCTAAAGAATTAGCAGACTAATGTGTTTATTTGTCAGTTTTCTTTTATTTCTTTAGCACTTATAAAATAGTAGGATAATAATGTGGATTGAGAAGATGTATTCCCCAAAATAACTTTGTGGAACATCTCATTGTAAAAAAGTAATCCACATATTAAAAATAAAAACTTGGCTACATACATATCCAGTCGCTCATAATAAGGTAACTAGATATACTATTATTAAAAATAGGTACTGTATGGATAAACCAGTTAAGTAGTAAAATGAACATACCTCCAATTCATTAAGTCTCTGGATCCGGGGCGTGAAGTGCAGTCTGTCCACATCACACGCAAACGGTGGCTGCCATTCCTGCAGGAGTAAATACCATCTTGTCAAACTGACTGAGGTGTCACTCATTTTTCCTAGCTCATCCTCCATTTTGAAGAATCATTATCAGTTGAGCCACAGTCTATGCTGTATTTGAATACATTTAAATACGTCATCTATACTGCACCATTTAGGAACATTGTGACATGGCAGGCCATGTTCCATACAGAAAGTAATGTAGGCTGTTCATCTTTAGTCTAAATCCATATTTGATCTCTTCTGTTACACTCCTAATAAACACGACTAAATTCCAATCAAACCTGAGTAAAATACACATGAAAATGATTTTAATATTATCACATAAAACAATGTGACCTGAGTGGATATGAAACCTCTTATAAACGGGTGCATGTCAATAGTTACCTACTCAGGTGAGATGCTGATTAACCGAATGCAAATGTTATCATTTACAAATAGTCCAATACATTTGCATAACCATAGTTACTTTCATTGTGCATCTCAGTCTTATTTCAGCACTGGACCAGCAGTTGCAATGCAGTATTTGATGCACATAAAAGAGGACTCAAGCATTTTCTTTGATATAGGCCCTCTGAGGAGAGTTGGTATTTCCAGTTCTCTTGTTTTCTATTAAACATTGGGTTCAGAGAGAGAGAGAGAGAGAAAGAGAGAGAGACTGTTTGACTGGAATCAACAGGAAAGTGTGGTGCAGATAGAACATTAAGGTCACTACAGCCTTCTTATCTTTGGAGACTACACTGTCTCTGTAACCTTGCATGGCATCTCAGAGTGCCAGCATGCCTGTTCGAATGTGCATGATAACTCAGGAATACAGAAAAGGCTTAAATAGGCTTTAAATAGGCTACACAAGTGCTAGCCTCTATCACACAGCAATTCTGCAAATTCATCCCAAGTGACAAATAGGACAAAACCCTTTTTGATCAAAAGTGGAAGAGTCCATCCTAAAAGCCACTACCTAAACAAGAAGACCTAACTGTCACCTCAGACTGAGAAGTGAACCAGCTGGGGACGTGGACGAGTCCAAGTGCAGTCATCAAAAAATGCTGGGAAAAAATATGGCTCCCCTGGAGCCGGGGAGGAGGGGTGTTGATAAGACCACCATAAATTTAGCCGCCATAGATTACCCTTTGACTCTGCACCCTTTGTCTGCAGTGCACGGCCCAGATGGGGGCATGGCTTATGAAACAACAGCTCTGGCTGTATTTCCAGCAGCCCCTTTGTGGAGTAGTGGAGCTACGACAACGGACAGGCCCATTGCATAAGCACTCCCATTCTGCACAAACAACTTCCATCCTCTGAACAGCTAGCCAAATTCAGCCATCATTAGACTACCTACAGTAGGCACAGCTGAGCGATCTGGAGTGCATATTTTGATGTTTATCCAGTGTTGTAAAAACAACATTCAGATTACACAACTGCTGTGCAAGATAGTAAATCGAGAGATAGAGGGGTAAAATTGTGGTTATTGAGAAAGCGGTTCACTTTCTTTGTGCCCAGTGCAGGGCAGCTAGACCAGATAAGAAACAAAGCCAGTCACAACTCTACAGATAGGTAGGAAAAACTGTTTGAATGAAGGAGGAGAACAAAATTGATCACATAATACAAAACAAATGGTGGAAGGAATAAACACCCTACTGCCAAATAAATAATTATGCATAAATAAATAAACAGGTTGCCTTTGTAGTTTCTCAAACAATTCACATTTGGGTTATTTTAGGTGTACATTATTGTTTCATAGTATTTGAGTAATTGTAAATTAGCATATTTCATTATTACACCAGTGGAATAAAGGACAGTCCCTATTCCTGTTGTGTAATTAAATTCTCAACTCAATTAGGTCTAATCAATTAGTCTATAATGCAGTTACTATGGTGTGCAACAACATTAGGCTAATAGGCCTACCAAGTGCAATTACAGTTTTACTGCATAGGTATAAGAATAACTCATGTAAAGTGTTACCCAAATTACTATGTTTAATCAACTACTATCAACTCTTGTAGAGATCTTTTTTTTTGCAAACCAAAATGACAGTAATACATGCATGCCCCAGTAAAAGTTAAAGCTGCAATAGATGGGTTGGCTGACAACATCACGAAAACGATGTGCACGCTTCATGGGGCAGAAGTCAGTCTTGTTGTGATTCTGGATGGCCAGATTGCTAGCAAGAATGACAAGAACCTGCCATGTCGGGAATCATAAGTGTCTAATTTCAGCTTGTTGTTGATACCATGTCTTGTTTTGAGGCGTTTTGACTGATTTCATGTCAATGCTAATATGGCTAAAATTCGCTAGCTAGCTAAACAACAACTATCGATGTATGCGAGACAACAAGTGGTCATTGTGCAAATGTGTCTGTTTTCAATATACATTGTTGACAACATGTAAGCTATATTTTGTCTCCAATCTAAACCAACCTCTTCTGTTCGGCCCCATGGTTGTGCATGCGTCGTTTTTGTTGCTAAACAACCAACCCCTCTATATTTAACTTTTTGGGCGACCCGACCAAATTCACATAGAATTGTGAGTTATAGATCTGTCATTCTCATTGAAAGCAAGTCGAAGAAGCGGTAGATATGTTCTATGTGCGCTATTTCTATGCTTCCCGGTCTTAAGTTTTGTTTTTGCGTCTTTTACTTTCGGTTTTGTACACCAGCTTCAAAACAGCTGAAAGTACAATATTTTTGGTTATGGAAAATATATTTCACAGCGGTTTAGATGGTACAATGATTCTTTACACTATGCTTGTTTTGTCACAAACTGAAATTAGGCGAACTATTAGATCAAATAATTTCTGCCTAACAATTAGGTACCTTACTGTGATTGTTTTCAATTAAAATGGTCAAAAAGAAACAAAAATAACTAATGCCCTTTAAGTGTAAGAGCTGTTTGAGAAGACCACCTGACATTTTAGCCTGTTTTGGTGGGATGGAGTTTTGGCCTGCCTAATCCCCGAGCCAACTAGGTGAAAAATCTGTCGATGTGCCCTTGAGCAAGGCACTTAACCCTAATTGCTCCTGTAAATCGCTCTGGATAAGAGCGTCTGCTAAATAATGTAAATGTAATCACCAGGCGGTAAATGAGTTGATAGAACAATAAGAAAGAGTTTCAAACCTCTCTGCCAATAACAGCTAAGACAGTCCTAGCAATATTCTTGGTTGAGAAATTGCTCTTTACTAAGAATTGTTTCTTTTTGAACATTTTAATTGAAAACAATCACAGTAATTGACTTAATTGTTACCCAGAAATTATTTGATATTGAGACAAAAATGGTTGCATTGGACTTTTAAACTAATTTACCACGAGGCAGGCCAAAACTTCATCCCACCAAAATAGGCTGACATTTCAGGCTGCATTTAAAAAACAGCTCTTACACTTAAAAGGGCATTATCATCATTTTCACAATATTATTCAGTGATAACCAATGTTCAGAGGCCAGCCCTTCAAGAAAACCATTTGGTTACCATTGGAAAGCGGTACATATTTTTCACAGATGAATTATAACAAATGATCCCTACCAAAATCGTATTATTCTTTAATATGTTAATAAACTCCAAAGGAAAAGCCACACAATCCAGTCCACACCCACTACCACAAAGGCAACATGGAGGACATTAACAAGCTAGAAGAGTCTTCTCAGCAGGCCTACAACATACAGGCCTCTAAATCAGCCCCACTCTCAGTTAATATCAAATAATCTAGGTTGTGTAGGCAAGAGGCAAAACAACATTTCAGTCAGCACAATAAGCTGTCCCTAATACCCTTGAGGAGATTTAAGGGCGCTCACTGCTCACCATTACCTAACGTGGTCAAATAAGCAACGGGATGAAAACAAGAAATGTCGCAAGTAGTGCAGACCAATACAGAACCAGGAAACTTCCTCCCCCATGTTCAAGAAACAAGTAAGCTCATGTATGAAAATTGCAGCACGGTAGTCGACAATGCAGTTTCCTCACCAACTAATCGGTTTTCCTTTACAACGAGTCACACTCCATAAAGAGTTCGTCATTGTGCACGTAGCTGTCACACGGAAATCCAGCATCAAAACATTGTGATGTCAATACAAGTGAATATAAAAAACAATATGGTATGTTATATTATACATATCTTTCAATTTCACATTCGAAAATTGAATTGATAACAAGCTGGAAGGCATTAAAGTGATTTGGTGAAATGTCTTATTTCCGTGTCATTTTACAATTAACAACTCGCAGGAAGAGAAAAGGTAACCAACCTTCTCACCCATCAATTTGACCAATAGCCTCTAAAGATGCATTGTACTTGGGTGTAACGTTCTCTGGAATATAAGCGATACTTTATTGTAACTTTGTCGCGAGTCTGTCTGCACAGAGATCACTGGGCGCGTGCGTGTCCTTGCACACCTACACAGAGGCACACACATAACCTACGCTCGCATAGAAGCTGGCAATTCAACTCAAGCCGCAATCCGCCATGTTGAAAATATGTCTAAAAAGATAACTAAACGACCACAAATGTCATCAAAAACTGTTAGAAAATGTTTTCAGCAGGAGTTTGAAATCATACCCTAATTAAAGACACTCACCTTCGGCGGTCGGACCTTGCAGATACCCGTTTTCTCTGCAATAGGCCGTATTTTGTTGATATACGCAAATGGGTCGGCAAATTCCTCCCAAGTGGGCTCAAAAACAGGACACTCCGGTGGAGCAATGAACTCGTTGGGCCGAGATTGGGTCATCGTTGCATCTTCGTTCTAAATAGTGGAGAGTTGCGATTCAAAGTATTTTAATTAAAGTTCAATGAAAGCTGTCCCCTTTGAAGAACTGCTCCCTTTAACTCGGTCAATTAAGAACATCACCACTCACTCATTGAAGTCGCACTAGCATTATCTGGTCGGGGGACAGCACCTAGGCTACTTCCGCTTCAGAAAGTAGAAACCACCATACACACGGATGACAATGGCATACTAGCTACAAAATATAAAACAAATAACTACACATGGAAGGTAAATTCATGGCATGTCATTTTCTCGGGGTTTATATAAAAAAAGACCTCATTATCAATGCACTAGCAACGAGAAACTAAATTGATTGCTGTAAATAAGAGACAAAAGGTCAGTAAACAAAAAATCCACGTAATCAAAATATGGTGTACACAACCTACCGTTTAATTTACAATTGGTAGTATGAAAAAAATATTGAAGTGAAAATAATTGTCCTTTAGGGCTATATATTTTAAAATAAAACGAATTAATAAGCAAAATGTATAAGGCTACATTTGAGTTAAGCATCCTAGTGGAAGTGAAACAGATGAGCGCATTCATACTAAAGCCTCGTGGTGACCGGGACTTGTTTTTTTAAATGGACTCGATAGGCTCGATGATTGGGTGTCGTTCCTTGGATTCTGGTGAGAGGGGGGCCACCGACTTTACAAGTGACATGTAAAAATTACAAGCTATAGGCAACATCTAAATAGTGAATATGTTTAAGTTAGATAAAGACATGTTCCGAACCAATTAAAGTATTGTAAATCTCATGAATTCCATCAGCAGCGACTTCCTATTTCCCATGCAATCAAGTCAATGAGGGTGAACTCCATTCTAGAACTAGAATTTACAAACTGGTCAAAAAGCACATTAGTGAGTGATACATTTTATTTTACAGAGTTTATAACCGTTTTAGAGAGCATTAAAATGCAGCGAAAGAGAAGCGACAAACAATAGAGCTCACATAGTCAATCCAGTCCTCAATGCAGATGGAATGAAATACATTCCAGAACATATGACCATGATGAGCATGTACTGTGGAGATCTAATGGGGGCCTCTGGTATTAGTTGGCAATAGCTGAGGGCCAACATGGTGGCAGAGCAGCAGTCAAAGCCAATGTGGTATATCAACAGACAGAACACTGTCACTTGAAATGTATCAGCAACAAATGCATACAGCACACTCAACAAATACAACCACTCCCATTATTCAGCATGCAAGGCAAAGGGTGTGCTATGCTGATAAGCACACTAATCATTCAAACAGTAGAAGTCCAAATGCACCACATCATTTCACATTAGCATCTGCAATAAGTGTTAGAAGAACAGAGATATTCTGATAATATTTCAGAAGTTGAAAGTAATAATAACAAGTAGGCCTATACAAGTAATACAATTCCAAAGGCTGTAGCGTTAACCTCAGACCAAAGCATAACACCTGAATATGGGTTAGTTACAGTATTGGATTGAATAACAGTTTTATAGACTGATAAGACATTTGTTCAGAGAACCACATCAATACGATTGTTGATCAGTAGAGAACAACGTTGCTGAACTAAGGAGTCATCATAATAACCGAGACAGCATCCAGCACCAGCCAGAGGGAAAGTGAAGATCGAAAAGAGTTAAGGACAAGCCAGACCAACGCATATGTTGCCCATGCGCAGTGGGTGACCGTCCTATTGCCTCTGACCACAGAACATTTGCCGTCATTTTCTGTTGATTTCACAACAATTCTACATGTTGAATCGGCACTGTCTTTCGACACCCAGCAAGTGATCTACTGCGCAAGGCGACGTTTGTGTTGGTCTGTCTTGTCCTTCAGTTCCAAATGTGTACACCCTCTTAAGTGTCCCCAGGTTCTTACAGTGGGCCACACTAGGCATGATTGACTCTTTCCAATGCAACATAGAAGCTCTTTTTGTCATCCAGGCAGTGCCAGCCAATGGGTCCAATCTCACAGTCTGCACAAATGAGGTACTTGATTCTCCCCACGTCCTTGGTGAAGCCCACATTCTCAAAGGTGTACATGTCGTCGACTAACCAGTGGGTAGTCAGTGTGTCCCCATCCACGGATCCCTCTGATTGGGTGATAGTGGTCTTCTTCCGCATTGAGGGCAGGAACAGCTGGTGGATATAGGGGAGGAAATACCAGACAAGATTCATCATGACAATGACCATTAATATGAATAGATAAACAGAAGTGATATTCCACTCCCTGACATTTTTTTGTCACATCATGACATAGCTAATTGCACATTGTAGGATCCCCTATAGCTCAGTTGGTAGAGCATGACGCTTGCAACACCAGGGTTGTGGGTTCGTTTCCCACGGGGGGCCAGTATGAAAAGGTATGCACTAACTGTAAGTCGCTCTGGATAAGAGCGTCTGCTAAATGACTAAAATGTAAAAATGTATGAAAAATATCATTTTGTGCTACAGTTTAGGTGGTGGTAAGACATTGCACTAACTTGAAATAAAGCAAATGATGAATGCCCATTCAGATAGGAAAATACGTCAGTTATGAATCACATAACCTGTCTGAGGTGAACCTTACCTCCTTCTCTGCAAAAACTGCCATCCCTGGGCAGAGGACCTTCGATCCACAACGTTGGCACAAAATTGACTTGATATTCTTTCCAACCCCCGACACCAGCGTAGACCGGTCGACGCATCCTTCAGAGGGAGAGCAGTGTTCTTGGTTGTCCATGTTGAACGCAACTTATGTGACTATACTACACTTATAAAGCGAATGCTAAGATGGTTAGCTATAATCAAACCACTGCTCTATATATTTGTTCAACTAACGTTACCAAGCTAGCTAACGTGAGCTAGCTAATATCGGATAATGTAATGCTAATTTTGAGGCGTCAACTCACATCTGCTGAAAAACCTGCTCAGAAAGAATGGCTAGAGTACACCTAAACTATTACCAAGCGGGTAGTACAAGTAATGTAACTAGTAAAACCACTCGGCCATATCAACATTTTGTCAAACAGACCGACCGAACAAGCGTTGCTGGACAGTGTGCACCCGCTGAAACTTCCGTTCGGAATCCACATCGCTCAATTATATCGTTCCTCCGTCGTATAGATCGTTCTTTATCCACAATTAAACAAATAATGTCATTTAATCTAATCACAATAACATATTTTAGGGAAATAGTTACTATATCTCAAATATGTTTAAAACCAAACCATTTTTTACCTTTGGATAAGATAAAAATAGACTTACACTTGTGATAAAATCGGATTAATCTGAGTAATAATCATATCCACCCAGTTAACCAATTAGTCAAGCGTAAGGTCAACAATATAGAAGATGCCAGGATGTGGCAGATACTGCACAAATCATTCATAATGAAAGGGCACCCTTGAAGGGAAAGGGGATACTAGTCAGTTGCACAACTGAATGCATTCAACTGAAATGTCTTTCGCATTTAACCCAACCCCTCTGAATCAGAGGTGCGGGTGCTGCCTTAATCGACATACACACGTAGGGCGGTTGTTATTGGGGGTTTACTGCCTTGCTCAAGGACAGAACGGCAGATTTTTTCCACCTTGCCGGCTCGGGGATTCGAACCAGCGAACTTTCAGTTACTTCACCTTTAAGCTACCTGCCTTGTCATATGACCCATCCAACTGAACAGGATTTTTGAGCTATCATACATAGACTGTACCTCTCTGCAAGTTCTAAGATACTGTATTTCTAATCAGTGGAAGTCATTGCAAACCACCAGTCTCCCCATCTCTGCTACCTTCAGGCAGAACTGTAGAACTCCCAAGGTGTGTGGTCTTAAGAGACATCGTTTGCACTGGGTAAAGAGAACGTTCCAACTTTTTGCGACCATGCATGCAGCGAGCTACATAACTAGCCCAGGTGCATAGCCCCCTGCATGAAACTAACAATGACATTCCATAACCTGAGTGATTAAATGCTATGCAACACCCCAGATAAAATATTATTTGTAAAGCTGTGTGGATATAGACAATACATGTGGCAGAAATATGGTCAAATATGAAATTGACTACATTGCAGCAGCATTGGTAACCCCAAAACATATAGTGACAATGACAAACCATGTTCATGTGTGTGAAAAGTAAAGTGTGATGAAGTGCCATAACACTACATTGGAAAGAAAAGGCATGACTTGGGTTAGTTTCCCATTTTACCATTAATAAATATTTATTATGTGTTTACATTTCAGGGAAATGTATGATCCATCAACTTGTCTACACGGGACACAACACAAAGTCAAGAATACACAGATTGTTTAGTCTTTGTAATAAAGCCACATAAAGTCAGCTTTTAAAAAATGGTTGTCTTAATAAACAGCAGTTTGAGCAAACTATTGGAGGTCAAAAGTTTAATAGTGATTTCATTGGGTATAAGGACAAGAAAACTAAAAAGTTTGTTATCATCATTATATCTGGAGATCCTAATGAAGTTCACTTGACTGCAATATTGGCCCATCTATTTAAAAACTATTTCCATTGGCCTAAGGCACAGGAATACTAAAATATTATTCCTATTTCCTACACACTACATGGTGGACCCCATGCAGTGACAAAGTTTAATGGTAATAACATATTGTTAAGCTGCAATAATTTGACCTTTAGAGTTCTGAAATATAGCCTTAAAAAGAAACAAATCTCAAGCTGAAAAGGGAAAGAGTTGACCTATTCCCAGATTTGCCCATTGTGCGTTTCCCGATTAGTTTCATACCAGCTATCAATCATACAAGATTCTGTTTGATTGAAAAGATTTTGTTCAATTGAAAAGGGACATGAGGGGTAAGGGTACCAAGCACTGTGTCTTTTAGGAAAGTAATTCGATTGTTTGACTTTCAGTTCCATAACCCATACCTGGATTGTGGTTGATTGCATGTCAACTAAATGTAAATCAACAAAATAAAAAAAAGCTCTTAATCAATTGTTCTAATTGCCCATTGTTTTAAATTAGGACTTTTACATTTTAAAAATTCATGAATTGAATTTCGATAATTCCTTGTATTGACAGAATAAAAATGGAACAGCCTGACCCCAACCCGGACCCATTCTATCACATAAGCCTCCTACAGCTTGATTTGGGAAGCTCTGGAGGCCAAGAGAGACAATATTACAATATCTCTACGCCTCTCAGAGGTTGAAGGGAACATGTAATCAATCTGGTCAAAATCCGCTGTTGTTCTTCATGAGCTAAAGTGGTGCCTAGAGCTCCCTTTTGATTAAAAAGTGCTGCTGCATCACTGAGATGCCCCTCCATATAGTTCACTGGCTAAAGCTACTTTAATGGAGAAAAGCAGAAAAAACCACCACCAGAAAACCAAATATGACATGAGCAAATCAGGGGGGGGGGGAAGAGGGGCGGAGAAAAGGAGGACCATTGCGTGTTCCAGTAGCACTTTATAGGGAGGGGGATCGACTAGGAAATGGCTGAGGGGGCCACAGCTGGGCCTCTCAGAGAAGGGTGTCGTCAGTGCACCCGCCCTCCAGGCCGTAGCGGAACTCCTGCAGGTTGGAGACGCCGTAGAAGTGGATAAAGGCTGCCGCCACCACCAGGACGTGGAAGATCTGGTGGGAGTGGAACTGGGGAGAGAGGGATGTCAGAAGCTGCTTACCAAATGGCACCCTATTCTCTATTTAGTGCACTATTCCCATAGGGCTCTGGTCAAAAGTAGTGCACTAAATAGGGAATAAGGGGGGGGCCGCAGACAGAGTATGTCCAAAGGCTCCTCTGGTTAGAGCATGGTGTTTGCAACACTAAAGTTCTAGGCATTTGATTACTGCATGGGCCACATATTCCTACAGTACAGTTCAGTACAGTGCAGAACATGTGTGACCGTAACTCATATCGCATAAAATGACAATAACATTATAATAATAATATATAATCATCATCAGCATCATATAAATGAGGACATGGGGTTAGTTCAGGAGCCAGCGACAAGCCTGCGTCTGCATCCCAAATGGCAGTCTATATCCTATATAGTGCACTACTTTTGACCAGAGCCCTATTTAGTATTTTATTATGATCCCAATTAGCCACACTCTTCCTGGGATCCCCCTATGGGCCCTGGTGAAAAGTAGTGCAGTATAAATGTAATAGGGTTAAATTTTTAGCCTCTGTTACACACTTACCCAGATGTCACATTTGCCGGGGAAATAGCGTTCGGGGATCCTGGCTGCATACAGTCCGGCGCCAGTGATGTACATGGCGCCCATCAGGTAGAACCAGCCCATCTGTCCCACAGTGGTGGCCTTGACGAAGCCCTCCTCAATGGTGAAGTGCACTGTGGGGACGATGCCACTCAGTCCCAGGCCCATGAACACTCCTGTGGGAGACATGGTGGGGAAAGGTTGGTTGGTAGAAGCAGGAGCAACTGGAGCAGTCATAGTATAGGATCCTATAAGATAGTCAAACTTATACCAGCTATACACACACACACAAGTAGGAGAAAAAAGCAATTCCTGATGATTTTCTCATGGTTTTAGCTATATGGTATGTTGTATTAACACATTTACATGTATGCCGTTGCTCTGCATCTATGTCATAATACACTGACAGGCTGGTTAATATGTGGTGCAGCACCTGCTCGTGTGGGCCGGTGTGCGGGCGTGGAGAAGCGTTCCCACTGGGCCACTATGATGGCGGCGATGCCCAGCACACAGACAATGGTGAGGTAGATGAGGCGCGGCTGCGGGGAACAGTAGAACGAGTAGTAGAGCCAGGGCACAAATGAACCCATGATCAGCAGGGCGATACCAGAGTAGTCAAGTCTGAGGGAAAACATAACACTGAGTTTAGAAGAGGAACATCCATTTAAATGACACTTTAACATAAAAATAAAAATAAATGAAATGAAACGTCACATTACTTTTCAGAAACACAGGAGAGCTAATCGAAAGAAGAAAAAAAAACATTTATGTGTGAGCAAGAGGGAGGGGGGCATGCGGCCTTACTTGGAGAAGGTGCGAGACACTTTCTCGGAGTGGCAGTAGACGGTGTGAAAGAGCCAGGAGAAGCTGAGGCAGAGCACGGCACCCAGAAAAAACATCCCAAACACCACCTTCTCCTGCAGCGGGGCCATGAAGTACATGTTGGGCCGTAGAATGGTGTACGTACCCAGACAAATAAACAGGATCAACCCTGGGGGTTGGAGAGGTGAGGACATCATTAGTGGACCAGTAATCATATAGGGCATATCTTAACAAATGAATATTAGCAATAGAAAGGGATCTCTATGTGGCATACTGTATATACAGTGGGGAGCACAATCAGGAGCATTGTATATGGACATGTGTTGTGTAGAAGAGGCACTCTTTTTTGCTATGTAGTATAGATAAGTGACTGCACTATACATACATTGCTTAATGGCAGAATGCTGAACTTAGGACCTACTGAATGTACTCTAGTTGTGGGTAACGTGGACTTGTGCTTCACTGCAACTTTATAGGCGATGGTGTGAGGTTCAACATGTGAGGATTCAGTCTCCTCAGATATCTCACACACTCACCCAGAAGGTGGGTCCAGATGTTGCCTGTTTCTGTGTGGATCCTGAAGATGCTTCCAAAGCATGCGCGGAAGGAGGGCATGGGGGGCCGGTGTCCATGCAGGAGGTAGTCGTTGTCCTTCAGCCACTCCGGCAAGACATGAAATGGGATGACCCTCCAGCTACCCTTCCACACCTTAAAACACAAGGGTATAGGCTACCATGAATGTCCTGTTCATCTCACCAGTCTTATTCTCTTATTATCTCTGTATATGAAGTTAGACAGAGCAGCCATGGGGGCTGTTCCAGAAAGCAGGATCAATGAGTTAGCCAGCTAACTGTCCCAGAAATTCTGAAATAACTTCATCTTTTCGAGAAATATAGACTTGAAATGGG
Source organism: Coregonus lavaretus (assembly GCF_964263955.1). Lineage (NCBI taxonomy): Eukaryota > Metazoa > Chordata > Actinopteri > Salmoniformes > Salmonidae > Coregonus > Coregonus lavaretus. The sequence goes on from NC_139995.1 coordinate 36,473,211, forward strand.
CATGGTATAATTGACTCGACAACCAACAACCCATTTTCAAGTTTAGCTTTCTCAATGAATCAGAAAATCAAGAGATACATTTGGCTGCTTATCAAAGTTAGCTGGCTAACTTAATGATCCTGCCTTCTGGAACAGCCCAATGATGCCTACTTTGTGCACAAACTCCTCCATCTTCTCCATGGCGTGGTGAGCCTGGAGGGGCAGTGTCAGGACCTCTTCCACCTCTTCATCATCCTCATCAGGCAGAACTGAGGCCCCCTGCAGAGACAGAATGTGTAAGGTGATTTAGTTAGGTGAGTAGAGCAGATGTCTTTGCAGCGCAGGATAGAAGTGAAAACATGGGAACGAATCCCAGTTGGTTTGGTCTACGTTTCCCTGACCATTACTTAGGTGTGACCCCACCCAAGCTGAGCTCTATTGCCCAATGACCTCCACCTACATTTGTTTTGTCTTCAACTGGGGTCTATTCATGAGGGTGCAATGCTACAGAACATTCAGATAGAAACTCAGTGTGTAGAACAAACCAGTTTGTTTGCGATGTAGAATAGGCCAATGGGGAGATCTGCAACATTCTGAACTTTCACCTCTCTGAATACACCCCTGGTTTCACTAGAAACGTTGGTCTTGGCAGATCACCTGAATCTTCCAAATGTTGATTTGGAAGATTCTGCGCCCGCTTTAGAAAATACCTAATACCTGTGGTAATAGAGGAGTTGAGTCAGGCTACATTCCAACTGGCACCCTATATAGTGCACTACCTTTGACTAGGGCGCTGATCAAAATTAGAGCACTGTGTAGGGAATAGGGTGCCATATAGGACATAACCTGTCTCCCCCACTCTCACTTCTGACATCATGCCTTTCCCCGCTGTCTGCCGTCCCGTCTCCTCCAGCAAGGGTCCCAGCTCCATCAGCTCCACATCTGGGACCCGACAGTCCTCTGAGATCCGACAGTCTGCATCACTCGCAGACCCGTTTCGGCCTGACATAGGGAGACTGCCTGATGACCTGTCCTCTGCCTGTGTGTACTGCTAAAGCCTGGCACTTCAATCCGCAGTTGGCCCAGTGCTGAGAAATCACAATTAGACAAATAAATACATTAGTTACTGGAGTTTTTCACTGAAATAACTAGATTCCAAATTGCAACTAACTTCACCTGTGACAATTGGACCTGATGTGGACTTTTGGTAGGTCTATATTTCCCACCGACAGATGGTCCTTGCCTGCTCTTGCATTCAGCACTGAAGTAAAAAGTGCATCTTCCAGTATTACTTTGACATACATTTTTACACCATCAACAAAGTCTAATAATATCATGTCGTGAACATATTCACTCGTTAAATTAGTATTTTACAACAGTTAAGACGAATAGCTACTCGGCTAACATGGCAGGAAGACCAAAATTATTCTTGCGAGGCGGCCGAAAAAGATAGTTGGCTGGCAGCTAACAAACAAAACTGGCAAGACTTTGTTGTGTCAGCTGGTTGGCTGCCTAGAACAAAGCAATCATACACTAGCATCCGAAGAAACATGGAATTGGAATAACAATATAACGACTTGATTTCCCCCAACAAAACTCCTTCAACAATATGATTTAGCTGACATGATTCCTGACGTACACCGGCAAATTATAGCTAGCTAGAGCCCTAAGGTAACGTAGGCTAACCGCAGTTGCTAGCAGTCTAGGCTAGCACTAGCAGGCTAGCGGAACTAGCTAGTTAGCTTTCGCATATTCGAAGAAAACTGGTCATCTGGCTGTATCGAACCAATACCAAACACCCCGACACAGTTGCAAATACAATGCAATAATATTGTTCATTGTTGTAGCTAGTTAACGTTTGCATTTTCATTCAGCAGACGTAGCTACCTGATACTCCAGACGTCAAAGGAAATGTGATCCCTTCCCGATTCTCACAAAAACAAGCCGAAGCCCGGAACGAACAGTTACGCAGCACGGCTAACGAAAATGACAAGTCAATGCCAAGCTAAGTTTCAACTGGTTCTCATATACAATGAAGCAGCGTCTCCATCTAGTGGTTAAAATTACAATTTAAAAATGTTTTAGAAGTAACACCAAAATATTATCTGTTTATGTAGCTATGATATCAAAAATTAACATAGACTCAAGATAGTAGTACACTGTTTTATTCCCAGGTCATGCACGTGCTTCTGCTATAAATGATTGAGTGGAATCACATTACCTCCATAATGGTGCCTGCATGAACCCACATGAAACATGACACCCAATCAAAACAGATGCTTGGTGTAGTTTACAATAATGTATGTACAGTATGCGAAAAGTTCTCTTCAGCACTGAGTTGCCTAACCCACATTTTAGCAGCACAAGAAAGGCTGAATTAAAAATGAAAATAAGAAACCCTCATCAAGCCCTTTACTTGTGGATAGAGCTACTCCTACTCCTACCCTGTAAACAAACTACCATCAGCATCTCCATTCCTCAATAATCCCTAATCCCTGTCAACAAAGGGGTCCTGTACTGTAGTAGGCAGTGGAATTAGATGACATTTTCCAACTCCCACTCTGTCCCAGCATTTAGACCAGACTACATACTGCCCCAAGCACAGATTACTCCTTGTTGTGACAGCATTCAACTGTTGCAATCAGAGCCACGTTGTTCCAGCAAACTGAATGGTGTCAAAATTGTTTTCCTCCTCAACACTCTATTTTGCAACAAGGGATAATATCTAAGGAATGGTCCAGCCAATACATAAAGAGAACAGGATTATGGATCACGTATATGAGTGGAGGCAATTTAAAATGCTGGCAGAAATGTTGTCTTTTCTCTTCATAAACACATAATACATTTTACAAAGTGTAGTGCATTGCAGATTAAACTCTGAAATTATAATATATAAAACAAAAAGAGCCTTGAATAATTATGTTCACTCAATCTCACAGAAATCCAATAAGAAATAGAGTCAGATCACATACCCACACAACAAAAAGCCCCACATATATGTCACACTCACAACTGAAGCAGATGCCAAAATACAGTATAATGCATCTCTACAGAAGCTGTAATACTTAAGTGCATATAATTTGTTATGTGTGCGTTTAAAGCAAAGCTGCCTGTGCGGCCTCCTCATATTTAGCACCGCATCCCTGGGCGTAATCCAGGTCAGTATGCGGCTTTATCTTTAAGTTATGTTCTCTCTGTCCTGTTTTTAGGAGGAATGCTCAAGGCTAAGAACATCAATAATAAATCAAAGCCTCAAACCTCACCTAAAAATACACAGGGCCCAATCAATTGTAGATATCAGCAGGAGATGGAGGCTAATAATACAAAGGTAGGACCTTGGTTGCAAGTGAGCATTTAATGCTCAACCTGATAGATAAGAGGCCATGTCTGCACTTCTCATAAGGGGCTTTTGGCAGTATACTTGATGCAATGCTTTCAGTGGACTGAAATTGGTGCCCGTACTCATTTTGGGTGCCGGTACTGTATATATTTAGGTGCTGGAACTCTGCAATATTTCTAAGCCAAAATTCTATAAGAGATGCCGGTACTCAAGCAGTAGTTCCGGCCCAATCAAGCATTGAATTGATATCATTGTTGCATTGAGAATGCCCATGCTGGGGGTGGCTGGGAGGATAGTTCCTCGGCTGGTGACTAGTAGCTGAAGCGCTGACTCTGCCGGTAGCCCAACTTGTCCAGGTTGGGGTTGCAGGCAAACTGGATCATGGGGGGCGGACCGCACATGAGCACCATGGTGTCCTCACTGAGGGTGGGCAGATGCTCCTGGATCATGTCCGCATTGATGAAGCCCTCACTGTACTCCCAGCCTGAGCGACACAAATGAATCATAATTCAATCTTTCATGGGGTCGCAAACAAGTACCGTTATGCATAATGATTGTGCCATAATATACACAATTAAAACAAATTCAAAAGATAATAAAATGTACACATTTTGTTAAGACTTCTGAAATCTTGATGTCAACACTTGAGCAATGCAAGCAAAAGCCGTAAGGCACATACCCTCGGGTGCCCTGTCCACTGTAAACCACAGCTTGAAGCGGTCTGGGTGTCTGGCCTGGACCTCCTCCAGCTCATCCCTCAGCAGGATGTCCTTCTCAGTCTGCCATGAACACACCACACACACACAGTTCAGTGTTAACTCTCAACCTAAGCAAACCTATGAACTACATCCACAGTGAAGCTAGTACAAGCATTTACAGTATCTATCCTTTATTTATAGAGATGAGCCCATTGATATTAAAAGTCTCTTTTAGGAGAGAGGCCAGTGTGGGCAGCGGCCACACACCTGGTTGGCATACAGCAGGCTGCAGGTGGTCCTGTCACTGGGGTCCTTCATGATAGCGCGCACCAGCTGTAGCATAGGGGTGATGCCTACAGACAGGGAAGGGAGTTCAGCACCAGGAACTAAAAGCGCTCACTCTACATTTACCCCCTGGCTACAACAAGACAACATTTAAGTGTTTAGGTTCAGAGTGCTAGGTTGCGAAGGGAAAAAAATAAAAAAAATCACCTGTTCCTCCAGCTATAAGACCAAGAGTACTGGCAACTTTTATCTCCGCAGGATACTTCTTGTCTGTCTGAACTGCAAACTGCCCTGTTGAATGGAATGGGAGAAAGTGATGAGACACAAAAATTAAGCCAACACAATCCAGAGATTATTTCCCTTTTCCAGTGTGCTTGGGGAGCAAATGAACAAGAGTTATCTGGTCCCAAATGGAAGACAGTTGTTGGGTGTGTCCATCATCCTAGGTTGTGGAACATACAATCAAATAATACTGGGAGTATTAGTATACATTTTAAGTGACAATACAGTAAATGTATATCCTTTAGGCAGCGCTTTTCTGGAGCCTTTGGGGCATGAAAGTTTCAAAATGCGATGCAGCAAGCCAGCAAATTGCTCAGAGATATTGTACATTTACTGTTGACTTATTCAGTAGACTTAAGGTTGAAAAGAAGTGTGTACACACAATCACTCTCAGCCAGCCACACCCAAGTACACAAAGCTAAAACCCCCATTCCATTAGAGACTGTGTGCGTCCCAAATGGCACCAGATTTGCTAAATAGTGCACTACATTTGACCAGAGCCTTACGGGCCCTGGTCAAAAAATAGTGCACTAATATTAGGGCTGGGAATTGCCAGGGAGCTCACGAAACGTATGTGTCGATAAGATATGTACAGCGATTCTCATGATTCTATTTGTATTGCGATTCGATACTGCAATTTTATTGCAATTTGATGTTCCAAACATATTGCTCACTATACGTTTGCTGCAAAGAGACAAGAGAGAGCATGAGAAAATGAGTTTTGATCAGTGAAGGAAATTAAAGTGCTGAAAAATACTGGAGTTTTGGCGCAGGTACAGCCGACTAGCGCTAGCTAACGGCATCTACATTAGCACCTTTTTTTAAACCAATTTTTTTTGTTTAACTTTCATTTTACAAATTGATACTTGGGAGTCAAATAGCAATATTATATAGTCCAAAAATAATATTGCGATATGTAACTGTATTGATCCCCCCCCATCACTATGCACTACACAGTGGACAAAACATTAAGGACACCTTCCTAATATTGAGTTGTACCGGCCCCTTTTGCCCTCAGAACAGTTTAAATTCATCAGGGCTTGGACTCTACAAGGTGTCGAAAGCATTCCACAGGGATGCTAGCCCATGTTGACTCCAATGCTTCCCACAGTTGTGTCAAGTTGGCTGGATGTCCTTTGGGAGGTGGACCATTCTTGATACGGGAAGCTGTTGAGCGTGAAAAACCCAGCAGCGTTGCAGTTCTTAACACAAACCGGTGCGCCTGGCACCTACTACCATACCATGTTCAAAGGCACTTCAATCTTCTGTCTTGCCCATTCACCCTCTGAATGGCACACATTCATAATCCATGTCTCAATTGTCTCAATGCTTAAAAATCCTTCTTTAACCTGTCTCCTCCCCTTCATCTACACTGATTTTAGTGACATAAATAAGGGATCATAGCTGTCACCTGGTCAGTCTGTCATGGAAAGAGCAGGTGTCCTTAATGTTAAGTACACTCAGTGTACATAGGGTATAGGTTACCATTTGGGATGCATCATTTGTAAATATCAGAAGGAGGGTGTGCCAGGCAGCGGACTGGTCGTACCATGCCCTTTGTACTCCAGCAGTCCTCCTGGTCCTCTGAAGTTCACCACGTCTCCCAGGTGCAGACTCTCCAGGTACTGGGACATCTTGCCTCCGTCAGGAAACTTGAGGTGCACATTCCTGAAGTAGATCTGGGGAGGAATTTTCTACATGAAATATGGTTTGCAGATCAGGGTCTGTATGTATCAAGCGTCTCACAGTAGCAGTGCTTATTTCAGATATTTTTTCCCCTTTTAGATCCCAAAGAATAAGATGACATGCTGGACCTGTTTGTAGATCATCACTCCTACTATGAAATGCTTGATACATATGGTAGTACTAGTGTGTTCAGTTTCAGTATATGATATAGGATTGCTTTGACAAGCCATACATACTTTCACAACCAAGTCAACATAACCTTTGTCGTCGTCGCTGGACACAGGTGTGTACGGTCTGACTACCAGGCTGCCGTCAATACGGGCAGAGAGGTATACATGCTTCCCTGGAGGAAACAAATAAGGTGGTTAGAAACACAAAGACAACACTGATTGAAAATACTGATAGGGTCATTTTGTGTGGCTTCATCCACTGATTGTTCTGCTAAATGACTCATACAGTAGAGGGCATTCCAGGAATGGGAAGCTAAGCTTTCTAGTTTCCATCAGTGCAATACAACGCCATCAAGTATTACATTATGAGTGTAGTTATAATGCTGGTGAGCTAAAGGACTATTTGAGCGTCGGGCCACTAAGCAAAAGGTTGCTGGTTCGAATCCCCATGCCGATTAGGTGATAAACAGGTAGATGTGCCCTTGAGCAAGGCACATAACCCTAATTGCTCCTGTAAGTCGCTCTTGATAAGAGCATCTGCTAAATTACTAAAATGTATTTATATAAATGGCATGGCACTGTCTCAAATAATAATCAATTATCAAACACTGTCACTTGACAAAACCCCAAAAGAACAATGTGCAAGCGAAGACTTACCTACAGGCAGACCCAGGATATGTTCTGCTGAGGGAAGTCGAAAGCGGAACCTGCGAGTATCATGGCTGATCACCTATGGAAAGAGGCCAAAGACATATCGAACCATACATACATTGGTTTTGTAAAATAATGTGTCAATTCAATGCAAAGACATCTACTACCAACATTTGATTAAATGTTACACAAAAATGATTTCCATGGAGTATATACACATGTATTAAGCACAGGCCTCTGAAGCACATACCAAAAATGTCTAATTGATTTCAATAGCACACATGTACCTCTTTATCAATGAGCGTTAGCTGGTATTTTTGGGTAGCGTCAAGCAAGGTGACTGGAGGCTTCTTCTTCTTGCCTAAGTAGAGGGCTACAATTATGCCCACAGTGGACAGCAATACCACCCCAGCAGTCACAGCTACCGTCGAGAACTATATACAAGAGAGAAAGAAGATTGTTTTGGCATAATCATTATCATGTATAACATGGGTACTGTTGAAAAAAAGAATACAAAAATAAAGAGAAGCAGATATTTGACTATCTGTTTAAAGGGGCAATCTGCAATTCGTACATCCCTTTTTGGACTTAAATTAATGATATATAGATACTGATTCTTGAAGAATATCACTTATAAATGCCTGATGAACTTAGTTCAACTGTCAAACCCCTTCAGAAACCAAAATATAAGCTTGTTTTACACTAATGTTTGTTTACATTTACAATGTTTACAAACTGTATTGCCTCAAAACATGCTTGAAACTATAATTTTGATATATTGGATGGTCAGTCCTTGCATCCAAAGCTCTGTCTATGATGCAGTCTATTTTTTGGGGGGGTAGATCAGCTTAATATTGCAGATAGATTGTAATTGTCTGCATCACTTCCAATCCCCCATGTTTTTACACATACATATATACACATATATATATATATATATATATATATATATACACACACATATATACATACATACATACATACATACATACATACATACACACTGCTCAAAAAAATAAAGGGAACACTAAAATAACACATCCTAGATCTGAATGAATGAAATAATCTTATTAAATACTTTTTTCTTTACATAGTTGAATGTGCTGACAACAAAATCACACAAAAATTATCATTGGAAATCAAATGTATCAACCCATGGAGGTCTGGATTTGGAGTCACCCTCAAAATTAAAGTGGAAAACCACACTACAGGCTGATCCAACTTTGATGTAATGTCCTTAAAACAAGTCAAAATAAGGCTCAGTAGTGTGTGTGGCCTCCACGTGCCTGTATGACCTCCCTACAACGCCTGGGCATGCTCCTGATGAGGTGGCGGATGGTCTCCTGAGGGATCTCCTCACAGACCTGGACTAAAGCATCCGCCAACTCCTGGACAGTCTGTGGTGCAACGTGGCGTTGGTGGATGGAGCGAGACATGATGTCCCAGATGTGCTCAATTGGATTCGGGTCTGGGGAACGGGCGGGCCAGTCCATAGCATCAATACCTTCCTCTTGCAGGAACTGCTGACACTCCAGCCACATGAGGTCTAGCATTGTCTTGCATTAGGAGGAACCCAGGGCCAACCGCACCAGCATATGGTCTCACAAGGGGTCTGAGGATCTCATC